>NC_069661.1:133882651-134185681 GCF_027244095.1 Hemicordylus capensis
TCACAGTCAAATATAAAATTTATAGTTTGTCTCTCATCTACCTATGGCCCTGGCAAAACTGCCTCAAGCCATGGGATTTCAATAATCCAAAGCGTATTTTCCCAATTTCTTTAATACCAGAGAAAATGAGAATTACGCAGGGGAGATGCCTGATGTAAAATACTATGGGGCGGAAACTACAATGCCTGCTGAAAGTGGGGCATTCCTAAAGTGGTATGAAGAAAACAAGGTGCACACTTTTGACATGCAGAAAAAACTGGCACATTACTGTCCCATAAACTTGGAGCTAGCCTGTACAAGATACAGACATAAGATTCTTGAAATGACCTGGCAGATAGATATGGTGCCTAATGGTAACAGTTTTGTCCAGAAGGCTGTTGGCATTGACCCGTTTCAATACCTCACACTGCCAGTGTGTGCTTAAAGATGTTTCATTACCAGATTGCAATACCTGCACTTGATAATTACCACAAACAGTGTAAAAGGTTCTCCACCTCTGCTATTCAGTGGTTGACAGACATAGAGCACAAAGAAAAGATCCATATTCATCATGCCCCGAATGGTGGTGAAATTAAGGTTGAGATTCCCACAGATGGAATATTCTTGGAATATTCTCCGAGAATTGGAGTCCAGAATATTCTCGGACTCCAATTTCATGTGGTGGAATTGGAGTCCAAGAATATTATCTGGACGGCTATTCTGTCACTGGTAAAAAGAAAATAGCCTTTGAATTAAACTTTGATTTCTGGCACAGTTGTCCTAGGTTGTCTCAGCATTGATGCCATCGCATGCTGGACAAAACAAATGAATTTCTTCACAATGCCACAGAAAGAAAAGCAGCAGTTCTTTAAAAAACAAAAAAACAAAACAGGGCTATGAAGTCAGATATCTATGGGAGCATGAGTGGAGAAGAAATGGTCAAAAATGACCCACAGCTACAATGTTTCCTAGCAAGATAGCAGTTTCCTGAACCTCTGGAACCAAGAGATACTCTCTTTGGTGGCAGGACAGCTTGTGTGCACTTATACTACAGGGCAAAGGAGGATGAGCAGATCCATTATGTGGATTTCACGTCTCTCTAGCCTTTCGTTATGAAAAATAGGAATGTTCCCATGGGTCATCCCCAAATAATTTATTAAAACCTTGGACCTCTCTCTGACTATTTTGGGATTGCCAAAGTTAGTGTTCCTCCATCAAGGTCTCTTCTTTCCTCTGCTGCCTGTCAAGGTGAATGGCAAACTCATGTTTCCTTTGTGTAGAACTTGTGCAGATTTCCAGAAGCTGGAGCCATGCACACACAATGACGACCAAAGGGCATTGGTGGGGACCTGCTGCATAGTAGAACTCAAGGCAGTGGTGACTAAGGGGTACAGGATTGTAAAAATAGTTGAAGTGTGGCACTTTGAAAGCAAATCTGACAAACTCTTTTCTGGTTATATCAATACATACCTTTGCCAGAAGCAGGAAGCATCAGGTTTTCCCCAGTGGTGTGTTAGCACAGAGGACAAAAAGAAATACATTCATGATTAACAGGAAAAAGAAGGGGTGCTTTTAAGGGAGGATCAGAACAATGTCAACCCTGCAAAGCGCCAGATTGCCAAATTGTTCTTAAATTCTTAATGGGGCAAATTTGCTCAGAGTACAAATCTACCTAAAACCGCCGTTCTGAGGGACCCTGACAAACTATTTCACTACCTGTTTTTAGATGCCTATCAAGTATTTCATTGTGAGTTTTTGGATGATGAGACTAGCCGTGTCTCTTGGAAAAATGCCCAAGACCAGTTAACCTCTGGTACCACGGGCACCTTTCTAGACTGTTTTACTACAGCCTATGTCAATTATGAACTTTACAAGTTACTAGACAGGTTACAGGAGAGGTGTTTATAGTACAACACAGATTCCATGATTTTTGTGAGTCGTGAGGCTCACAAAACCCACCTCTGAGAGACTTTTTAGGAGAGTTGACAAATGAATTCATTTGCCATCAGATCAGTACATCATTTTGCCATCAGATCAGTACATCACCGTGCTTGTGAGCACAGGGCCGAAATCTTATGGATACAAGCTGTCTTGCAGGACTGCCTGTATGAAAGTCAAAGGGATTACTCTAAATACTGCAAATAGCCAGAAGCTTAATTTTGACAGCCTTAAGGGTTTAGCTTTTGCCTGTGTCTCAAACCAGATCCCTGCACATGAGATCATTGTGGAGCAGAGGGGGATAGTTAGAAACAAAAGGGAGTGGAAGCTTGAAACCAAACTTCTAAGGAAAACCCAGAGGGTTTTATTTTACATAAGAGTGATTGACGGGTTTAAGACTCTACCTTACAGCTTTTAAATGAATACCTGTTGGCAATACTCCTTCTCAGCCATTCTGGCTGATCCCAGCTACTGTGGGGAAAGGTGTTTTGTTTTTGTTTTTTAAAATATGTTGGACAATATGCATTCTGTTCTATCTTTGATGCCTGAAAAAATAGTCTGGATTTAGGCCTGTTGGCAGCCTTTGTCCAGGCAACTTCTCTGTAAATACCCCTTTGTTACTTTTGTACAGTGTGTACATCATCAACTTGATGATGACTATCTGTTACCCCCTAATAAAACCTGTTTTCTTGTAGTGGATGATCTCATGAAAGCTTCATGTGAAAATTCTGAAATAGAGAAGACCTTCACAGAGTATGTTCATCACAAAAATCTGAGTACTTTTTAAATCTGAGTACACAAAATGTGTTCTGCAAAGGAAAATCTGCACACACCGTAAGCCTTAATGCTAAATATATGGTACTCTTTAAAAATCATTGGGGTAAATTACAAATTGCCATCTTGGCCTGTCAGATTTTCACAGGAAATGTCAGATATTTCATGGAGGCATACAATGATACCACTCACAAGGCATATGGTTATTTGATTGTGGATTTAAACCCCACAACCACTGAAGCCTACAGGCTCAGAAGTGGTCTTTCCACCCCAGATTGGTTTGTGATGTATACTAAACCTGTTTCTACCACTGCCCAAGAAGATATCTGGAGAAGTTTCCCATAATTCTGAGACCCTCTTCCAAGAGGTCTTGGACACTCTGCCTATGTGATCTAAGAACTCTGCAAAGATTTTGTTAAACAAGTTGAGGCAGAACTCCACAGTTTTATCGTGGGATGAGGACGGCACCTTTGTATATAAGGGCGAGACTGTTGTTGGTTCCAACATGCTGGATCTGGTCAAAGCAATCAACCAGGTTCACAGACTACCACCCAACTGCTTTCTTAAAAGCTGGGATGTGTTATGAGGGCTCTGGCTGAACTAAATGTTCCAGCAAATGTACCTGGAAATCATACTACCAGGGTTGCTCTAGAATATCTTTTAAAAATAAAAATAAAAAAACCCAAGTGCTGTGTCTTTGTCCCCTGCTGCCTCTCACAGGGTTTCTAAAAAACAGGAAATCATCTATTTGGCTAAAATTTTAATGTGTCTATGTTTTTCAGATGTAAAGTACAATTGATTGCATGAATTCATAGTTGTTGCTTTGTGGGAAAGGGAACAAAACAACACCATACATACATTTCCCTTTAAGGCCCTCTAAGGCCTCATAGAGCTTTATTGCTCTATGAAAATCATTACAAGATCCACATGCCTTTGCATTTTGAAAACAATTTGGGGCGTGTTTGGGCATGCATTTCTTTTTTTCCAACTTACTGCTCAACCATTTCTTTCGAAATCCTCAGAATACAATTCTTGAATCTGCTTAAATGTTATCTCCCTACCCCTCTGCTGTAGGAAGAATACACAGTGCTAGCCACAGGTCTCAGAGTCAGGAGCTTGCAGCTGGAGGAATTGAAAGATTGTCTTTGTGGCATTTTTTCTTTTAAAAGTCATTATAGTTTTGGGGAACTGGGGGTGGTTTGGAGGGTGTATAAGAATCAAAAGAACTCTGCCTGGTTGTCCTCTGTCAAATAGATGTCTAACCCCTACAATCCTGGAAAGTTGTGTGTGTTAACTACAAGCATTGGAAGTCTTTGTAGCAATCTCTTTCTAGGCAGCCAGTCACTAGGAAAAACTCCAAAGAAAGTATTTTGGCTGCTGGGATTTGCTGACAGCATGCATGTTAGCTGTATGCTATCCATGTCACATATAATCAAACAGGACATTCCTCCTGTGGTTTATCTCGATGAGGTTGTCACATACTGCATACACAGTGCTCTGTGGGTGGGGACTCCTACAATCTCCCCATTGTCATGGACGGACCACCATCTGGTTAAGGTTGGACTTACAACCACTTCCCACCTCCGCAGGGGCGAGGGGCCTATTAGAATGGTCCACCCGAAGAGGTTACTGGATCCGGTAGGATTCCAAGAAGCCTTGGAGGGATTTAATGTTGGCTCTGCTGGTGATCCTGTTGATGCCCTGGTTGAGAACTGGAACAACTTGCTCACCAGGGCAGTAGACACGATTGCTCCTAAGTGTCCCCTCCGACCTGCTTCAAAATTGGCCCCTTGGTATACGGAAGATCTACGGGGGCTGAAGCGGCAAGGTAGGCGACTGGAGCGCAAGTGGAGAAAAACTCGACTCAAATCTGACAGATTACAACATGGAGCACATTTAAAGATCTATGCTCCGGCGATACGTGCGGCAAAGAAGCGGTTCTTTTCTGCCCGTATTGCCTCTGCGAGTTCACGTCCGGTGGAGTTGTTCAGGGTTGTGAGGGGACTAGTATCTGCTCCCTCTCCCTTGAACCAGAATTTGGAGGCATCAGTTACCCGCTGTGGTGTGTTTAATGAATTTTTCACAGACAAAATCTCTTGGATTCAGGCCGACCTAGATGGAGACTCCACAATTAATTTGATGTCTGAACTGGAGGTGTCCGACAACTCCTCTTATACGATTCGGCTGGATCAATTTCAGTTTGTGACTCCTGATGATGTGGACAAGCTGCTTGGAGCGGTGAGGCCTACCACTTGTTCTCTTGATCCTTGTCCAACATGGCTTGTTCTATCTAGCAGGGAGGCTGGTAGAAATCATAAATGCTTCTCTGAGGGAGGGCAGGATGCCTCCTTGTCTTAAGGAGGCAATTATTAGACCTCTTCTAAAGAAGCCTGCGTTAGATCCCTCAGAGTTGAGCAATTATAGGCCAGTTTCCAATCTCCCATGGTTGGGCAAGGTAATTGAGAGGGTGGTGGCCTCTTAGCTCCAGGCGGTCTTGGAGGAAACTGATTATCTAGACCCATTTCAAACTGGTTTTCGGGTGGGCTATGGGGTGGAGACTGCCTTGGTCTGCCTGATGGATGATCTCCAATTGGCAATGGACAGAGGAAGTGTGACTCTGTTGGTCCTCTTGGATCTCTCGGTGGCTTTCGATACTATCGACCATAGTATCCTTCTGGAACGTCTGAGGGGGTTGGGGGTGGGAGGCACTGTTTTACAGTGGTTTCGCTCCTACCTCTCGGACAGATTCCAGATGGTGTCGATTGGATACTGTTGCTCTTCAAAATCTGAGCTTAAGTATGATATTCCTCAAGGCTCCATACTCTCTCCAATGCTCTTTAACATCTACATGAAACCGCTGGGAGAGATCATCAGGGGATTTGGAGCTGGGTGTTACCAGTATGCTGATGACACCCAGATCTATTTCTCCATGTCATCTTCTTCAGGAGTTGGCATATCCTCGCTAAATGCCTGCCTGGAAGCAGTAATGGGCTGGATGAGGGAGAATAAACTGAAGCTGAATCCAGATAAGACGGAGGTACTTATTGTGCGGGGTCGGAACTCTAGAGACGATTTTGATCTGCCTGTTCTAGACGGGGTCACACTTCCCCAAAAGGAACAGGTTCGCAGTCTGGGAGTACTTCTGGATCAACATCTCTCCTTGGTTTCTCAGGTTGAGGCGGTGGCCAGGGGTGCCTTCTATCAGCTTCAGCTGATACGCCAGCTGCGCCCATTTCTCGAGATTAGTGACCTCAAAACAGTGGTACATTTGTTGGTAACCTCCAGACTGGACTTCTGTAATGCGTTCTACGTGGGGCTGCCTTTGTACGTAGTCCGGAAACTTCAGTTGGTCCAGAATGCGGCAGCCAGGTTGGTCTCTGGGTCATCTCGAAGAGACCACATTACTCCTTTGTTGATGGAGTTACACTGGCTGCCAGTAGGTTTCCGGGCAAAATACAAAGTGCTAGTTATAACTTATAAAACCCTAAACGGCTTAGGCCCTGGGTATTTAAGAGAGTGTCTTCTTCGCTATGAGCCCCACCGGCCGCTGAGGTCACTTGAGGAGGTCCATCTCCAGTTGCCACTAACTCGTTTGGTGGCTACACAGAGACGGACCTTCTCGGCTGCTGCCCCGAGATTGTGGAATGCGCTCCCTCCTGAGATACGATCCTCCCCATCTCTGGAAATTTTCAGAAAACACCTGAAAACACATCTCTTCAGCCAGGCTTTCTCAGCTTTTTAAAACTTGTTTTTAAATTGTTCTGATTGTTTAATTGTTGTTTTATGATGTTTTTAATTGTTAATCATTGTTTTATGTTTTATAATTTTTTGTTTTAATTATTAATTGATTTTAATGGTGTTTTAATGTAAACCGCCCTGAGCCTTTTGGAAGGGTGGTATAAAAGTTTTAATAATAAAATAAATAAAAATAAATAAAAATATTGATGGTTACTTGAAGGGGTCTGGCAAAATGTATTCCCTGTTTTAATCAGGGAATAGTGCCCTCCACATTCTTGGTCTGGCGTCAGATCAAATGCAAGCAGTGTGTAGCCTTTCCTATATTCTTCCCTATTAATGAGCAGAAGTCTGTCTTCTAGGTGCTTGCCTGTGGCCTGTACCTGACCAATATACTCACTGATAGAATTACAAGCCAGAAAGTCTGGCTGGTAAGGTTTCATGGGCATTCAGGTACTGTCCATATAGAGGCAGGCAAAGTTAATGTCATAATGCTTGAAAATAAAGAGGTTTTTAGTATATGTTTCACTAAATGCATTGTTATCCATGAAACCGATTATGACAGTTTTTGGTAACTGTCCTAAATATACATTTTCCTGATTGCTGACATGACTTCCAGCTGGACTACTAAACACTTCCATACTCATACAATTCACTGGGTATTTTGCATTGACTGTGAGCAAAGCCTTAACTGCACAGCAGGTTCATTTCATTTCTTGATAAAGAGGGATGCTGATAAGATTTGCAGGCTGTAGCAGGGGTTAGCTTCACCTCCCATCAGACAGAATGTGTCCTTGTTACGTGTTAGTTTAATTTTCACATCTACACAGTTTAAAAGCAGTTTTTCTTGAAACAAAAGGTCTGTGTGTAGATGCCCCATAAGTTAACCTTCTGGCTTTCATTTGTAAAGGTGGCTCTGTTAATAAAGCCCTGATTATCCCCATCCAGAGTGGTTGCTTCATGAAACCCTGCAATACAGTGGTGGCTGGTCAGTAAGGGCATGAGGGGCAGTGCCCCCCCCAACAAAACCAAGCAAACTAATACAGGATCAGACTTGCCAGCAGAAACCATCAGAGCAGGGAGCTTCTTTCAGCTGCTCCTCCCCTGCCTGTAACTTCTTGGTTTGGTCTTACTGGCTGGAATGGCTGCTACTCAAGTGGCTCCAGCCAATCTGATCCCTAGGGGGCTCTTCCTGGCACTGCCCCCAGCAGGAACTAAAATAATGGGTTAAAATGCACTTCCTGGCTGCATCAGGAAGTACATTTTAAATACATTTTCCCCTTCTTCCTGGGGGCAGTGCCAGGAGAAGCTCCCTGGGAATCAAATTGGCTAGAGCAACTTAAGTAGCAGCTGTTCCAGCCAATAAGATCAAAGGAGGAAGTTGCAGGCATGGCAGGAGGGGCTGGAGGAAGCTCCCTGCTCTGGCGTATTCCCTGGCTACTATTAAGTCTAATCTTTTACTAGCTTGTTTGTTTAGTGGGAGGGCAGTTGCAATCACTGCTTTCTCCCTTCTATCTCTCTTTCTGCCTTTTGCACTTTCTCCCTGCTTTTTGTCCTGGCTTTTTTGTTTTTTGCCTTCTTCTACCACCCCCCAGTGTTTATGTTTTCTACTTCTGCCCTGCTTTTTTGCTTTTTCCCTTCTTTCTGTTTTCCTCAGTGCTGGCAAGCTTGGGTAAATATCCAAGCCTGCTGCTGTGGAGGAAGGTGGGGTAGGCTTCTGCCTCTGTGACCAGGTTCTCCCCTGCCTCCTCTGCTCAAGGTACAAGGTTCTTTATTTGCAACCCAAGGTCAGCATAACATAACGTAAACAAAACATCTCATAACATAGAAAGATACAATTCGAAAAAAGAGATATGTAAATAAGGGTAAATATCCACGAATAAATAATCAGTAAAATTTTAAGATTTATCAAAGACAAGCTCGCTGCCATAACAATACTGCAATAGAACAGAATTTGGCGACCTTAAAGGTGACTTCTAAAGTTCTATCCGCAAGAAGACAAGAAACATAAAAATCTCCTGAACAACGTGGGAAGGGTGGCAGAAGAGGAGTTAATAAGGAACATCTTAAATCTCTATATAATGGACAGCGCAACAAAACATGTTGGATGGATTCAACTTCCCTCATATCACATGGACATAATCTATCCTCCCTAGGAATCCCCAGAAACCTCCCCGAGAGCACCACTGAAGGTAACATATCATGTCTTGCGCTGAAAAAGGCCCTCTGGTAACACGTCATGCTCAAGGCATTCAAATAAGCAGCAGGGCCCCAACTAGAACTACTCAAACCCAGCCTCTTTTTAGTACAATCAGGTATTCGGGAGAATTCTTGTTGGATTTCAGAGTCCAAGAGTCTTTGTTTCAGGATCTGCCTAGCCTGGTCGTGACTTAATAGGACCAGGTAGTCCAAAGACAGACCCAAGGACACAATTTTGTCCTGAATAGCCTGGGCCCAAGTGGGCTGGAATACATCAGCCAAGATAAGAGAAATCCATCCCCAGGGGGAAAATCTAACTTTGAGCCAATAGGTCAAAATGGACAACCAGGCCCAGACCTTGATCTTCAGAACACCCAACTCAAACCTTAATAATACATTGGGGACGCATCTAGGTACTCTAACTAGAGCCCTAAGGAAGTCATTTTGAACCACATCCATAGACTTGTATGAAGCAAAAGGACCAAGTTGCGCCCCATATAATAGCTGGCTCCTAACTTTGGCCGCAAATAATTTCAAGGCGGCTGAAATGATCTCACCTCCTTTAGAATAGAAAAATCTCCGGATAGCTAGAGAACTTCTCCATGCCGTAAGAATAACTTGATCTATATGCGCCTTCCATGAACCCCTTGCTTGCAGGGTCACACCTAGGTATCTATATGTATAGATCTGTTCTAACTGTTGTTCCTCAATAGACCATCTTAACTGCCTAGGTCTCCTTGCAAAAATCATTACTTTGGATTTTAATTGATCAAAAGATGATTGGCTCTACAGTAGAGGGCCAATCTTTTCAATGCTCGCCTCAGACCCACTGGAGTCCTAGCTAAAATAGCTGCATCATCTGCATAAAGAAGAAGAGGAATGCACACACCTGCTGCAGATGGCGAATGTAGGCTGGAATCGGTTAAACAAGGGGCCAAGTCATTGAGATATAAATTAAAAAGCGACCCCCTCCGCTCCAATGCCCACCAGCTGCTACTGCTGCAGTATCTTTATAAAAAAAGCCAGCTGAAAATAGTGTCGATGGAGTGGTCTCACTGTACTTCATAATCGCTTCAACGAATGCCCTGTAGGGGTAGGTGCTACTGCTTTGACTGACAAGATGGTCTCCCAGAGTCATATCCACCTGGCTAAACAAGGCTGCAATTGGGTAGTTCACTAGCCGCACAGCAGCATCCTGTGCTAGGTTGGTTCCATCCTCCTTGACAATTTCATAACACACATATACAAGTGTGTTATTCAAATCCAGGTAAACATCCCCAGTTCCTGCAATGAAGGAGGTGGTGCAGTGTCTGTTAGGATGGTCCGTGGCGGCACCTCAACATATACTAGGGATGAGCACGGAACCAGCTGGCCTGGTTCAGTTTGAGTCCGGACGAGACTTCTCTGGTAGCAAATGAGAGTGGATTCATGGTTTGTCATTGAAAATCTCATATGCTACCAAGATCTACACTCAGAACACTTCAGAAACAACAAAACCCTGTACTCCATGGGTTAGCAACCCATGGGGGTGGTTGGCACCCTCTGTGCATTGCACCACCACTCGCTATGGGCCACCCAAGCACCCCCCAAGTGCAGTTATGGGGCTGCTGAAACCTCCATTCTTCCCTATGGAGAAAAACTGTAAAGACGCATAAACTCCAAAAATCACTTTAAAAATCAGCCCTTTGCCGAATTCCTTTCAAATAATTCTGGTAGCTTCCTTGCTCCCCCTTGGGAACTACCACCCACCACACTCCACTCTAGGCCACCCCTTTTCCCCCAATGTGAAGATATACATTTGCTGGAATCCTCATTATTCTCTATGGGGAATTCAAAAATACTTTAAAAATTCACCAATAATCGGAGGAGTGTCCAATTGCCTTGGGGTTTGGTTAGTGGTAGGCACCCCTGGGTATCTACCACCCACCTGACTTTTGTGCCCTTAGGTGCTCCACAATAGGGGATAATGAGCTGGTATGAGTCCTATTATACCCTATGAGAAAAAAATTAAAAATATTTCAAAAATACATTTAAAAAATCGTAGGAGTGTCCGATTTCTTTGGGGTTTGGGTGGGAGTTGGCACCCATGGGTGCTCCACAATAGGGAATAATGGGCTGGTTTGAGTCCCATTATACCCTATGAGAATTTTTTCCCCAAAAATTCATTAAAAAAATTGTACGAGTGTCCAATTGCTTTGGGGGGTTGGGGGTAGCCACCCATGGGTGCCAGCTACCACCTCACACACTTTGGGAGGTTTGAACCAGTTCTAATTCAAACCAAACCGGGGGGGTTCGAGCAAAACCAAAGCTGAACCTCCCCCTCCCAGTTCGAATTCGAACCAAACCAGTTTTGTGCACATCCCTAGTGGTAGGACACACAGTCCGAAACAGCTTGTCCAAATCCTCAGGAGTCACAAACTGAAAGTGATCCAGACTGACCACATAATAGGAGTTGCTTGACGTCTCCATAACAAACTCTGCCCTAATTGTAGAATTCAGTTCGAATACAAGATATTTTGTCCATGAAAAAATCATTACCAAATTTGGTAACTGATGGTTCCAAGTTTGGATTCAAGGGAGAGAGGGCTTGTACTAGCCCTCTCACATCCCTAGCCATTTCCACTGGATGTGAACTTGGGGATGCAATGCAGGCAGATAAGAAATCATTCTTTGCCACACATATTGCCAGAGCATAGATTTTCAGAAGTGCTCTATGTTGTATCCTGTCAGATTCAAGTTGAGTCTTTCTCCATTTGTGCCCTAATCATCTGATTTCTCTTCCCCTGTAAAGGTCTGTTGACTTACCAACGCCATGTCTTCACTGATTCCCCATCACCATTGGAATGGCCACCCTGTAAACCCCTCCCCCTCCATCTCTGGGCAACCCAAGACACATACCTGTACCAGGCAATCAATAATAGGGCAACAATATACCACTATCAGGAAGCCTGCCCCAGCCCTCAGTCCCACCACCCAAGGCCTCCATCAAAGGCTGGCTCCCTTTGATGGTAACCTGCAGCCATCTGCAACAGAGGCTGTGCCCCTGGCATTGCTCTCCTTTATAAGGGCCAAAAATTGTGGGTAAACCCAACAGTGACTCTCACTTACCCTATGAGGCAGAGTTGTCTCAGATGCTCATTGTTAGAGCAATTAGAAAGAGCAGAGCACCAGATAAGCAGCCAGGAAGGAGGCTGGGAGAGACCACTGCCACAGCTCAGACTGCTCTCCCAGCCTTGAAAAGATGAGGGGTAGGGAAACTAAACAGAATAAATCAATACCTCTCAGCATCTCATTCAAGTTGCCTTCTTGAGATAGACAATTATAGAGAGAGGGTAGCTTTTACTAAAGCTATGTTGAACCTGATGGGAGCCAAGATGGTGACCACTAAGCAGCTCAGTCTCGTTGCTCATGGAATGACAGAGCTTTTAATATGATTTGTTTTATTTCTTTTTGATTGGCTCCATTCCATTCACCTGGATTAAATGACTGTTTTGGCTGCTGTATGGGGTGTTTTGCTGGAGAAATAACTTGCGGACCTTGCAATGGGAAAAAAAGCCCCAAGCAAGGGGTAGATCAAGCAACTCTCAAGGCAAGCAAACAGAGGAAAATAGATGCAATTTTTTCTTAAAAGGTGTCTGGGAGCTTTTCTGAGTTTGTGGGAGTAAACCGGTTCACATGTTTAGAACCTGAACTGCTACTAATGAATGCTGAGGAGGATGATTTGGAGGAAGAGGATGTGGAGGAAAGAAGAGGGAAGGGAAACTGTCAACATCCATTGCCTTGTACTCAATCTCTGTTTCCTAAATGGGAGTCTCTAGTAGAGTTTATTGAAAATAACTATCTGATCATGGCTGAAACTCTAATCAGCATTCATCAAAACATACACTCCCTTGGAGATAAGATAGAGGCCCTTAGATCAGATATTCAGGCATTTGAGAAAGAGCACTTGTCAAACCAAGACCACAGCCATGACCACCATGGCATAGAAAAAACACCTTTCCCTCCCCTGGTACTCTGATAAAGCAAAAACCACCCTTAATGAGGTCAGAAAATTTTAAAACTGAAAGAATGCTCTAACTCAAACAGGTGGTATTATGTATAGAACATACTTATAGGAACCAGGGGAGGTGGGAGAACAGAAGGCAGGTGCTCTGTCCCAGATCCTGAGGTATGGAAAGGGCCAAATTGATCTGGATTCTTGTGCATTTTTGCCACTGCAGCAGAACTTTAAGAGACCTCTTATTTAGTTTAGATGACAGTCCTCCTCCTCATGCTGCAGAGGCTTAAACCTCTCCTAAAATCATATTC
Source organism: Hemicordylus capensis (assembly GCF_027244095.1). Classification (NCBI taxonomy): domain Eukaryota; kingdom Metazoa; phylum Chordata; class Lepidosauria; order Squamata; family Cordylidae; genus Hemicordylus; species Hemicordylus capensis. Next base: position 133,895,585 of record NC_069661.1, read on the forward strand.
TATTTATGTATGCTGTGTCTTCCAGGATTACTGGACACAGCAATTAATTACCCACAGAAAGAAACTCAGCCCAAGGGACAAGCCCGATAACATCACTATGGAGATGTCCTCGTGTTTACCAGCTAACTCTCAACTGAACTCTAATCTTGCTCGGACTGTGAAAAAACTTGAGCTGCCATTACAATTCTCTGGAACAGATAAAGAAATCCCTCCTCCTAAGTAAATCTCTAAAGAGAAGTGGATAAGTTCAAAATTCTCAGAGATAACACAAGCTTACCTCCAAGTTCAAAAATAAACTGATCAATTACACAATATACTCCAGAGGAAATTAGAGAAACAACAACCTGCCCTCCTTAATGAGGTGGGGCAAATAATAAACAATGAGGGAGAGCTGAGGCAGACTGCCAAGGAGGATTTACATATTGCTGTTAACCCCTTAGAGCAAATTACTCCTATTATACATAGCATAAAAAAACACTCCACCGCCGATCGTTAGAGATCAGAGCAAAGTCAACCATTTCCCTCTAAGCCTATTTCAACACTGGAAAATCTGAGAGGTCTTTTAGGGTCAACACCATCATTGTCTGAATTTATAGAATCTCTGAAGAAAGATCAACCTAACCAGCCAAGGAATGGCATATTGGAAGGCCCCTCACAAGGGGATTAAGTAATTGTGGATGTTACTTCCAGACAAGTTACTTCCAGTTCCATTTACTATGTCAGACAAGCCCATGGCCCCACCAACAGTAGGAGATGATCGACAAGTATCTGTTTCAAGTAACACACTAGAGCCCTTGTCGCCCTTGTCATTGAACTTGGAGAGGATCTTGTCCTCCCCTTGCATAATGCCTCAAGGAGCAGATTTGAGCTTCCAGGGAGGGGAGTCTACTCTTATATTGGCTGCATCATCTGCAGTGATTGAGCTGCCTCCATTGATCATTCTGGAGCAGAATACAGTCATCTCTTACCAACTGCAAGACTTCAGTTCCTGGAAAAGGTCATGGTTGGCAAATTTGTGGTTGACAAGGCATTAAAACCAATGGAAAACATGGGGTTAGGGGAATCACAGTAATAAAAAGACTGGGGGGAAAACCCAGTTAAAATTAGAAAAAACCTCCCCTAACCCCTGAAAATCACCCCTGACCCCTGGAAATAGTCCCCAACCCCCCAATTGCCCCTGGCCCCTAAAAATCACCCCTGACCCCCAGAAATGACCTCCTGACTCCCAAATCCTCCCAACCCCATGGGAGCCATGGGCCTTGAAAGACAGAGTTGGATGGGTTTGATCTAAATTCTCCCTTGGACCACCTGGTGGTGACTTCATTATTATGCTTTAAAAGGACTGAAATCCTGTTGCTCAACATAGACCACCACCCGCAACCCACTCCCAGATTAAAGCTCATTGGGAGCTGAATGGAAATTATATAGATAGGTGTACTGAATTTTACCCAGAAGCCTCAGTTTATAATGGGAGGGGACCTTAATGCCAGGATGGGTGCAAATGACACAGTGCTCTTTAAACAATTCAAGAACTGTTACTCAGAGGAAGAATTTGAAGGCTTTATCCCCACTAAACTGGCAAAAGATGGAAAAAGCAATGTGACAGGATTTTGCTTGAAAAATTGGCCACCCGACTGGATCTTTGTGTACTTAATGGCTTTTTGCCAGGAGATTGTCCAGCTAAATTTACCGTTTTTTGGGGGGAGTGTCAGCTGATTATTGACTTCTATCATGTAATTTATCCACTTCTTTGGTGAATATGGAGGTTGGACCTCAATTAAAAAGTGATAATTTCCCACTGATTTTGAGAATGTTACTCCCTAATGTAGACTTGAGAAAAAGTATACTCTGACCTTAGAAGAAGGTGATTTTGCTGTCCAGTTTAGGTGGAATGAGAGAAGTGCCAAATTCAAACACTGGTTGGTTGAATTCTCCAGCCATACTAGAAATCTGCTCAGTCCTAATAGGAGAGGAACTACAGTAGCTGCAGATGGGTATATTGATCAATATAAACACTTCATTAGTAAACTGCAGAGTTTTTACCTTGTAGAAAAAATGAGGAACCACTCTAACCAGGGTGGTAGATCAAAGGAATGGTTTAACCGAGAATGCATTGTGCTCAGAAAGAAATGTGTAGCTGGCTTAAAAACCTATAAACAACACTCTTCAACTGTCTCCTCCCAAGAATTGTCAGAATTTTTTTTTAAAAAACATGAGACTCTTATTAAGGAGAAAAAGGGAGTATATTAAAAAAAAACCCTCACAAAAAAACACCCTGTCAATTGCTGATCCAATCAGTCAAGCAGAGAGACTCCTCTCTCTTTTGGCAGATCATGGCCAGAGGCCTTGGTAAAACCCTGAGGAGCCTGATAAACCAAGTCCCAGTACAAGCCTGGGAAGAACAATTTTTTTTGCGGTATATTCTTGCTGCCCCCAAATGTGTGCCTAATGCAGTGCTCAGACTAAAGACTGGGATCCCCAAAATTGAGGTGAGGGCTTGGAAGTATATGATCAGCTATTGGCTTAAAGTGCCATTCTTTCAAATTGGATTAACTCCTTTAGTTCTCTGCGATGACCATCCATCCAAATGGAAATTGGAAATTACAAAGAAGTTACTGTCATTGGGTCTTTCAATAGAATTCCTGACTTCTTTAGGTTACGAGCAAACCAATCAGATATCTTCCCAGTGGGTAGACAATATAGAATATTAAAATGATGTTAACGGAATGCCTCAGTACACGAGGGGCTGCATAGTAAATATTGTATGGGAACCTGCAAACTACTTTACAACACTTGCTTTCCTCAGGCTGCAAAAGGAATTCTTCAGGGCAAGACATAATGCTCTCCCCTCTGCACTCCTGAAGGGTAAATACTCAAAAGTGCCATTGGCTGAGAGAACCTGCCCATGCGGGGCAGAGGAGATAGAAACAATCCAACATGTCCTGTTATATTGCCCCTTTACAAGGACTCCTGTACAAGATATATTTCCCCTCTACTGCAGAGGCAACCGGACAGACTGGAGGAGCTCTATACTAAGCTATTGCTCTCTGATACAAAACAAACGAAATTCTGTAGCGAAATTCTGTGTAGCAGCTGTGAAAAGAGGACAACAATTGACACAGTCATGATCCAGTTGGTTGTAATATTTTTATTTTATAGTTTGTTTTAAACTCTGTATTCGATCTTTGATTCAAATAAACATTGATTGAACCTGATGCCGTCAGCTGTACTAGGGGGAAGATACAAGTCATATCCTGAGCATACCTGCCTGTGTGGTTCATATTATAATGCAATGCCCACTGTATAAAACTGAAAGACAATTACATCTGGGGCATATCCTTAACAATTTTATGAGGATGCCTGCCAACAAGAGTTTTCTATTTGTTGTGTGGTCAAGATAAATATATAACTGCCAAGTCTGCTCATTTTCTATTCACATATAGTTGGGGGGATTGTTGGGGGAATTCCACATTTTAAGCTGTTGATAATTTTTATTCGGGCCTGTATGTTATATAGAACTTGTATGTTTTATATAATTTATTTTTAATGGAGTTTATTGTATTTGTACTAGTTTTTCAGTTTGGGCCTGTATGCTATTTACTGGTATTTTTCGTGTAAATTGTTTATTAGACTTATTCCATTATTTTCTGTGGTCTGGGTACTAAATGCAAATAAAATCTATTCCTATTGCTGTCATTCAGGTACAGTTTTGTAAAGAAATATTTAAATAAATCATTAATTTGACTTACAGAGTTTTGTGTATTGTTCTCTCTGCATTCTGAATGCTAGAGACGGCTGATAAATTCCTCTGTTTAAGTTTAATGCTAGTAATTTCTCTGCCCATTTGCCTTATTCCCAATATGTTTGTCTGTCACAGGTGAAAAGAAATACCTCTCATTCTGCATATAAACAGTTTGCTTTGTACTGAATATGCATAAAGGCATTATAATTTTGGGTTAAGGGATGTTTGGCATATACGTCCATTGTCTTTCTAAGGGGCATCTCTAGATCTTTTGTTCTCTGGGCACACTTTTTATTTTATTTTATTTTATTATTTTAAGGATGAATATAAAATAATGCTTCCCTAATTTTAGAGCATCCCAAAGCAGTGCCCACTTTATTTCTGGAGTATCATTATGCTCCAAAAAGTGTTATTTCATCCTCTATGTATGAAATAAGGCTGCTTCTCTGAGCAGCTTAGAGTTCAATTTCCAATTTGAGGAATGCCCAGACTGTTGACCAGGAGAAACTACAGTAAACTTATACTAATTGGAGCATGATCTGAAATTAATATAAGCCCAAAGATGCAATTGCTTACATGGCAATTCACTGACAAAGACATAAGGGAAACATCTAGTCTTGACCCAGTCTTGTGTATTGAGCATATATATCTGTAATCTCAAACTGAGGGGGTGTCCCAATTTCCACACATCTTGGAGGTTGCTCTCATCTATAAAGGCACACAGTATTTTTCATGCTTGGGGGGTTCCTCCTTTGTATGTACTCTTGCCCACTGATTGGGTTAAGGGGTTCATTGAAATCTGCCTCCACTCACATAAATGATATTGGTATTTTTGTATTTGTGCATTTTTTGCATGAAGCATGTCCAAAAATAGGGGTTCATCCCTACTGGGAATATAAAGGTTAACCAAGGATAATTATTACCACCAATAAGCATATCTCTCTGAAGGGTCTATTTATTGCCACAGCCTGTAATCTGCGAAAGAGGCTTGCTACTTCTGCTAGTTCCCCTGCACCTGTTATCAGGCCCACCTAGCCATTTTGTAAATGGTCTATCTCATCTGTTGGGACGTAGGTCTCCTGAAGAAATGTGACGTCAACTCTTTCTTTAAACATCTAAGGATCTGTTTATACTTACAAGGCTCAAGGACCATCCCACAAAATATTTAATTCAGACATGAAAAAGCACTAAGAGAATGGCTATGGATTGAGTATCAAGATGATCGAGATGCTATCATGCCACTTGAAATACATACCACCATTTGGACTGTTTATACAGTGATTACTGGCAAATGTACGAGTCTCTTGAATATCACACCCAGGAAGGTGGTCTATATGGTGTAAAATTAGGAAACAGGAATTAGAAATTAGAATGGAAATTGTACAACATAAATTAAAAAATTACAAATGTGTTTTTTTAAAAAAATAACTCATGAAAAACTGCTCTCTTCATCTCCCCAACCATTCCCCTAACCCCTCCCACCCCCCAGTATGGAACCCATCAAGTAGCTGATGAGCCAAGAGAGAGACTAATCACACCTACCTCTCCTACGAAATCCTTCAGTACCACCCTTCACACATCATGTTTCAGTTGAACCACCAACAGCTGGCAACCTTAAACAGCATATGTGAAAGAGATTACAGGTAACTTGATGTTTTAACTGCACATAGTTAGTTTGCAAAGGAGTTTTGCCAGTATAACAGACTGGAGGCAATGTGAACCTCAGGGGCTTTCCCTATAAACCACATTAGAGTAAAAAATAATTAAAAACATATGTTCACTTAAAACTTGCCCTCCATGCATGCACACTTTACCTTGATCTTTTAGGCCCAAATGAAGATGGGAAGGATGGCGTGCCTGGCACCAGCAAAAATGCTCTACAGCTGCCTGTGTGCTAAGGCAAGTTGTATAAGAGCACAATTTGTGGCATTGCACAACATCATTACTGATCACATGTCAGTCTGTTAAAGTATCAGCCTTAGGTTCCGGCTTCCCAGCCTTGTGGAGCTTGAGCCTAAATGAGATAGCCTTAACTCTAGTCTTAAAGAGGCAGTTTTTTTGACAATCAGATTTCCATGGTTTGTGAAAAGGACATTTATCATAACAGTGTTGGCAATCCAATACCCTCCCCCAATCTCAAATTGATGTCGATTCTAATGAAAACTGTATAATATCTCAGTGAACTGAATTATCTATATTATTATTTCTCCAAGACGGGCCATGCGTGGCGACGTGGTAGGAAGGAGGTGATTGGCTGTTCTCCAAGACGGGCCATGCGTGGCGCCGTGGTGTGAAGGAGGTGATTGGCTGAGTTTGCAAGCAGAAGCACCTGATTGGGCAGTGGGGATTCCCTATGCAGATAAGGAGAAGGGGCCTGTGATGGTTAAGGTCAGTTGGAATGCAGCTGTTACTGGTCGGAAAATGTTCTGGATATAAAATGATAGCAGGAAGGGGTCTGCAAAAAGACAGGTCCTGAGGGAGGAAAGAGCCCCTTCAGGAGAAGGAGGATGCCATTGTGTAAATGAACAAAATCTGTTGACTCAGGGAGGGAGGAAGAAAAAACATGAAGTGAGGGGGAAGAAAGAGTGGAGAAGATCGAGTGGAGGAGAGAGAAAGAGAAAAAGAAGGGAGGGGAAGAGAGACAGAAGGAAGGGCAAGGGACGGGCCTGAGCCTGTCAGCGGCCTGAGGGGAATGAGTGGCCATGGTGGTGGCAGCAGCGAGGAACAGCCCAGTCAACCACTGCTGCTGCTCCTGAAGGGAGGAGCAGGAGTGGGGTGAGGGTGAGGGTGGGGAGGTCTCTGGGGATAGGGGGCTGCAGTTTGGCCAATAGGCAGCAGCAATGCTGCAGCCATGACCAAGAAGGGTGAGGAGGATGGAAGCAACAGGATGGAGAAGGAGCAGGAGTGTAGACCAGGTGAGGGTGGGAAGATCTCTGAGGTGAGGGGAGCAATCAAGTACTAACGCGCAGATGCTCTACAGCGTGCAAGAGTTCCAGCATTGAAGCGGAGAGAAATAATGGTGGTGGTCAGGATGCAGAGGTGGAGGGCCGGCAGGAGAAGCCCCTCTGTCCAGAAGAGGTGGGTGGATGGCGGGTGAAGCCCTACCAGCCGGGAGGAGAAGGTGGGAGGGGGTGGTGGGATGGCCTGGCCCTGGCCCACCCAATAGGGAGAGCTGGGGGGGGGAGCAAGCAAGCGGAGGGGGGAGCAAGCGAGTGGTGGGGTGAGAGTGAGCGAGCAGTGGGGTGGAGAGCGAGCGAGCGGTGGGGAGGAGAGTGAGCGAGCGAGCAGTGGGGGGAGAGCGAGTGAGCGAGCGGCGGGGGGAGAGCGAGCGAGCGGGGGGAGAGCGAGTGAGCGAGCGGCGGGGAGAGACCGAGCAGCGGGGGAGAGACCGAGCAGCAGGGGAGAGCGAGCAAGCAGTGGGGGAGAGTGAGTTAGCAGCGGGGGGAGAGCGGTGGGGGAGAGCGAGCGAGCGGTGGGGGAGAGCGAGTGAACTGCGGGGGGAGAACGAGTGAGCTGTGGGGGGAGAGCGAGCAAGCGGTGGGGGAGAGCGAGCAAGCGGCAGGGGGAGAGCGAGCTGTGGGGGGAGAGTGAGCTAGGGAGCTGTGGGGGGAGAGCGAACGAGCGGTGGGGGAGAGTGAGCAAGCGAGCGGTGGGGGAGAGCGAGCAAGCGAGCGGTGGGGGAGAGCGAGCGAGCGGCGGGGGAGAACGAGTGAGTGGCGTGGAGAGCGAGCGAGCGGCGGGGGAGAGCGAGCGAGCGACGGGGGAGAGCGAGCAAGAGAGTGAGCAGCGGGGGAGAGTGAGCAAGAGAGCTGCAGGGGGGAGAGCGAGCTGTGGGGGATGTCACAGGCTCAGTACACAACTGCACAGATGCTCTGTGTGGGGTCAGCTAGTATTTTCTATATTTCTAATACAGTTGTAGTATATTCTGAATTGTAGCAAATAATCACAATCATCATTATTATATACCACAGTATGTACAACAGTAAGCCTATTCTCACAAGAAGCCTAACCCAGACTAGGGTAGGAGTTTTGCAGGAGTTTTGCGGGAAGTGTGCGGGGGAGCTTGGAACAAGCCCCTGCGATCACAAGGATCACAAGGAGCCTGGTGGAGAAGAGAACGTAAGTACATATCCCTCCCTCGTATCCCTCATATTCTTGGGAAAGACTGTTTAGACAGTTAAATATTCGACCATTACAGCTGAGACCTATCCTAATAAACTATCTAATAAACAGACAATAAGCTCCCTAAATACTGTAAACAGCCAACTAAAACAGTATGAAGATAGAAGGTCAGCAGGGGAAGGGGCACTTCCCAGTGTATTGCACAGAGTGCCACATGTACGACTGTTTGCCCCATGGGCAGAAGTCATGGATGTGTGCTCGGTGCAAGGAGCTCCTGGCTCTCAGGGAACAAATCCGTTCCCTTGAGACCAAGGTGGCGGATCTGGAGAAGCTCAGAGAGACAGAGAGGCATGTGGACGAGACCTTCAGGGATGTGATAGAGGTATCCCACTCCAGGGCTGGTAGCTCCTCTGCTGTCAGGGAGAATGAAGGTCTTGGGCAAGGAGGACATCAGTCTGAGGAAGAGGGAAATTCTCCTTTAGAAGGGACCCCTTCCATGGATGATGAGCCCATATCCTCTCGCACAGGGGATACTCCTCTGGGGGGTGGGGGCCTCCTTGTAGTTGGTGATTCGATCATTAGAGGGAGAGAGAGATGGGTTTGTGACCTGCGTGTTGACCGCACGGTGACTTGCCTGCCTGGTGAGAAGGTTGCGGACATTACACAGCGTCTAGATAGGCTGGGGAGGAGACAGCTGTCTTGGTGCACGTCGGCACCAATGATGTGCGGAAATGAAGTCGGGAGGTCCTGGAAGCCAAATTTAGGCTGATAGGTAGCATTTTGAAATCCAGGACCCCCAAGGTAGCATTCTCAGAAGTCCTACCTGTTCCACACACAAGTACAGTGAGACAGGCAGAGCTGAGGGGTTTCAATGCGTGGATGAGACGTTGGTGCCAGGAGGAGGGGTTTAGATTTGTTAGGCACTGGGACACCTTTTGAGGAAAGCAAGGCCTGTACAAAAGGGATGGGCTGCACTTGAACCAAGATGGAACCAGACTGCTGGTGCTTAAAAGCAAAAAGGTTGCAGAGCAGCTTTTAAAATGACACCTGGGGAACAGCTGATGGGAGCTGGGCAGTATCCCATTTGGCAAAAGCCATCCTTTAAAGTGTGAGGCTGCAAAGAATTCAGATAAAACAGAAGGGGACAGAGCAGAACCACATAAAGAGCAGACGGGACGCTGTGCCAGCAGGTCAAAGAGTCAAAAGAATAGCATACATCAGGGGAGAGATTCCGTGTATAGGTGCTTGTATGCTAATGCCAGAAGCCTCTGAGCGAAGATGGGTGAGCTGGAGTGCTTGGTTGCTAATGCAGAAATAGACATAGTGGGCATAACAGAAACATGGTGGAACAGTGAGAACCGGTGGGACACTGTTATCCCTGGGTATAAACTCTATAGAAAGGACAGGGAGGGGCACGTTGGAGGAGGGGTAGCACTGTATGTTAAAGAAGGGATAGAATCTAACAAGCTAGAAAACCTAGGTGGACTGGAGTCCTCCACAGAAACCCTGTGGGTGACTATACAAGGCCGGAAAGGAATAGTGCTACTGGGGACATGCTATCGCCCTCCGGATCAAAATGCCGACAGTGACTGGGAGTTGCAGGAGGAAATCAGGGAGGCATCAAGGAGAAGCAGGGCTGTAATTATGGGTGATTTCAACTACCCACACATAGACTGGGTAAATTCACATTCAAGTCAGGACAAAGAGGTCAAATTTCTAGATACGCTAAATGACTGTGCCTTAGAACAGTTGGTCATGGAACCGACCAGAGAGAAGGCGACCTTGGATCTAATTCTGAGTGACACCCAGGACCTGGTGCGTGATGTCAGTGTCATCGACCCTTTAGGGAACAGTGACCACAGTGCCATCAAATTCAGCATACATGCGGGGAGAGAATCACCAAGCATGTCAAACATAGACATTTTAAATTTCAAAAGAGGAAACTTCTCCAAAATGAGGAGTATGGTGAAAAGAAAGCTGAAGGGGGAAATCAGGAGAGTCATTTCGCTCCAGAGTGCATGGCGTTTACTCAAAACCACAATACTAGAAGCCCAGTTAGATTGTATACCCAAAAGGAGGAAAGGTACCACTAAGTCCAGGAGGATGCCAGCATGGCTAACGGGTACCGTCAAGGAAGCCATAAAAGGGAAGAAGACTTCCTTCCGAAACTGGAAGGCCTGTCCAAACGAAAAGAACAGAAAGGAACACAAACTCTGGCAAAAGAAATGCAAGGTGACAATAAGGGAGGCAAAAAGAGAGTTTGAGGAACATTTAGCCAAAAGTATCAAGGGGAATAAAAAAAACTTCTTTAAGTACATCAGAAGCAGGAAACCTGCCAGGGAGGCGGTTGGGCCATTAGACAATGAGAGAGTGAAAGGGATTATTAAGGAGGATATGGAGGTTGCAGAGAAACTGAATGAGTTCTTTGCGTCTGTCTTCACGGCAGAGGATACTGAGCATATACCTGTTCCTGAACCAGGCTTTTTAGGGATGGAGGCTAGAGAGCTGAGTCTGATAGATGTGACAAGGGATGATGTTCTAACCTGTCTGGAAAAACTGAAAGCTAACAAATCACCACGGCCGGATGGCATCCATTCAAGACTCCTCAAAGAACTCAAATGTGAAATTGCCGACCTCCTTGCTAAAATGTTTAACTTATCCCTGAAATCGGGCTCTGTACCAGAGGACTGGAGAGTAGCAAATGTAACACCAATTTTCAAAAAGGGATCCAGGGGCGATCCGGGAAATTACAGGCCGGTTAGCCTAACGTCTGTTCCAGGCAAATTGATGGAAAGCATCCTCAAGGATAAAATTGTAAAGCACCTAGAAGAACAGGCCCTGCTGGGAGTGAGCCAGCATGGCTTCCGCAAAGGTAAATCTTGCCTCACCAACCTTTTGGACTTCTTTGTGAGTGTCAACAAGTATGTGGATAAAGGTGATCCAGTTGACATAGTTTACCTGGACTTCCAAAAAGCTTTTGACAAAGTTCCTCATCAAAGACTCCTGAGGAAACTTAGCTGTCATGGAATAAAGGGACAAGTACATGTGTGGATTGCTAACCGGTTGAAAGACAGAAAACAGAGGGTAGGTATAAATGGAGAGTTTTCACAATGGAGGGAAGTAAGAAGTGGGGTCCCCCAGGGATCTGTACTGGGACCGGTGCTTTTTAATTTATTCATAAATGATCTAGAAGCAGGGGTAAGCAGCGATGTGGCCAAATTTGCAGATGATACCAAACTCTTCCGGTTAGTGAAATCCAAAACAGATTGTGAGCAGCTTCAAAAGGATCTCTCCGAACTGGGGGAGTGGGCGACAAAATGGCAAATGCGGTTCAATGTTAGCAAGTGTAAAGTGATGCACATTGGGACGAAAAACCACAACTTCAGGTATATGCTGATGGGATCTGAGCTGTCGGTGATGGACCAGGAAAGGGATCTTGGGGTTGTGGTTGACAGCTCGTTGAAAGTGTTGACTCAATGTGCGGCAGCTGTGAAAAAGGCAAATTCCATGCTAGGGATCATTAGGAAGGGGATTGAAAATAAAACGGCTAACATTATAATGCCCTTATACAAAACTATGGTGCGACCACACTTGGAGTACTGCGTACAATTCTGGTCACCACATCTTAAAAAGGACATTGTTGAACTGGAGAAGGTACAGAAGAGGGCAACCAAGATGATCAGGGGCCTAGAGCACCTTTCTTACGAGGCAAGACTACAACACCTGGGGCTTTTTAGTTTAGAAAAAAGACGACTGCGGGGAGACATGATAGAGGTCTATAAAATCATGCATGGTGTGGAGAAAGTGGAGAGAGAGAAATTCTTTTCCCTCTCACACAACACTAGAACCAGGGGTCACTCCATGAAATTGATTGCCAGGAGGTCTAGGACCAACAAACGGAAGTACTTTTTCACACAACGTGTGATCCACTTGTGGAACTCTCTGCCACAGGATGTGGTGACGGCCAACAACCTGAATGGCTTTAAGAGGGGTTTGGATGACTTCATGGAGGAGATGTCTATCAATGGCTACTAGTCAGAGGGCTGTGGGCCACCTCCAGCCTCAAGGGTGTGCCTCTGAGTACCAGTTGCAGGGGAGTAATGGCAGGAGAGAGGGTACGCCCTCAACTCCTGCCTGTGGCTTCCAGCGGCATCTGGTGGGCCACTGTGCGAAACAGGATGCTGGACTAGATGGGCCTTGGGCCTGATCCAGCTGGGCTGTTCTTATGTTCTAGGGCAGCCCAGCCTGGGTTAGGCTGTTTGTGTGTAGTGCTGGGATCCACACAGATCCTTGTGCTGCCCACCCACCTAACACTACTTCCTCCAGGCCTTTAGCTGAGGTGTAAGGGTGTGAGCATGCCCTTAACCATGGCGCTGGGGTTGTGTGTGCACCCAAGATTTGGGTGCCTAGAGTGCCTGACTCATGGGGGTATTCCCAATCCACCACATTGTGGGATATCCGGAGCCTGTGACATATTGTCTAGGCCTCTGGAGATCAGTGCTGTCAGAAGCAGCACAGACTGTGTGAGCATACAGCAGCATGCTGAAGAATGGAACAATGATCACCTAGGGGAAGATAAGTTCATCTCTGCCTCCCTCCCACCCTCATGCACCCACCCTCCTGCCCACCTTCCCGGTCATGTGAATAGCCCTAGCATCTTGGAAGGTGCACATGGAAACCTAGGAAGTTTAGTCCTTCCCATCAGTTTTGCCATTAAACACTGAGAGGAAGGTGCTGGGAAACACTACACTTCCCCGTGTTTTGTGTGCACCTTCAAGATGGCATTGGGACTTGACTGTTAGTCTTATAGCTGCTGCCATCACCATCACCCCGGCACTGAGAAAGGCACAGCACTGCATGGAGAGGAACAATGTCTCTCAATACTAGTTGCAGGGGAGCAACAGCAGGAAAGAGGGCATGCCCTCACCTCTTGCCTGTGGGCTTCCCAGAGGTATCTGGTGGGCCACAGTGTGAAAAAGGATGCTGGACTAGATAGGCCTAGGGCCTGGTCCAGCAGGGCATGTTCTTATGTTATGAGATGGGATGGGAAATGCCTCTCACATAAGAGATTTTTTGCCAGAGTGACCCCCACTTGAAAAATAGTGACGATCACTTATCTATGGAATTTCTCCACCGTAAAACAATGACTCCCCCACTACAAGGTCCAGGAGACAGAGAAATTAGTGAGTTAGGAATTGTGGGATTGCAGAAGTCAAGTGCAATTTTCCTGTGAGCATTCTGACAGTGGGAGATGAGTGAAGTGTGAGGGTGGTGGAGGGGAAAGAAAAAGATGCTGCAATCCTGGGAAGGATTACTCAGAAGTAAGCCCTTATAAAGAGAGACAAACTTGAGCTAATAGATCCTGCATCTTTTCACTTCTACATATATTCACACTAATTGTGTGTGTGTCACTAGCGGAGCCATACCAGGGGCAGTCCATGTCCAGCCACTGCCACAGCCCTGCTCATCCCACCCTCTATGTCTGATATCAGACACGGGGGTTAGCTGTGCGGCCCCATTTGGGAGTTAGATCCAGGCCAGCACTGCATTCGCGTCCCTGCCTTTAAGGGACTAAGAATGCAGAGCCGGACATATAACTCCTGAACGGGGCCACGGGGCCCCCCTTGGGAGCTAAACCAACACCCCCCCATCTGATGTCAGATGCGGTGTGTGTGTGTGTGACAGGACCACAAGGCACGGCCCCTGAGGGGCAGCGGCCTGGGTTCTTTGAACCCGGTCGCCCAATGCTGGCTATGTCCCTGGTGTGTGTGTGCATGTGTGTTTGTGTTTTGTAGGGATGTGCACAAAATAGATTTTGCTTTCTGTTTTGAACTCAAAACAAAATGCAAATGGCCAAAATACTCCACAGAAACAACCAGTCCGACCAGTTGTTTCGGCAGAACAAACTTGAAATGTTTCAAGTGTTTCAGCCATAGGGATCAATGGGGAAATGTGAAACACCCCATTGTTCCCCACGGGCAGCTCCTAGGGACACCAAAGTGGGTTTGAGATAGGATCCTATAGGATCCTATGGGGGTTTGGGGAAAAGTTTAAAAATAATTAAACATCACTTGCCCATATCTTTTGTGGGTTGGGTGGTAGGTAGCACCCATCATGTCCTACCACACAATCCACTTTGGTGTCCCTAGGAGCTACCTATGGGGAACAATGGAGTGTTTAAAGTTTCACCATTGTTCCCTATGTCCAGAACAAGCTGCATACGCAGAGTAAACACAAGTTTTCCATTGCAATTTGCAATGCATTTTGCAAACCTTTCTTGAAAAACACTGAAGAAGCACAGAGTAAAAGGGAATCTATCCCTCTCAATACAGAACATACATTTCAAACACAGTCCAAAAATGGGCCCAAAAATAATCACTGACACTGAATCCACTGCCAGCCACAGTGCTTGCACTGCAGTAACATTAGTGTCACGAGTTGCTCTCTCTCACACAATTATGATTCCTTACTTCCTAGAATTGCAACAGTTGCCATGGTGGCAGAAAGCATAGCCATAAGCTCAACTAGAGCAACTTCAGCCACATTTTGACTGACCTTGCAACACCTTGCAATGCAGATTGCAGAGCGGACCAGAGCAGGGAGTGAAGCACAAGTTAGTCTCAAGGCCACATATGGAGCTCATCACAGCAATCACCAAGAAATATCACACACACACACACCTCTGCCACTGTCCATTTCTCACCACAACACTGTCTCACAAACAGAAGAAACCACAACTCAAGGAAGAAAGGCACCCAAGTTCTGCCTTTGTCAACCAGAGATCCAGCAAAATCAAATAGTTACAGCAGCAATAGCCTCCAAAATGATTCTCAGAACATTGAAACCTTTCTATAGAAATGGGGTTGTTTTGTTCTGAGTTCAAAACAGGCCTTTTATTTAGAGGGTGTTCTGTTTCAAACTTGAAACACTTGAAGGCCCATTTTTAGTCAAATGTCTCACCATCGTTTCACCATTGAAACATTCTGCACATCCCTAGTGTTTTGTGCATGTATACTTGTGTTTGGACTGTGTGTGTACTATTGTGCATGTGTGACTGTGTGTGTGTGTATTTCCATGTTTGCATGTGCTGGCATGTGCATACATGTGTGCACATGTGCAAATTTGTGTGCACATGCACAGATGTGTATGCACATTTAGATGCATGTTTGCTTACTTGTGAGTGCATCTTTGAGTGAGTGCACATGCAGGTGCTGTCTGGACTGCTTGCGTGAGGTGTTCATGTATGTGCAGGTGCATATGTGTGCATATGTGCACATACAGGGATACCTCATTATCCATGAGGGTTCAATTCCTGCAGATTACCATGGGTAATGAAACCGAGGGTAATGATTCAATGACCCATTATCTACGATTTCGTTACCTGCAGTAATCTGGAATGGAATGGAACAACCATGGATAATGAGTTACTCTTGTATATGCACATATGCATACATATGCATCTGCACATACATGAACACCTGCATGTGTGCATGCAAGCATGCACACTCACACAAACATGCACTCACAAGTAAGCAACCACGCATCTAAATTTGCACAGAGTTAAACTAATAAGGTCTGCTAAAAGTCCCAGTACTCAGTATACTTTCAACTAACACATTCTTTCAACACTTCTTCCCCATATAGTATTAAACTAACATTGAACATACATTAACATGGATTGCAGCAGCCCCGCCATTTTGGGGAATAAGCTTCTACTGCTTCTTCTGCAATAAGCCAACTGGTACAAGTATTTTTAAAAACTTAATTCTCTTTTCCTTAATAGCCATAATGTTTTTAGAAAGTCAATTGCAGAGGTAGCTCTTAATCCTTTTGGACCATCCTCCACCTCAGGTGGCTATCCAAGTTGCAAATGTGAGGGGAGGGTGTTTACAGTTAGCTTTCTTTTGTTGCTGCCTGTACTGGCTGCTGTTGGACTGGATATGGAGGAACGAGCGCAGTTTAGGGTTGAACTCTCATGTGGCTTCTGCCATTACTCCTGAGGTCCTGCCAAGGTCTGTTTGTTTATTCAGATCCAACGATCATCACAAAAATGGCACATGTCCAGTAACAGAGGTTAAAAAGAACTGGGCAATCAAAGGCTACAATGGGGCCATAATTAATTAAATTAATGTTGGGTGAAATCCAGAGTTATAATTATATTAAAGCACCTCCTGGCATGGAGCAGCAACAGATTATACAAATTACATTGAATTCTACAGATTACCAAGGCACACAAAAATACCATATAGGTATTATAGTCATACAATTATAGAGTTGGGAGGGATCTTGGAGGTCTTCTAGTCCAACTGAATGATCACAGCAAAACAAACCAACAACAACAACCTGATAGAGCAGCCCTAACAGTTGGCTATCCAGCCTCTCTTTGAAAAGCCTTACCACTGACAAAAGGTAAGTTAGGGAATTCCTCTTAACATCTAGCCTAAATCTGCTTCCTTGAAATGTCAACCCGTTGCTACTACTACTACCACCACCACCAATACTACTACTTACAAATATGTATACACCACTTTTTAACAAAAGTGTTCAAAGAAGTTTACATAGAAAAATGAATAATAAATAAGATGGTTCCCTGTCCCCAAAGGGCTCAGAGTCTAAAAGGAAATATAAGGAAGACACCAACAGCAACCACTGTAGGGATGCTGTGCTGGTTTGTTTGGTTTTTTTAGCCTATTTTCCTTAAGGACCTCCGGGCTGTTCTGGGGGAGGCGGGGGGGGGGTGCAGAGCCGCCGCTGCACTTGCCCCCCACTGCTGCCACGGGGGGGGACACTCCTGACTCTCCTCCCACCCCCCCTCTATCCTTAGGGGAGCCCCCCTGCCCCTTTATGGGCAAAGGGGAATCCTCACTGGATTCCACTTTACCAGTAGACCCCCCAAACTGGTCTGAACTGGTCTGGTTCAAACCAGGGCCGGATAAAACCAAACCAGGCAGGTTCTATTCGAACAGTGGTTCAAATCCAGCCAGCTTGCACATGCCTACTCAGATGCTTCATAAGGCAGTACAGGACTGGGACAATGTGGGGCATCTTTGCTAATGTTTTGCTGGTCAATGACAGAATAAACTTATCTCACTCTCTCTCTCTTTGCTAGTGCCAAGTACCGCATCTTGATTTGGGCCTCAAAGAGAAGGCAAAGTGTGAGTGCATGGAAGATAAGTTTTAAGTGAGCACAATTTGTGACATGGCAGAACATAATTCTGAGAGAGCCAGCGTGGTGTAGTGGCTAGAGTGCTGGACTAGGACCGGGGAGACCCAAGTTCAAATCCCCATTCAGCCATGATACTTGCTGGGTGACTCTGGGCCAGTCACTATTCTCTCAGCCTAACCTACTTCACAGGGTTGTTATGAGGAGAAACTCAAGTATGCAGTACCCCGCTCTGGGCTCCTTGGAGGAAGAGCGGGATATAAATGTAATAATAATAATAATAATTACTGATCATGTGGCACGTCTATTAAGCCTTCAGCCTTAGGTTCCAATTTCCTGGCTTTGTGGCACTTGAGCCAGATTGAGATAGTCTTAACTCTCATCTTAAACCAGCAGGTTTTTTGACCATTGAATTTGCATGGTTTGTCGAAATAAAATTTATGTTTGTGTGTTCATATTTCTGTGTACCAACGCTTCTATGTGGAAGCGCTTTTGTTTCTCGGTGTGCTTGTGTTGCGCATGGATGTGTATACATTTCCATGTTTGCGTGTGCGCTTGTGTTTAATGTCCAAGTGTTTGTGTTTCTCTGTGGGTACATATTATTTGTTTGTTTGATTTTTAGACCGCCCTTACAGAATAACTGAGGGTCATTCACAAATATTATTATTATTATCATATTTATTTATTTATGTATTTATTTGCACAGTCAGACAGGTGTTATTGACTGGTTTGTTTTATCCAGACATCGAGTCCTTCCCAAGGACCTAGGATGGCTGAATTTTATTGTCAATGTTGTTGCTGTTGTTATAGATATTGTCGCAGAATATAGGCTGTTCCCAGTGAAGCTGCTTTTTGTAATTGGCTGATGGTGATTTCTGTGACCCCTGTGGTGTTGAGGTGCTCTTCGAGGTCTTTTGGAACTGCACCCAGGGCGCCAATTAACACTAGGATTATTTTGGTCTTTTTCTGCCACAGCCTTTCAATTTCAATTTGTAGATCTTTGTATTTGGTGATTTTTTCTATTTCTTTTTCTTCTATTCTGCTATCCCCTGGTATTGCTATGTCGATTATTTTCACTTGTTTTTCTTTCTTCTCAACTACAGTTATATCTGGTGTATTGTGTGGCAGATGTTTATCTGTTAGTCCCATAATATTTTGACATCTTCATTTTCTTCAACTTTTTCAATTTGATGGTCCCACCAATTTTTGGCTACAGGTAGCTTGTATTTTTTGCAGATGTTCCAGTGTATCATCCCTGCTACCTTGTCATGCCTTTGTTTGTAGTCAGCCTGTGCGATCTTCTTACAACAGCTGATCAGGTGGTCCACTGTTTCATCTGCTTCTTGACAAAGGCGGCACTTGCTGTTTGTGGTGGATTTTTCAACTTTTGCTCTTATTGCATTTGTTCTTAGTGCCTGTTCTTGTGCAGCCAGTATTAAACCCTCTGTTTCTTTCTTCAAGTTGCCATTCTTAAGCCATTGCCAGGTCTTGGTGATGTCTGATTTTCCACTTATATTGTGCAAATATTGACCATGCAGTGGCTTATTTGTCCATTTTTCTGCTCGGTTCTTGACTTGTTCTTTCTTGTAGGCCTGCTTTATTTCATTGGTGTTGAATAGTTTCTCATTATTGACCATTTTAAGTGCATCTTCTTCACTGTCCTTCAAGGCCTCTTTTCTCCTCCTCTGATGTTTGATGGACTTGCAGCATTCCTCTTCCACCAGAGCTGCGAGGGAGGTATAGCCTATCTACATCACTGCGGTGGTGCAGAGCATGATTGATGGTCATGATTTTCCTGGTCCTACGATCTAGCGTCTCTAGCTCTGCCTGGGTCCAGTCTATTATTCCTGCAGTGTATCTGATAACAGGTATAGCCCAGGTGTTTATGGCTTGTATGGTGTTCCCGCCATTGAGTTTGGACTTGAGGATTTTTCTAACTCTCCTGATGTATTCACTTCCCATTTTTCTTTTAACTTCAGTGTGTGCGATGTTATCAGCCTGGAGAATGCCCAAGTATTTGTAATGCTCTTTCTCTTCCAGGTTCTTGATGTTGCTTCCATTGGGTAGTTGTATTCCTTCTGTTTTTGTTATTTTTCCTCTTTTCATTATTAATGCAGCACACTTGTCTAGTCCAAACTCCATTGCTATATCGCTACTGAATATATGGACAGTGTTTTAGCAGTGATTCAGTTTCTGACTGGGACTTTCCATACAACTTCAGATCGTCCATGTACAGCAGATGGTTGATTTTACTTGATGTTTTAGATGTTTGGTATCCAAGAACTGTTTTTTTTAGTATTTGTGAAAGTGGGGTCATGGCGATTACAAATAACAGAGGGGATAGTGAGTCCCCTTGGAAAATGCCTCTTCTAATGCTAACCTGTCCAAGTGTCTCGCCATTGATTATTAACTGTGTACTCCACATGCTGATTGCTTTTTAAATAAATATCTGAATGTTTTTGCTGACACCAGTTGTTTCTAAACATTTTAGTATCCATGTGTGAGGCTATTATTATTTCTTGTTTACACAGTCAGACAGGTGTTATCGACTGCTTTGTTTTATCCAGACATCGAGTCCTTCCCAAGGACCTGGGATGGCTGAATTTTATTGTCAGTTGTTATAGATATTGTTGCAGAATATAGGCTGTTCCCAGTAAAGGTGCCTTTTGTAATTGGCTGATGGTGATTTCTGTGGCCCCTATAGTGTTGAGGTGCTCCTCAAGGTCTTTTGGAACTCAGTTACTCTCCCCCTGCTAAATAAAGAGAATCACCACGGTAAAAGGTGCCTCTTTGCCCAGTTCGGAGGGGTAACTGCTGTCATAAAACAATTAAAATCAATCAGTGATCCGGAATGAAAATTTTAAAATACAATAAAGCATCTAAAAAACAAAACAATTCAAAACTGTATAAAAACCCGATACATTAAAAACCCTTTAAAATAATTTAAAAACATAGGAACATAGGAAGCTGCCATATACTGAGTCAGACTATAGGTCCATCTTGCTCAGTATTGTCTACACAGACTGGCAGCAGCTTCTCCAAGGTTATATAGGCAGGAATCTCTTTCAACCCTATCTTGGAGATGCCAGGGAAGGAACTTGGAGCCTATATGCTCTTCCCAGAGCGGCTCCATCCTCTAAGTGGAATATCTTACAGCTTCACTTCTAGTCTCCCTTTCGTATGCAACCAGTGTGGATCCTGCTTAGCTTAAGGGGACAAGTCATGCTTGCTACCACAAGACCAGCTCTCTTCCCATGCCCCCTGGATGCATGGAAACCCTGGATGCATGGAAACCCTTGAAGGCCAGGCCGAACAGATAGGTCTTTAGGGCTCTCCTAAATGCCAATAAAGAATTCAACACATATGCTTGTGTTATGTGCATGTGCCTATGTGTTTGTGTGTGGGTGTGATTGTATTCTTGTGTTAATGTTTTTGTACCTCCGTGAGTATGTGTTTATGCATTCATTTTTGTTGTATGCATGTGTTTATAACTGTGCACATGTTTATATGTCTCTGTGTTTGTGCTGTTTGAGAGTGTGTGTGTTTCTGTGGTGTGTATACCATGTGTCTGCATGGCTGTGTGTGGTGTGTGTATCACATGCATTATATCTGCATGTGTTGTATGTTTGCTTTGCATACATGTGTCTGCCTGTTTGCATGTTATGTGTCTCTGTGTGGAGTCCCTTGCCTATGTTTGTGTGTTTGTGTGTGTGTTGCATCTGTTTGCATTTGTGTGTTCTATCTGTGTAGTTTATGTTGCATCTTGAATGCATGTTTTTTTTAATGTGGCATGCATGTCTTTCTGCATTTATGTGTGTTTGCGTATTTGTGTTCTGTGTGTGCCTGTGCTTCATGCATGTATTTGTGTGTTTGTAGTGTGCATTTGTGCATGTTGTGTGTTTGTGTTGCATGTATTTGTGTGTTTCTGTTGCACATGTTAATGTGTTTTGCATACATTTTGTTTGTGCGTTTGAGTCTTTATGTAGAGGCTGTTCTCACATGCAGCCTAACCCAGCCTAAGTTAGACTGCGTGTGAGAACCGCTGGGATTGGGGCAGCGCCACCTAGCCCAATTCCTAGTTGGGCTTACCTGGGCTTCCTGCTCATGTATCTCTTCGAGCTATGACACAGAGATGGGCACCTAGAGTGCCTGTCCCCTGGGGGAATCCCTTTGGCACACAGTGCATTGTGGGATACCTGGAAGCCAGGACGCATCATCCCTTTTCTCCGAGAACGGATTGTGTGGGAGCATGGACCGTGCCCCCAGCAACATTTGCCAGGGGAGGGATGAATGAAATGAAGCCTTCACTCCATCCCCCGGCCTGCCCAGTCATGTGAACGACCTTGTTGTGTGTATGTGTTTGTGTGTGTTGCATACATGTGTTGGTGTTTGTGGGTTTGCTTTGCATGCATTTGTGTTTTTCTCTGTGTGTATGTGTGCTGAGTGCATGTTTCTCTTGTGTGCATGTTGGTGTGTTGCATTTGTGCATTATGCATTTGTGCATGGTAATGTGTGTTGCACGTTTGTGTCTCTGCGTGTGTTGTGCATTTGTGTGTTGCATAGTTGTGCATTTGTTGTGTCTGTTTGTTGTAAACATTTGTGTGTTTCTGAGTTGCATGGGCTTGTGTTGCATACATGTATTTCTGTTTCTGTGTTGCGTGTGTGTTTGTGTTCTGTGCATATGCATGTTTGTGTTGAGTGCACATTATTGCATTTCTATGCTCTCTGTGTGTGTGTGTACACATGTTTGTTTTGCTGACCTACATGAATATTTGTGTTTATATGACTGTTTCTATATTTGTGTTGCGTGTTTGCATGTTTGTGTTGCATGCGAGTTTGTGTATTTGTGTTGTGTTTGTATTGCGTTTGTGTTGTCTGTTATTTGTGTCGTGTTATGTATGCATCTGTGCTTGTTTTGTGTATTTATCATGTATTTATCTGTTTGTATTACATATGTGCATTTGTGTTGCATGCAAATTTGTGTGTTGCATGTTCATTGGTTATGGATGTGTTGTTTGTTTTTGCATTTGTGTTGCATGTGAGTGTTTGTGCATTTATATACAAATTCTGTCTTGTGGTTGTGTTTTTTGTTTTTCATGTGTGTACGTTTCTCACTGTGCACAATGTACATGCAAATATTTGTGTTGCATGCATGCTTGTGCATTTGTGCTGCTAGTGTGCGTTGCTTGTGTTTGTAAATTTGTGTTGTTTGTGCTGTGTGTGTGCTGAGTTTGTGCTGCAGGCATTTGTGTGTTTGTTTTGTCTTCATGTATTTGTGTTTTTGTGTTGTCTGTGTTATGTGTTTGTGGCATGCGTGTTTCTTGCATATTTGTCTACAAACAGACAATTTGTATTGTGTGTGTTATGCATTTATGCATTTGTGTTACAAGCATGTGTTTGTGCATTTTTGTGAGTTTATAAACATTTGTGTTGTGTGTGAGTAATTATGGTGAGTTGTGTGCACGTGTTTGTGCATATGTTGTGCATGTTGCTCATTTGTGTTGTGCATGTGTGTGAGTGTTGTATGCATTAGTTGCATGCTTTTGTGTTTGCACTGCATTTTTGTGAATTTGTTGGTGTTGTGTGTAATTTTGTGTTGCATGTTTGTGTTCTGCACATGTGCACATTTCTATTGTCTGTGTATGTGTTTTTGCTTCTTTGTGTGGCATATTTGTTTTGCATGTAATTATATTTCTATGCTCTCTGTGTGTACCTGTATTCATTTTGCTGTTGCATGTGAGTGTTTCTAGTGCATATGGTATGGTACGTGTGATTTTGTCTTGCATACATGTGCATTTCTGTGTGTTGTGTGCATTTTTGCCTTTCTATGTGGCTGTGTGCAAGCGTGTGCGTATGTGTTTGTGTGCATGTGTGTGTTTTACATGCATCTCCTGTGCATGCTTTTGTGTGCTGTATGTGTTTGTGCATTTGTGTTGCATGTGTTTGTAGTGTGTGTGTACCTGCATGTGCATGTGTTTGTGCTGTGCATGTTTATATTTTGTGTGCACATGGACATCTGTGTGTTGCGTGCATTTGTGTTTCCCTGTGTGCATGTTTGTCATGCCTCTGTGTGTGCGGTGAGTGCATGTATTGCTTGTATTGCACTTCTTTATTTCTGTATGCGTTGTGTGGTTGCGTTTCTGTTTGCATGTGTTAGTGAACTCATTTATTTACGGTCAACAACCAAATAAACACTAAAGCAAAGAGCAATACAGTACAATACAATAACTCTGGTTTCTCTTCAGATCGTATAAATCTTTCTCATGTGTTGGTATTTCTCTCTATACACACATTTTCAATATCATTCCATGCACCTCCCAAACCATTAGTACTTCTCCCACAGAGTGCTCTGACTTCCCACCTGGCTTCTCTAACCTGTACATGGCCTCCCTTCCCTAAGAGTTCACATTCCATAACTAATCAGGCATTTCAGCTGCAATCAGTCAGTCAATCAATCAATCAAATAGAATCCAATGGCTGGCTCCACCTGCCAGTGTAAGAATACTGGCAAATTTGTCAGCATCTTTGCTTCAGTGTCAGACTGGCCACACTCTGTATAACTTCGCCAGGACTTGCTAGCCATAGGCTTTAACGGGGGCAGGAGAACATTTGAACTGCGGCTTGAAACTTCACCTCTTCACCTCTTCACTAAGAGGCACTCTTCCTAGACAAGCCTGACAGAATACATCAATCAATCAGTTTCACCTGTTGGCCCCCATAGAGACCAGCTCTGGCCTGTGAGGATCGTTGGGCAGCCTCTCCCCACCTCCCTTCCCAGGAGTACTGGAAGACCAATGTGCCCTGAGAGGAAGGCAAGAAAGGAGGCACCCAGGCCAGGGAGCTGCTCTTGTCCTCAGCTCCTGAAAAGACTAAAAGCCTGGGACAACGTTGTATTAACATTCTGTAATTTGCTTCTTTTAATATTGTAAACCACTTTGAGTGCCTTTATCAAGGCAGAAAGGCAGTATAAAAATGTAGTAAATAAACAAACAAACAAATAAATCTGGATGAAATTTAGACAAAAGGAAGTCAATTTCTTACTTTTCAGCACTTTTAAATTTGCTGTAGTTGCAGCAATTTTTATCAGAACTCCTTGAAATTAAGCACATTTGTAGACCTAATCAAGTATATCAGGCATGCCAAGTTTCCAGTTATTAGCTCAACAGTAGTCATATTTATAAGCAATGGAATGTCAAGGCTTACAATGGCAGCATCTTCCCTCCCTCCCTCCCTCCCTCCCTTTCTTTTTGCTGCTTACCTTAACTAAAGGGGACCCTTTAATAAATGGGCCCCTAATGAATATTGAGCAACTGAAGTGAGTTTCCTAGCTTGTGCAAAGGTGTATTGGTATAAATGCTTCATAAACATATTTAGAAAAAAAATAATAAAGGGAGGGGGATAGCACACATGCGGGGGGGAGGGACCAGAACTAAAGCTGGAACACCCCAAGAAAACAATCCAGAGATGTTATGGCTACTTGAGTGACTGAAATGGGTTTGCTGGCTTGTGCAAAGATGTGTTAGTGCAAATACTCTGTAACAATATTTAAAAAATAATAATAAAGGGGATAACAAGGCATACGTGCAGGGGGGAAACTCAAAGATAAAGCAGGAGCACCCCAAGGAAACAACCCCATGATCTGTGGGCATCATGCATGTGCACACAAAGTGTTACTGGGGGTGGGAATGAAGGAGTGATGTGTGGGCAATGGGAGGTAAAATGAGTAGGGGATCCAAGAGAGGATGGATAGTGATGGGTGGGGGAAGGGGGAGGGGGAGGGAAGGCAGGTAGAGGAAACACATGGTTTTTCTGCATGAAAGCCCCCTGTGTGGACAGAACAAAGGAGGAGAAGTGTGGAAAGAGAGGCAGTCTGTGTGGACAGCCTGTAAAGTCCACAGCCTGTAGTGACTCTGGTTTGCATTTATAACTACAAATATCCTCCTTTCGAAAACCTCACAAACACAAAGTCAGGAAAAGGTTCAGCCTAGCAAAGGTTCCTCCCTCTTCCATTCAGAATGAGGACCAAAAAAGCCCTTGCATTGGCAGCAGCCTAAGATAGGCGAGAAAAATACTTCCTGGAGGACAGAACCTGTATTTCTGCAGAGTCCTTTACACCTGATATGTGAACCTGAATTTCTGCCTAGTCATTTCCTATAGTGCATAGAGTTTTGGGGAAGAACAGTGCCTTTCAGAAATGCACCAGACAGAAATTCATCAGGTGTGTCTATAAGATATGGTTGTGGCTTATTTTGGGGCTATAAGTGTTGAATTTCTGGCTGGACATAGCAATATAGGTGACATTTTGGGGAAGTACTGTCTGTGCTTTGTGTAGAGGCAGAAATTCATCAGGTATACTCTAGTGAGTGGAGGGAGCCCAATGTCCAGGTGAAAGACCAAGGCAAAATGTTCGTTCATAAAGCCTCATTTCTAAAGAAACAATATATGAGTTTGTATGAAGTCTTTATTATTATTTCTTGTTTACACAGTCAGACAGGTGTTATTGACTGGTTTCTTTTATCCAGACATCGAGTCCTTCCCAAGGACTTGGGAAGGCTGAATTTTATCATCAATACTGTTGGTTATTATAGATATCGTCACAAAATATAAGCTGTTCCCAGTAAAGCTGCTTTTTGTAATTGGCTGATGGTGATTTCTGTGGCCCCTATGGTGTTGAGGTGCTCTTCAAGGTCTTTTGGAACTGCACCCAGGGCGCCAATTACCACTGGGATTATTTTGGTCTTTTTCTGCCACAGCCTTTCCATTTCCATTTGTAGATCTTTGTATTTGGTGATTTTTTCTATTTCTTTTTCTTCTATTCTGCTATCCCCTGGTATTGCTATGTCGATTATTTTCACTTGTTTTTCTTTCTTCTCAACTACAGTTATATCTGGTGTATTGTGTGGCAGATGTTTGTGTTTGTAGTCGGAAGTCCCATAATATTTTGACATCTTCATTTTCTTCAACTTTTTCAATTTGATGGTCCCACCAATTTTTGGCTACAGGTAGCTTGTATTTTTTGCAGATGTTCTTTTCTTAAGATGTTCTCTTCTTCTTCTTCTTCTTCTTCTTACTATTATTATTATTATTATTATTATTAATTCAATTTCTATATCACCATTCCAAAAATGGCTCAGGTCAGTTTACAGTATATATGATATAGAATTATTCAACATGGGCAGTTTACAGTATATATGATGCAGAATTATTAACATGCTTTTTAGAGCACAAGTGAAAATTGAAAGCATCTTAACTCTCACCTTAAACCACAGGTTTTTGGATTACTGAATTACTCTACAGTTGAGGACTGGCAGATGAATGTGCGAACTCCTGCTCCACTAAAAAACATTGCTTTTGAGGTGATGCAGGATGACACAAAGTTTTTCTCAGTGGTCTTACATCTGTAATGGGCCCACTCATACATGCAGGCCACTGGGCCTTGCAGCAGCAGTCATCAAGTAATATGTGTAGTAGCCTTATTGTCTATAATCTTTTCATTTAGATTTTCACTAAAATGAAAGTGCGTTTGGTAGTGGGGATCTGGGTCTGAGAGGCAGCAAGAAGCTTTGCTTGGCTCCAGTGGCCCGAAGCTCCTGTTTGCGCTGCAAGAGAGCAGAAACGTCTCAACAGCACTTTCCCGACGGGCCCACCAGCAGCTTACTGACATCATCATCATCATCATACAAGGGACTGTCTGTGTCCACTGAGAATCTTCTAAATAAATCAGTGGGCAGCTGGTTGGCTAGAGGAACGTTCTTCTTTTGGCTTTAGCGCTCTCCTTTCTTAACACTTTCTAAGTTTTCAGGCCGTCACTGCTGGACAGTTCTGTGCTTCTCTCCATCACTCGCCGTTCTCAATCTTGCTCAGCTGTTGACTTCAGAGCGCGCATGCTCCAGTCGAAGAGCCTTTCCCTTCTCTTTCTTCACCCCCCCTTCCTCCCCTCCCCTTGTTCCATCCGGGCAACTCCGTATTAGCATTGACAGCCGTGGCACAACTTTTCCCGAGGCAAAGTGAAATCAAGGCGCGCACTCTGAGAAAATATAGTCCCTCTCGTTTTTAAGTCTTCTTGGTAACCATTAGAGGGGTGACCGAGCTGCACGAGGCGTTTTATCGGGTGCTGGGCGGAGCAGGGGACTGCCTAGAGGTCCATGGGGATTGTTGGCTAGGGGGCCGAGCGGGGAGCGTCCCCGCTAGTTTGGCGGAAAGTGAGTGATTTGTCTGTGTCCCTAGCAAAGAGGCAAAGAACTTGCTTTGCAGCCTGAGTAGTTGTTTCTTTGGATTTGTTGTTATAGCTTTTTCGAAAGAATCTTTGTGTGTGTGTGTGTTGTTTTGTTAGGGTTTTCTGTTGTTGCAAAGGAACCCACACACACACACACCAAACTTCACTGGGATCCGAAGTGGGAGAAAAGTGTCTAGCAAGTTGAAAGAATGGAGCTACACAGCTTGCAAGAGGCGTTAAAAGTGGAAATCCAATGTCATCAGGTAAAAAAAAAAAAGGCCGAAAGAGAAATACTCTTACATCCCTTGCGTTAACACGAGAAAGCTCCTCTGAAAGAATCCAACACTGCATGCTTACCAAAGAGCTTTGGGTTCTTGTCGCAGGGTCTATTGATCCGGGCGGGGGCGGGGGTGGAGGAGAGCGAGCGAGCGAGCCAAAAGGCGGGGTGGGGGTGGGGGTAGCAAGAGTCGCCGGCCGCGCGGGGGGGTGGGTGGGTTGGTGGGTTCCTCTAGGAGCCTCCGTCCCTCATCTTTTCTAGACTCTTGCTTACAGCACGGACCACTTTACAAAAGTAGTTTTACAGATTGTTTGGCTGAGTTTTGACGTGTAGGTCGATGTTGTCGAGATCCGGAGTTAACGTTGCGGTTGATGCTCTGTGTGTGCGTGTGCGCGTGTTGAAGAGATTAGGACGAGACTTGAATATTTATGAGCTTTGCTTGAAACTGACTCGCTGTGTTTACTTGCCTCTTTGTTCCATACCCCCCTCCCTCCCCCCCTTCAATACACACACACACACACACACACACCTCACGTTTTAAAAAACCCATTACATGTGAAATACTTTCCAATTCCTTCTATTTCGGGGTGATTTTTTTTAAAAAAAGAAACTAGTTGCACAGATGAAGCAGGAGCCACAGGTAAATGCAGATCTGTTGTGTGTGTGTGTGTTTAAACCCCATCCTCGTCAGTATTTTAGCCCTCCTGTAATAAGTACAGTTCTACTGGGACAGCAGGATGAGAAACTTTATCAGTAAGAGATCTCATCTTAAACACTGGGGTGAGCTTTGTTACTTAAAAAGGGTTATTTTATATAAATATTTTCTCTCTCTCCTTATTGTGCATGCTTTTCATTGGTTTCTTTTTTTTTGTCTCTGAACCATTCCAAGACGCAAGTTTGCTCTTAAATGGCTTTAGTTTACACTGGTCTTTAATCTGCATTTTATTGCAATTTTTACAGAACGGTGATCTTAAGAAACAAATCCATGAGAGGCAATCGAGAATAGCAGCTCTTAATGAAAAGCAAGTAAGAATGAATCGATTCAGTTATGTGTCTGTGAATTAGATTTTTTCTTTCTTTTCTTTTTTTGCGATGCACTTTCTAAACATTCTAAAGATTCCGCAGTAGCTGAAACATACCGATATCAGGGATTAAAACATTAATCTTTACTAAAGATAACCCGAAGTGAGAAAGGGCTTTTAAGGCCAGATATACAGTTCTCTTTTGCCTTGCATGGAAATGTGTTTATATTAATAATCATAATCACAAAAAAAGATAAGCAGTAGTGTTTTGTTTTGTTTAAAAAAGCTAACCGAGGCGTCCATTTTGAGTTGGTCGACATGTTTTAGGAATATGGGAGATTCTTTGGTCTTGTATGCTAGTTTGTTTTCACTTCTTTGCAACGTGGAACAGCAAAGAGTTGGTAATAAGGGCACTGAACCCACATTTTTAAGCCCTGATGTCGGTTTTTGATCGATACACGATTTCGTTTTCATATAGATATATATTTCTCCCCCTCCCCCATCCACACACTTGGGTGTTCTCTTTCTTTGGTTTGATTTGACATGCTAGCATTTGGAGTTGAGTTCATGTAGGCACTTTTACGCACACGCACACACACACACACACCCCTCCTGCGGCATTACCTTACCTAATAAAGAAAATCTGAGGAGGAAAAAGTGAGGCAGTAAAAAAAACAGATCCGTTTTCTTCCTCTCCTTTCCCAAACTTCCCTTTTATTTGTGGGAGCTGTGCCAGCACGTCCCTTCTTTTGCAGTGAGTGACCCTAGTGTGCATGGGATGCAATTACTGCTTCCACCTCCACCCCACACCACCTTAGCTACCCCCACTCCCTTTCCGAGCGGAAAGAAAGTTGTCTTGCATTGTTGCATTTGTGTTGTTAGGATCAGCTGATTGGCGTTGGTTTGGATTTGTTCGGTTTCAGCACCATGAACAGATGCCATGGGACGCTCGCTCAGTGGCTCCTCCTGCATTTCTGGGGCTTTAAAGGAACAGGCGCGCGGACGCTCACATGCACACGCATAGAGCCCAAAGCCTCCCCTTTCCTCTACTCTCCACCCCTTTTCCACTTTCACTACTTCTAATGCACAAATCGCGCAGCACCTGCTTAGGCAGCTAGTCTCTCATCTGCCGGATTGTTTCGTCTCCCCACACTCCATAGAAGCGAACTTTCATGACTATACTCCCTCCCCTTTGCTTGCTCATGCATCTTTCCAAAAGCCCCTTCGGCGGAGAGATCGAGCTCTTTCCCCCCGCCCCCTCCTTTCTTCCTTTCCGCTTAAATCGATCTCGATTCCTTCGGAATGCAGGAGTCCTTTCAGCACCAAAACTTGGAACAGCGCCTTTGATCATACTCCCCCCCCCCCAACCTACCCCGCCCACCCCCGCAAACCATAAAATAACAGCGATACTTTAAACCTGTCGAGGCGCCTTCAAGAAATGTAGCGTTCGCCTTGCAGGCCGGACGCGGGGCGGGTGGGGGGAGGAGAGAGGAGGGACAGCAAGAGGAAAAGGAGTAATTGTTTATTCCGATGTAGTTGTGGTTAAAGTTAAAAAAGTAAGCCGTGCATATTTTCGTCCTGGCCATTGAATGCGTGTCTGAGACTACAGTGATTATATATCTATATGTATTCTACTACTATCTCTGCCTCCCCATCCCGATTGATTGCAGCCCAGAATTTATCAGCGCTCTCAGTTTGGTAGTGGAAGCTTCCATTTTGTGAGAAAGGGGTGTTGGTTCCTTCCTAACATGGAGAAAAGTCTGCAGAGTTTGAAGATGGGGGATGGGGCCCTATTGATGCTGAACATTACCATTTTGATTGCTTTGATGCCATTTTTGAGGGGGGGAGGGGGCAAAATACCCTACTCAGCAGAGCACAAAGATGTTTAATCACTGTATAAAATCAAATCAGATCATTTCTTTTCTTTGGGGTGAAGAAAGCATAAAAGGAGAGCTAAGAGTGTTTAGCCCTTTTTCTTGCAAAGCAAAAGAGCATGTTATATTGATTTGAGTAGAGAATTTTTAAAAAATGAGATAGCAACCTCATGTTGCCTGCAACACATTTTTATTTTCCTCTCTATTTTGTTATCCTGCATATAGTTTACACACACACACACACACACACACACACACACACACACACAGAGTATATTTGACTGTTCCTCTGTGTGTTATAGCAACTATTTCAAGGCTATTAAAAATTGTCTTATCATAGAAAATGAGAAGCTATTTATTATGTGCCATGCTGGGATTTAGAAAAGGCAAAGAGATAACCTGTGAAAATAGAGTTTGAACATTGTGATGCAGCCACCGGGAGCAGAATGTTGCTTCCAATCTTAAGCAACACTTTTTGAACAAAACCAGAAATCAGTGGTTTATAAGAAAATCCTGAGTTAGAAATTATAAAATGAACAAACTGGTCCCTGGGTTCAGTGGTTACTTTTATTGGAAAGAGTGTGTTGTACCACATTTCATCTGTTTTCTGCAATTGGAACTTTACAGTGGTAAAAGGCTAAATGTTGATGTAGTGTCTTTGTGTATTGTACATCTCTGGAGATCAGAAAAGAAACTCTCATCATGCACACATGCACATGCACACACGATGAATTTTTAAAAACTCAGCCTAAATAGATAACACAAAGTTTCTGAAGTAAGATTTTGATCCAGTTAACATACTCTCTTCAAGCAAAGGATAAAAAGCAACCCACCCACCCCAAACTCTCCACAGAGTGGGAAAGGATATCTGAATATTACTTTACTAGTCAGAATCAGCATCACCCTTTCAGCAGAATTGAGATTTTCTGGGAAACAGTTAAATAAATCCCTAGGAAGACAGAGATTAGAAATATTGGTTTTAGGTCCATGTTTTAACATTTTCATCAATACTTTTCAGATACCTCAGCTGTTGCTGCTTCCCCCCCCCCCCGATTCCACTAATGTGAACTATCCAGAAAAGTTTCAGCAACTTTAATAGCATTTTTAGAGTCAGTGAGATTATAGACTACACTACACAACCAAGAAAGTATTTGTGTGTGTTTTAATTGAAAGATAAAATAAAATATATGTGTGACCATACTAGCCATGCATCTTGACCACAATCCAGAACAGCATTGTTCTTCTGTTCACCACAATCCGGCACACCATTGAAATGAATGGGTTTAAGCTCACATAACTGGGCTCTATGTTGTCATTTGCAACTGAATTGTAAATTAATGTCTCCTGCTTTGGGGGAGCTTAAATCTTGCAATTTCTCATGTAAGGATCAAAAATATGCTCTTTCCCCCCAAATGTATATTAAATCAATACTTAATTATGTGTTTTACTTGACTTTCTGAGAAAATATTCATATAACTTCTCTCTTCCCAGGATTGCTTTGAATTGTAATTCTATTTGAAAATGGTTACTTCTTCTTTAACAAAATATGATGTGTGAAGACTCCATTCATTTTACACCTTCAATTCACATCACTGACATACAGATAAAAATGCTGTAGCAACAAATATGTACAGTATAAGTAAATAAAGGACCTTCCTGAGAAACAGAGGTATCTTTAACAGCACACCTGCAGAGCCATATTTTTGTCTCCACTTACTAGGTTAGTGAAAGTTTCAGAAAGCTGCAAACAGGGTTAAGGGATCAACTCTTGCTGCAGCGTTCTGAAACGTCCTACATAACTGCACAGTTGAATTCTAACCAAACATTAGAATTGGCTTGTATACCAGATCATGAATAACAACAGCAAGCATGTGGAAGACCTGTTTTCAGTGCTGATAAACTCTGGATTCAGACTAGCCACATTTTAATAGAAAAAATAAAATAAATTTGCTAAAGCTTGATGCTTTGTATGGTTAGGCTTGAAATAAAGCAGAAAATATAAGTAAAAGTGAAAATGGCAAAAGGGGTCATCATCCAGAACCCCATGTGTACACAGAATTCCCATTTTTCCTCCTTGATGAGAGAAGAGTTCCATCTGTGGAGCTGGACACTTTGGGTTGTGGCTAGAAATGCATTTTGAAATGAAGTACCACTTAGAGATTCAGCCATTGAACTGGCTCCTAAAGATTATCTTGATGTTGTGAGGGGAGCTGGTGGCTTGTATTTATTGGAGCATGCAGACTTGATTTTAATGCCTAAAGCCTACAAAAATCAATGGAGACACTCCATATTCCTTTGGCAAACTTTGGATCTCATCCTGTGTTGTTAAGTGTGATGGAGGAGCATTCTTTCTAAGAGATGAAGTGTGAACCAAAAAGTCCTTGGTTCAAAAATCACCTCTCTTATGGGCACACTTGGTGGCCTTAGAGAAGCCACTATCCCCATCTGCAATAAGGGGATAAAAATATCCATTTACCTGACAGGGTTGGTGTAAGGGATTACTGGTAAAATATGTGGTCCACTTTGAACACACTGGGGCCATTCACACAACCTACTGGGCAGGTGGGTAGGTGGGATACTTTGCAAACCTTGTCTTTCCCCCAGATGATAATTCTTTGTTTGGTGGGAGTGTGGAGCACACTCCCACATGATCTCTGCTGCTCTGTGCAGCACAGAGCAGGGTGGATTGCTCTGAGGCTGGGATTTGTCCCAGCAGCCTCTGAGTATCCCACAGTGCATTGTGTGCTGAATGAAGTGCACTGGGGGATTCCCCCAGGTGCTCTAGGAGCCTCTCTCTTTGTCAGTGCTAGCTACACGTAGCTCATGCTGACTCACGATCCTGGCAGCTGGGCTTTAGCGCAGGGTTTGGTGCCGAGGAGGCGCTGCTGAGATCTGCGTGGATCCTGGTGATTCTCATGGGCAGCCGAGCCCAGGCTTGGCTGCTTGTGAGAACAGACTCACTATGTTAGTGCTAAGTATAAGCATTAATAAGCCTCACAGTGAACATTTCTTTAACTCTTCACACTCTTTGAATTTTGAAATATATAATTGACATGTTAATGATGGAGATGGCAGTTCTAAATGTGTTCAAACAAGTAAATGTATTTAGGACTGGAACTTTAATATGGATTTTTGTGCAGTTCTGCTATAGATTTGGGTAGATGCCACACTGAAATTCTTGGGAAGTCTGTGCATTGAACAAGTAAATAAACAAAATATGTTTATAGGCCTAAACAAAAAGTAGAGTTTAATCAGACATCTAGTAGAATTCAGTCCATACTTTATTGGTTGCCTTGTTCTTTAGACTTTGACCATTAGTTTCTTGAAGAAGAACTCATGAATGCACATTTTATGAGTACCCTCAGCATTCTCTTTGTTTTATATATTTGTGTGTGAGGTTTGGAAGAAACTAGTCTTGTAAAATTAATCCAGAACTGAAAGCAGATAATTAAACGTTGGGAATTCAAGCTAACCACTGCACTACCAACTGAGCAAGAGGCACCTTTAAAAGTGGTAATTCATATATGATATAAATATCTTGAGATATACCAACAAGACACATCTATTTTATATTTAGCAGGGGGAGAACAACTGTTTCTATTCTGCCCCAGCACAGCATCCCTCCAGTGGTGGTTTCTGGTGTCCATCTTGTGTTTTCTTTTTAGATTGTGAGCCCATTTGGGCATAGGGAGCTATATCTATCTATCTATCTATCTATCTATCTATCTATCTATCTATCTATCTATCTATCTATCTATCTTATCTGCTCTGAGAACTTTTTTTGAAAGTATCTGTTGTACTAGTACTAGTAGCAGCAAGAGTATTTTGACTAATTTCGTTGTATTAGACATTTAAATGGCAGGAGAAACATTGCTTTAAAAAAACCAACACCTCTACTGTGACAGTGTTTCACACTGTCAGAAGCTGACAGCGAAGCTGAAAAATGTACCAGAAGCTGAAAAGTGAATGTAAAATTTGTTATAGGTGGCTGACTAATTGTGCCTTTTAATGAAACAACTGCACAGTTACACAACAGTGTTCT
This sequence comes from Hemicordylus capensis, assembly GCF_027244095.1. NCBI lineage: Eukaryota > Metazoa > Chordata > Lepidosauria > Squamata > Cordylidae > Hemicordylus > Hemicordylus capensis. Next base: position 133,930,043 of record NC_069661.1, read on the forward strand.
TGCACAAAATGCAAGACCTATGCAAACACAGGCAATTGATGGTTGTTGGAAATAATGGCTGTCGGTTGTGCAACTGCACTTAAACTATTCTAGCATTTTGCACAAGAGCACTCATGCAACTGTATAAACATTTAGTTAAGAGGCACACAGAATGTTTGCACAGTATGTCAGCCACTGTTCTTAAGAGTTCACTTTGATATTTTAGCCACTTAAAACACCTGCTGTCAGTACAGTACAATTGATTTCAATTAACTTTGAATTTCTTCAGTAAGATGAAGCTTATAATAACTCTAGTAATCCCATGATGCCTTATTAGAAGAGCTATGATTATTATCTCTGTGATTTAGTATTAATGTTTTCCTTGCAATGCCTTTGTCTATTCAGAAAAAGGTATTGTAGCATCAATGCTGTTCAAATTGTCTCTTGTTTAATGCTTAAAGATATTTGCTAACTATTACATGTTGTGAGAATAACTAATCTGCCTTGAGCAGAAACTGTTTCTTCAGCAGCTGATGCCTTGGTAGTATGTGCATTGAAAAAAACGTTCATTGTATGCACTGCATATTGTAGGTAACTAATCTTATGTCATTTGTAATTTTGTAACAATTATGTTTCCACACTTCTAGCACAACATAAGAAATAAGAACAGCCCTGCTGGATCAGGCCCAAGGCCTATCTAGTCCAGCATCCAGTTTCACACAGTGGCCCACCAGATGCCTCCGAGAAGTCCACAGGCAAGAGATGAGGGCATGACCTCTCTCCTGCTGTTGCTCCCTTGCAACTGATATTTAGAACCATCTTGGCCTATAGCCATCAGATCAGTAGTCATTGATAGACCTGTCTTCCATGAATTTGTCTTAGCCCCTTTGGAAGCCATCCACATTAGTGGCCATCACCACATCCCATGGCAGAGTATTCCATAGATTAATTATATTTTTGAGGACCTTCCACTAGCTTTATTTACATGGTACAATCCAGTCAAAGGCCTGGATCCAGTCAAAATTGTGATTCAGACAATGTCATGAAAAATATGCAAAAAGAAGGTGACTTAAAGATAGGCAAACTGTCATACATAAATGTGGAGTTTTATAAAATAAAATTGTGTTCATATCTGAAATAGCTAAAGGTGCCCAAGCATTTATTTATTAGCCAGAATCCAAAGAACTAGTGTGCCCAAGAGCTTGGTTTAAATAAGAAAGTTAAATGTCTCTTACAAAGCCAACAGGACTTTAAAATGTGTTTAATTGGGGTTGTGTCTATTTTTATTTAGATGTAAAAATGTTGAGGCTTGGAACAGATAGGAATATTTCATGGACTCATTGTATCAAACATGAGAAAATTCACTCTCACTAATTATAAGCTGAGAAAGAGAGGGTACTTCCAGATGGCAATGAAGAGCACTACTTTCACGCAAGATTCAAGCACAAATTTACTCACCCTCCCCCTTCCCACTAGTGCTGGCTTCTGGCTTCCTTCCTAGCATGAATTCATGCTGTGTTCAGATGCAGAGTAGGAATTGTCCTCATACAATTTTTGCAGTGCCACCTGCTGGCCAGCTCTTTCTTACTTTCTGAGAAGAACTAGACCTTTTCCGAACTTGTCAGAAAAGTAGTAATCGGTTCTTCTTGGAAAGCAAGAGCTGGCCAGCAGGTGGCTCCGCAGACAGTGCAAAAGGACCCTCCTCTATGTCTGAACACAGTGTGAGTTTGCACTAGGAAAGAAGATAGTAGTCAGCACTGGTGTGTGGAAGGTGAATAAATGAGTGCTTGGATGTTGTGTTAAAGCTTCTCATGCAGCACTTCTTATTGCCATCTGGAAGGTAGGAATGTGCACAAAACTGGAAAACCCAGTTTTGTTTGAGTCAAACTGGGCTCGAACCAAACCAGGTCTGGTCCGGTTTTGTGCACTCCCGAACTGGGCCTGGTTTGGCTCAAATGACTCGACCTGGGGTAAGGATTCCCCTTTACTCGTACAGAGGTACAGACCAAGGGATCTAAAGAAAAAGAATTGGGGTGGGAGGGGTGTAAAAATCTACCTTCAATTTGCTTCTGCTGGTGGCTGTGGTGGTCTCGGGCATGGTCTGGGGTGGCAGCGGGGACTTGCCCCACCCCTGGCAAATTGGGCAGGTCTGGTTTGGGACTCTGCACATGCATGGCGGCAAAAAGGCTGCCACACATGCACAGAGGCCATTTTCTTTTTTGCTGCCATGTACGTGCAGAGACTTGAAACTGGCCCCAAACTGGGTCTGCCTAATCTGGTGGGGGTGGGGTGGGGTGGGAGTCCCTGCCACCACCCCCGACCACCCCCTGAGATCGCCGCAGCTACTGGCAGTGGCAAATTGAAGGTACATTTTTACTTCCCACCACAGCCCTTTTTCTTTAGGTCACCTGACCCCTCCTTTACTGTTAAAGGGGAATCCTTACTGGAATCCCCTTCATCAGTGATTATTGAGCTGGTTCAATGTCAAGTTGGCTTGCACACCCCTACTGGAAAGTCCCAGAGTAACATATCCAAAGCCTTAGCATGGAACTGGAACTCATGCAACCCACTTCAGCAACTTATCTATTGGACTTAAGGTCCATTATCACTGCTGCATTGAATTGATGCTCTTTATTCCAGGAGTTCTTAACCTGGAGTCCAGAGATGAAAACTTTGCTGGACTGTTTACTTTCTGGTGAGCCAGAATAGAGTTCTTAACACTCCTGAGCAAAGTGCATCAAAGTTATTTTTTCCTCTAACTTTGTCCAGAGTCCTGTAAAAAAATGGGGTGGAGTCCATGGAGTATGGAGTCCATACTTGAGAAACTGTGGGGTCTGAGAATCTGAGGGTGGGGGGAGGGGTTCCACATGTGCAAAAAGGTGAAGAACCCCTCCGTCATTCTCTTCCATGGTACTCAGGGTTTTGAAAATATTAATGTGTCCACTCTACTATGTTACAGGTCTTTCCTCCCTTTTATTATTATGATAGAAGTGGGAGGGCATTTACATGGTTTTTATATTGGTGGCTAGCATGGCACTATATCATTGTAAGCACCTTTTGGTTAGGACTGTCACCCAATTAAATAAATTTTAGTTAACTGATTAATGAGTCAGTTAAATTTATATATGAGAAAAAATAGCTCTAAAGTAGTACACTTGGTTTTTTAGATTATTTCACATATGTTCTTGCACACACAGGGAATGCCTCTTTTTAAGATGGAGCATGCCATCTGCTATTTTTTAAGCATGAGTTATTAAAATCATTTAACTGTTTGAAAAAAAATCTGCTGACTGATTGAGGGCCACATTTTGATTGAGGGGCACAAAGAAAAAGTTTACTAATTAATCAAATAAACATTGCAGCCCTACTTTTGGTACATTTGGGATAAGGCAAGTCTAAAAATTCTGCAAAATGTGTTGTAAACACTAACCATTTGTAAACATCTGGCCAGCCACTGTTGAAAATAGGATTCGAGAATAGATGACTGGTCTGATTCCACAGGGTTTTTCTTATTCCCCCCAAGCTGAATACAGCCCATCAGCCATGCTTTGAGGCCATGTGCTTGGAACCTTCCTATTTTTGTAGTAGGCAGGAAGCAAAAGCAGAAGGTTTATCATACATAGTTGGGAGCCTTGGTGAGCCATACATTGTGTAGACTTCAGTTAAGGAAAACATACTGCAAATGTGCAAAACGTCTTGACATAGAAGTCGCCCTACATAGTTGGGACCCTTGGTGAGCCATACATTATATAGACTTCAGCTAAGGAAAACTTACTGGGAATGTGCAAAACATCTTAACACAGAAACGTTTCGACCTGAAATGGGCCGTTTCAAGTGTTTCGAGCTCAAAACAAAACACACTTTAAATAAAGGGGCTGTTTCAAGCTCAGAACAAAACAATCCTGTTTCAATCAAAATATTTGGGTGTTTCAGGCACCATTTTGGAGGCCTGTTTTTCTCTTGATGATTGGTTTTCTGGCACTGGCTTCCAATTGGCTTGCAATATCCTTGCTTCTTGGCTTGTTACCATACAACCTAGGAATGTACCTGAACTGCAGTTCGAAGTACGGTTCAAGTACTTTTTCAGAATGGGTCCCAGGAACTTTAAGGAAAAAGAGAGCAGGTCCTATGGAAGTTTGGGGGAAAGATTAAGAATTTGTTAAAAACCACCCACTTGCCCATTTCTTTTGTCAGTTGGGTGGTAGGAAACATCCATCATGCCCGAACACATAACCCAATTTGGTGTCCCTAGGAGCATCCCATGGGGAACAATGGGGTATTTCAAGTTTCCCCATTGTTCCCTATGGCCAAAACACTTGAAACTCAAAACATTTTGAGTTTTGTTCCATCAAAACAACCGGTTTGACCACTGTTTCTAGCTCAAAACAACACAAAATCCATTTTGTGCACATCCCTAAAGCTCAACAAGCTGGAATTTCAAAGCTGAAGGGCACACTGGTGCCAAAATGCTACATTTAATACCATATTTACCCAAATCAAAGACAACTCTGATTTTAAAGCAACCTCCTTAAAAAATAAAAGTTAAATACAGGTTATACCTGCATTTACTCAAAATCAGGACTCTGAGTTTTAGATGACCTGATTTCTAAAATCAATTCAGGTAAATGCAATATTAATAATAATATATGCATTATTACTGATTGCTACCAAATATTAATTAAATACTGCCTGTAACTGGGTTAGGGCATGATCCAGTGAAAATGAAATATTTAAAATTACATTATTTCAATGGAAGAGTTCAATAATTTCCTATTGGAATCAATGGGATTTAAAAGTCCTGAAGCTTTGCTGAATTGTGCACACAATTTTTAACTGAGATAAAGAGTAGATGTCAAGGAGAAGGCCAGTGAGTGATTCCTTAAGGTGGGGTTTGCTCAGGGCTTCAGAAGCCTAGGAGACTGCTTGTAATATAGTAGGCTGCCACAAGTTCTTTGCCCTGTCTGCTCCTAACAGGACACACTTCTACCAAGGCCTCCGTGCCACGTGGTCTCGTTCTTCTCGTGCTGGACTAGGACCGGGGAGACCCGAGTTCAAATCCCCATTCAGCCATGATGCTAGCTGGGTGACTCTGGGCCAGTCACTTCTCTCTCAGCCTAACGTACTTCACAGGGTTGTTGTGAAAGAGAAACTCAAGTATGTAGTACACCGCTCTGGGCTCCTTGGAGGAAGAGCGGGATATAAATGTAATAAATAACAACAACAACAACAACAACTGGATAAAACAAACCAGTCAATAACACCTGTCTAACTGTGTAAACAAGAAATAATAATAATATAAGGTGCAGCAATGCAGCAAGGTACAAGGCCCTTTAGCAGGCAGGGTATGGCAGTAGGACTTTATGCAGCCAGAGTAAATGATGCCATGGTGTTAAACAAGGACATTTTGTACATGCATATTAATCTGAAGCTGCAAATCCTAGACACATTTACTTGAGAGTAGGTCCTATTGACCACAGTAGGACTTATTCCAAGTAAACATGCAGGGGCAATGCAGCTCAGAAATTACTAATTTTCAACTGTAGGTATAAAACAACTAAGAAAGAGAAAATCATTTAATTGAAATGCAATCAATCAATCAATCAATCAATCAATCAAAGCATTTATTTTAGCTTGATGGAATGTGTATATCACATGCCTCTCCCTTGTTAAATCACTCTGTACATCCCTTATATGTTTTAACAGTTGAAGATGTATTTTCATGTGTGCTTAAGGTAGCACCAAGTTATTATTAGAAAATGGTTTCAACATGATCTTTCTTTCTTTCTTTCTTTCTTTCTTTCTTTCTTTCTTTCTTTCTTTCTTTCTTTCTTTCTTTCTGAATCAGCTACTTATTGTTATGTAGTAGATATTTCCAGGGTGTAATATGAATTTGCTGATGTGGCTTAGTTTTAGCTACAGCCTTTGCCTGCCAATAGTAAGCATCTATTGAAATCTAATATATACTATGCTTTTGCGCAGTGCATGCAGCCTGTTATGGCTAATATAACAAAGGAAAACCTCTACAAAATAATACAATTTAACCCCTAGAAGAATTAAACCTTCAACACAAAGTTAGGATTCAGAAAAATGGGTGTTCATTGGCAGAAAGGAAAACGCAGAAGAACCTCTGAGCAAAATTGCTCTAAGAATAAGTAACTCTCTAGTGGGAGCTTTATGGCTGTGCAGGAATAATCTGCTGTGTTGTTTTGAGTGTTTGATAAATGGTGTTATTTTTTCAGGAGATTTATTCCAAGGATGTTAAACATTGTGGCTGAGGCACGATAATGTTTGACGTAAAATCTGGCTCATTACTTCTATCTAATGAACAGGAGAATGTAATTGGACTTGAAAGAGAAACTTTGAATCCATATACTAGGATTTCCTTTCCAAAGCTACTTAATGTGGTAGTTTATACCCCCTGCAAGAGATGTAGCTTATTTTTCTGCTGTGAAGATGATTTGTTTTTTTCAGTCAGTAGAACTATTGATAATGGACTCTTTAAAAAGGGTTATTAAAATTGTTCTATTTAAAAAAGAAGTCCATTGTATTTCACTTTGAGTTACAGGACTTGAATAAGAACATAGATACCTTTTGACATGTCATGAGCATAAGCTGCATTTTCTGTAATGCCCACTTTCTGGAGCTCTTTGAGTCAATAGAGGGTCTTATAGGCTTATTGGTTAATAGAAGCATTTCTTAATTTTAAAAAATGAGAAAAGGTGACTGACTATAACAGATTCAAGATCTTCTCTCTCTGTCTCCTCAAATAAATATCTTGATATCATTCAGAGAAAAAGGCAATACAGCTGTACCTAATTATCCCTGGGGATTTTGTTCCTGCATATTACCTTGGGTAACAAAACCGTGGATAATAAAGCATTGAGTCTATGGGATTGCTGGGGTTTGATTCCTAGACTTAAATAAAAAGCCAAAAAACATGCCCCAAAATATGAAAACACAGCAGATGAAGTGCTCTGCTGTGCTCTGAGGCCTTTCAGAAGTCAAAGGATGTGGCCCCCCAACCCCTAAGTCTCAAAGTCCGAAGAATTCAGTGAAAAAATTGCAGGGTCTAAAAAATAAATAAATAATGAGCCATAAAATGGCTCCCACTCTCAAAATGGTGGCTGGAAATGACCTCTGAGGTAATTTCCAGCCACCCCTAACTCATGGATATACAGGATTAACCTCTTAACTGCCTTCTTCCCCTGTGTATGCCGGGTTCAGGTGTTAATTACCCGGCCATAGATATGTAAAACCACAGATGTCAGGTCTGCGTATAGGGAGCTCCATCTGTATACCCATGTAAATTTGCCAAAAAGTGTTTTATATGTGTGTGTCTGTGCTTGTCTCTCTGTGTGTATATGCACACACACAGACAAGTCAAGAAATATTGGCTCTGTTCACCAGCCAGATAATTTTTTTTTACTCATTGAGCTATATTGGTACATTACTCATAAGGATTTTTTTCACAGGCATCATTTTTCACTCATCACAGACAAGTAGACTAGTGGATTTCCTGAGCCCTGAACAAGCTGGCTATAATATGACAAGCCTGGGCTCACTGCGGTGGTGTTCAGCTGACTGCTGCAGGCCTGTGGCGTGTCCTGCCCACCAATTCTGGCCCCATCCTCCTCCCCACACCCATCTGGTACTGCCAAGGCCAGTTGCGGCCTTTCAGGTGGGCCTGAGAACAGAGGAGGTCCCGCAGCCATGTCGTCCCCTAGGAGAGGTAAGTTCCCCTTGTCAGCTCTGGTTAGCCCCTGACACAACCCTTAAAGCAAGTACAGACATTATGAGTAAAATGTCATTTTTTTAAAAAGTAAATGCTTCTGAGAATATATCCTGTTTTATCTATCTTCCACTCCCATTTCCAAAATCACAGCCTCTAAAGGATATGAAGTACTGTATACTGTTGAAGGTCAGCTAAAAGCATCAGTGACACCATACTTTATGTTGAAAGAAAATGTGTCCAAATGGATTTTGTGGCATTAATGCGTTAAGATCAAGGAAGTTCTACAAGTGATTGCTGTATGTACAGGATTCAGTCTAAAGGTGTGTGTGTGTGAGGGCGGGAGCCCTGAGTAATTTGCTAAGAAAAAGTATAAACAATCTTGACCTGAATTTCAGTATACATAGTATAATATTGTTTCACACATGAATTCTAGTATAGGAAACTGACACTTGCCAAGCACCAAGTTTATCAATGAAGTTCAAGTTCCAGAATGTACACAAATCAATTTTTTAAATTCGATTTGTGCCCAAATTGAATCACCCCTGATTTGTTTTGTGTTCAAATCTGTCCCCCTGAATCACAGATTAGTGATTTAGTGATTTTGTATATTTCCACCATAGGAAATAATGGGGATTCAAAGTCACCCATAATTGTAACCCTAACATGGATCCCCAGATCTATCTATCTATCTATCTATCTATAGCGAAGCTCTAGCCTTTGAAGAATTGGAGTTATTGAGCAAAATGTCTCATCCCTATTTTACAGGTGTTTGGATTCTTTAGTGTATAATAACTTTCCTCATAATGAACCCCTATGAGGATTCATTGCACACCTGCACTTCTTCTGTTCATTTTGACTGTCATAGGACAGTGCCAACTGTCAACTGCCATGTGTCAACCACACACACGCACACACACTGAGGTGCTCAGTTTATTTTTTAGGCTTTTTTGAAGTGTTTAGATTCTTTAGTGTCTTCATTACACACCTTCATTTCTTCTGTTCATTTTGACCCCACTGCTTTGCGGGTGGGGGTGGGGAATTAGTGGCATCTCATGTGCCAACTACCCCCAACCCGCAAGCCACTGGGTACTCAGTTTATATTTTAGGAATTTTTGAGGTGTTTAGACTCTCTAGTGTGTAATGAATCCTCATAAGGATTCATTATGAGGAAAGGTTATTAGACTCCAAAGAGTCTAAGCACTTGAAAAAATTACTAGAACATAAACTGAGTAGTACCCCACTGGCTTGCAGGTGGGAGGGGTGTAGCTGGCACATGGCAGTTGACAGTTGGCACTGTCAAAAGACAGTCAAAATGAATAGAAGAAATGAAGGTGTGTAATGAATCCTCATAGAGATTCATTGAGGAAAAGTTATTATACATTAAAGAATCCAAACACTTGAAAACTAGTGACCACACATTTTGATCCATAACTCCACTTCTACAAGGGCTAGGGCTTAGCTTTGTTTTTTAAATGAAACCTGGGAATCTGAGGAAAATGTCAGGAGGGGTCTGAATCTCAAATTGATTCAAATAGAATCTGGCGCAATTCGATTTGCACCCAGATCTAGCCAATGGACCACAGGGGCAATTTGTTCTGTCTCCAAATCATCAACAAGATTCGGGCACAAATTAATTTGTACCCAAATTGATTCACACATCCCTGATCCTAGGATGCAGTTCTTCTAAAGTCTCAGTGGAGGGAAAGGAAAGTGTTAGTAAAAGCCTAATATAGAAAGAGAGCTCTGAAGAAGGCTGCTTTACAAAAGTATAATTCTCATTTAATAAAAAAAGCGGAACCCAAATGTTTATATTAATTTCTCTACCATCTCCTGCCCCAATGTGTGTGTTGTGTGTGTAAAATATCTATATATCTCCTAAGACCTAAGCTAATAGCCAGTGCCTTATTTATGTGGCTTTATTAACATTCTTGCTGAATGGGCTTGAATAGAGTGCAATCCTCATATAGATGATCTAATTATAATCATAAGGGACAGAACAAAATAAGCAGTCTTTAAAGGGAAAAGAGTCTGGCAGCTTTGTTTAAAGTGTCCTTTAATGAACTTCTTTAGTAGCTTGTATCTTAGCAACACATTTTATTACATACCAGTGCACGAGAAGCAGTTTGCAGATGGAGTCATGCACAGTAATTTATTTTCTTTCCTTCTACCCCCACCCCAAACCTTACATTCTTCTCTATGGTGACTCAACTGGAATATGTAGACTAACGTTCTAACACTGATAGCTCACTCAGAATCCCTGATTGGCTCATTTGTATGTGCTCTTTCTTGTTAGTTGAATAAAACAGCATGTACTATCTTAAATACTTGCTGTGTTAGGAGGAGCAGAGGCAAGACTGAGCAGTCTGAATGAGAGCTGGATTTAAAATGGAAACAGGTTTGCTTGCACTCAATCTGCTTTTGAATACCTTTCTTTCTCCTCCTCATTTCAAGCATCAGCTTATATTAATGAGGCACATCAGTTTCTTGGTTCCTTGATTATTTATTATCAATTCCTAGTGGGTATATTTTAATGCCTTTCTTCTGTGCCAAAACTAATTTGAATGTAACATCTGGAACATTTATAATCCTTTTCTCCTTTGCAAGTACCCAGTGATTTAAAATGTAAACGTATCTTTCAGTTGTAGATTGTGTGTGCGTGTGTATGCATGTGTGTTTATGTTTTATTTGTATATATCTATAATATAAAACTGTTTCGGCCTCACTCAGTCACTCACTGACATTAAACTCCCAGACCAAACCACAACAGATAGAAACATGCTGTTTTGCAGGCAGATTCCAGACTTCACCCAGACTACCAGAAAAATCCAAAACCCTGGAAAAATTCATTACTTTCCCAGAAAATCTGGAAACCCTCTTCCTTTGGAAAACCTAGAGTATGAGACTTCATAGAGCTAGGAAAGGTCTAGAGTCACAGAGGTTGTTCTCACAACCAGGTGGGCAAGTGGTGGGGAAGACTGCAAAGTCCGCCTTCTCACAGGTGACTTCCAAGGACCATCTGGGCGCATGGTCAGTCTGCTGTTGCCCCAAGGAGCACGGAGGTGCGGGAGCAAGGATGTGTCATTGGAGCTATCCCACAATGCATCACACTGGTGCACAGTGCATTGTGAGGATCTCCCCAGTGACATGAGGGTGCCCGTCAGTGCTTCAGTGATCGCTGGCACACTGTTAGGGAAACATGATTAAGGGAGTGCTCACTCACTTAACCTCATTTACAAGGCGGGCTCTGTAGGTGGGTTGGCACCGAGGGGCTGCTGGGAACCACATGCCTCCTGGAGGTTCTTATGGGCAGTGAAGCCTGGGCCTAGCTTCCTTTGCCCGGTCCTGGCTGCTCATGAGAACAGCCGCACAGAGAGATAAAAAAGTTAAAATGTTTGCAAACTGCAAGTCCTCACTGACTCACAAACTGACTGAAATGAAACTCCCAAACGAAACCACAAAAGATAGAAACATGCCATTTTTGTAGGTGGGTTCCAAATCTTGCCCAGACTACCATGAAAATCCAAAAAACCTCAGAAATACATTGTTGTCTCAGAAAATGTGGGAAGACTCCAGTTTGAAAACTTGGGGAATGAAACCTCATAGAAAAGCCCGGAGGCGTACCGTATTTTACGGACTATAAGACACTACGGACTATAAGACGCACCTTAATTTTAATCCAGTTTTTCAGAGTTTTAACATATTAAACTGTTAAAACATATAAGACGCTCCTGAATTTTGGCGGATATTTTTCGAGGAAAAAAGTGAGTCTTATAGTCCATAAAATACGGTATTTAGGGAAGATAGTGCCTAGGGCAAGCACTAGTGCCTAGTGCCTAGTTTGGTCCTGCATGCTTGTTTTTGTAATATAAATAGCAGTCAGGGGCATGATTAGGATTGGAACCATGACATGGGAAAGGGAAGTTTTAACCCCTACCCTTACCACAGATTCCCCTTCCCCTGAAGCTGTTTTTGCCTCAGGAAGAATAACCAACTTCACAGGGTTGTTGTGAATGTGCTAACACATTCTTCAAACAACCAAAGCGGCACCTATACACATGGACATCACCATATGGAGTGCACAGAAATAAAATTGATTACATTATTAGTGCAACGAGGTGGAAGAGCTCAGTTATAACAGCAAAGATGTGACCAGGGGCCAATTGTGGAACTGCTCATGTGCAGGTTCCAAGTCAAGCTAAAACGGAAAAACAAAGCTATCCAGTTTCCACGAGATGAACTTGAGAATGTACCCACCATTTTCAAGGAGAACATCATGAACCACTTTGAAGTTCTGAACCTCATTGATAGGGAACCAGAGGAACTGTGGATTGAAACCAAAGAAGTTGTTAAAGATGAATGTGAAAAGAGACTGCTAAAGACCAAGAAACAGAAGAAAGCAAAATGGATGTCAGAACAGATGGTGGAAATTGCCAAGAAGAGGAGAGAAGCCAAAGTCAAGAAAGATAAAGACCTCAGGAAGGAACTTAATAGGACATTTCAGAAAGCTGTTAGAAGTGACAAGAAGCAGTACTACAATGACAGTGTAAAGACCTTGAGAATGGAAATAGACACAGAAAAACAAGGGATGTTTTCCAAATGATCTCTGAACTCAGAAGGAGGTTCCAACCTCAAATTGGTATGTTAAGGGATGCCAAAGGACAGATGGTAACTGATTTAGAGAAGATCAAACAGAGATGGGAGTGGTATAGTGAAGATGTGTACAGCAGGGACATCAACATCCAAGATACTCTAGAAGATATTCCCTACTTGCAATAACCTCTAGTTTGGAAGATGAAGTTAGATCAGCACTCTGGTCATTACCAAGTCAGAAGGCTACAGGAATTGATGGAATAGGTACAGAAATATGGCACACAACAGAAGAAGAATCAGTCAAGGCTCTAACCAAACAATGCCAGCAAATTTGGAGAACAAAACAGTGGCTAACAGATTGGAAGAGGCCAGTCAACAAACCCATACTAAAGAAAGGAGACATAACAGATTAATTTCACATGCTAGCAAAATAATGCTCAGGATAGTCTAATTCAGATTAGAGCCCTACGTGGAAAGGGAAATGATGGATATTCAAGCTGGTTTCAGAAAAGGCCGAGGAACAAGAGACATTATTGCCGATGCACACTGGATAGCTGAGAAAGCCAAATACCAAAAGGAAGTCAATATGTGTTTTATTGACTACAGAAAAACCTTTGATTGCGCTGACCATGTCAAGTTTGGAATATGCTTAGCAAAATGGGCATCCTAGAACATCTCATTGTTCTCATGATAAACCTGTACACTGGACAGGAAGCCACAGTCCAGACAGAACATGGCGAAACGGACTGGTTCCTGATCGGCAAAGGAGTAAGGCAAAGTTGTATATGTTCTCTTTATTTATTAAACTTATATGCTGAACATATACTGAGAGAAGCTGGATTGGAAGTTGATGAGCATGGTTTATGAGCTGGATTGGAAGTTAATGAGCATGAGTTCTAGTAATGAAAGTCAAGGATCACAGTGAAGATATGGGACTACGAATAAATGTAAAGAAGACTAAACTAATGACAACAGGTACAGCAAACAGCCTCAGAATTGACAGTTAAGACACTGAAGTGGTGAATAGCTTCTGCCTTTTAGTATCGACCATCAACAGTAAAGGATCCAGCAGTCAAGAAATACACCACAGACTAGCACTTGGTAGGGTTGCAATAAAGGCCTTGGAAAGGATATTAAGATGCCGTGATGTGTCTATACCTACAAAGATTAGAATCTTTTGGACAGTAGTTTTCCCCTTGACACTCGAAAGCTGGACTTTGAAGCGAAAGCTGGACTTTGAAGTAGGGGTGTGCATTTTGGAATTTTCTTGTTTAGATTTGTATCCGAATCAAAACACCCCCATTTTGTTTTGTACCCAAATTTTTTGAATCCGAATCAGCCTTGTTTTGTTTTGTAGCCGAATTTTCCAAATCCGAATCCGAATCGATATGGATTTTTTAAAAAGGGTCCCAGGGCAAAAAGAGTGGGTGGTGGTGGTAGTGTCCAATGGATGGAAGCTACCACCCAAATTTCAAAGGAATTAGGCAAATGGCTGATTTTTGTGTGTGAATTTTTAAAAAGTTTACACATCTTTAAGAATTTTCCTATAGGGAATAATGGGGATTCCAGAAAATGTATCACTTCAAATCAAGGGGAAAGGGATGACCCAGAGTGGAGTGTGGTGGGTGGTAGTGCCCAATGGGGGCAAGGAAACTTCCAGAATTATTTCAAAGGAATTGGGCAAAGGGCTGATCTTTTGTGATTTGTTGAAGTTTATGTGTCTTTAAGATTTCTCCCATAGGGAATAATGGAGGTTTAGGTTTCAGCAGCCCCATAATTCCACTTGGGGGGCACTGGGGTTGCCCAGAGTGAGGGGTTGTGTAGTGCACATAGGGTGCCAACCACCCCCATACCCACAAGCCCGTGGGGTACTGGGTTTTGTTGTTTCTGAGGTGTTCATTGTAGATTCTCTGCTAGCATATGAGATTTTCAGTGAAAAACAAGAATCCACTCTCATATGCTACCAGAGAATCTACCCTCAGAACACCACAGAAACAATAGAACCCAGCACCCCATGGGTTAGCAATCTTTCCCCTGGCCAATGTGGGATCAGTAAAGAGTGGCAAGAAGCAAAAAAGCCAATGGGGAACAAGGAGGGAATTGTCAGCAGGTCAGCCCATGAGTTAGGTCACTGATCAGAAGGCTGGAAGGGTGGGAAATTCAAAGAGATGTCAAACACAAAATGGAGACTGACTCAGAGATCACCACAAAATGGAGGTCCGAAACAACAAAACTTTTTGTAGCCGAAACAGGGACGTTTTGTTTTGTATACAAAACTTTTGGATCTGGAAAATGGGTGCTTTGTTTTGTCTGCAAAACACCCAAAACAGGCTGTTTTGGGTACAAAACGTTTTGTATCTGAAACGTTTCGCACATCCCTACTTTGAAGAAGCAAGATAGAAAAAGTATTGACGCTTTTGAACTTTGGTGCTGGAGATGACTTTTGAGGATAGCATGGACAGCCAGGAAAACAAACAAATGGATCATAGAACAAATCAATCCAGTATTTTCACTCGAGGCACAAATAACCAGGCTCAAACTATCATATTTTGTACACATTATGCGATAATCCAACTTCCTTGAGAAGTCCATAATGCTGGGCAAAGTTGAAGGAAAGAGAAGAGGACGACCAGCAGTAAGGTGGATGGACTCGATTCCTGGTGCAGGTGTGTAACTTAAAGTATTTGCACTCTTGCGTAGGACTGCCGGCAGTTCTGGAGGATTTGGCAGACAATTTTTATTGTATTAGCAATAGAATGTCCAGGGCTTATAATAGCT
Source organism: Hemicordylus capensis (assembly GCF_027244095.1). NCBI lineage: Eukaryota > Metazoa > Chordata > Lepidosauria > Squamata > Cordylidae > Hemicordylus > Hemicordylus capensis. Next base: position 133,945,122 of record NC_069661.1, read on the forward strand.
GAATGCTGAAACAACTCTGCATCTTAAGTGTACTGGCACTACTGTGCCAGTCTAATAAGGAGCAGTTCCCCAGAGGCTCACTGTTTATGTTTCAGTTGAGAGCACTAATGAGAAATATACCAGCTGCTTATATGTCCCACATTTTGAGGGGAAGGGCTGCCACTGATGAAGGGGAAGGGCTGTGATGGCTGTCTATAAGCAAGCTAATCTCTCTCAGGCTGATTATAATACTAGGATGATAATACTAGTTTACCTTACAGGGTTGTTGTAAGTATTATCTCAATGTAGGTGCAGGGCTTGAATGTGCAATATTTATTACACTAAGGTTTATTATTAGTTTCTGTAGCTATGTAGCTGTCTTCTTTGTATATACCCCATGTAGGACAATAGGATAATACATTCTAAATCTGGAAACCTGTTCCTTAGAATTATTATACCGGCATGGTAGTGCCAGTATAGTTAAGATGACAAATTATTTCAACATCCTCTCATTATAAACCCTGAATATTCTATTGGTCATAAAATTGAAACTGTCAAATCTGCCTGACCATATGCAGACATCAACTAGCTGACAAAAGGTAACACCCCTCCTAATTTGGAGCAGATCTGTTGAAAAATGGCTTAATTGCAGGAGTTTAAGAAGGACATTCATAAAGTGGAAGAGTTCCAGAGGAGGGCAATAAAAGTCATAAGAGGACATGGTGTCCACAGGACTTCTTCCAGGGGGTGTGTATGTGTGTGTGGCAGGATCACCCCCACCTCTGGGTATTCCTGCTGCCACCAGTCTGGGACCTGCTTTTCCTTGGTTTGGTTCTGTGGTAGTGCGGGGTATCTCTTCTAGTGACGTGGGAGAGGAAGTAAATGTTCTTATTCCTTGATAATAGGGGGGGGGGAACAAGTTTTATTGTTTTAGCACCACTTTTACCCTGTAAAACCCACTTTTAGCACCACACTTTTTAAAGTGTGTTGGTGACAAGGTCTCAATATAAAGAACTGTATTGGTTCCAGGGTGTTGTCAGAACCCTTAATTTACATCTTACAGACATGTTGTGATTTCTCCACTAATAAACAATTGTAGTTCTTTCCTTCTTGAAAGGCTATCACATGGAAGATGGAGCAGACTTGTTCTCTGCTGTTCCCAAGGGCAAGACTAAAACCAATTAGTTGAAATTATGATGAGGTGGATTTAGGCTAGATATCAGAAAAAATTTCCTAGTTGTAAGAGCGGTTTGATGGTGAAACAGTCTGCCTCATGCAGTGGTAGGTAGGGATGTGCACGAATTGTGATTCAAACAGTGATTTGCAGCACATCCCCCACACCTTTAAAAGGGAGGGAAGCAGGTCTGCTCCTCCGCTGCTCGCAGTCACTTCCTTTCCCCCCAGCTATCATTGTGCACTGGCATCACTTCACCCAGCTGCCCTTGTGTGATGCTGGCACGCACATGGCTGCCGTGCATTCACAGAGGCCATGTGCATGCCGGCATAATGCGAGGGCAGCTGAGGGAAGATGGTTGGTGTGCGATGACTGCTGGGGGGAGTGCTACCAAACAGGAAGTTGTGGTGAGCGGTGAAGGAGCAGGTATGGACCTGCTCGCGTCCCTTTTAAAGGTGCCAGGGATGTGCTGCAAATTGCTTTTCCAATCGTGATTTGTGGACATCCCTAGTGGTAGGGCCTCCTTTGCTGGGTATTTTAAATAGATAAATAAATATAATACTAATACTTGGGACAACATGAATATGACCACAATTTTTCTTTAGTTATCCTAGACCCTTGGAAAGGGCCCGATAAGTAAAGCACCAAATCCAGTCTATAACATCTGGTAGACTGTAGGTAAATATAATAATAATAATAATAAAATAATGGCACGATCTGAAGTTGTATGGAAAGTCCCAGTCAGAAATCGAATCACTGCTAAGCACTGTCCGTATATTCAGTAGCGATATAGCAATGGAGTTTGGACTAGACAAGTGTGCTGCATTAAAAATGAACAGAGGAAAAATAAGAAAAACAGAAGTAATTGAACTGCCAAATGGAAGCAACATCAAGAATCTGGAAGAGAAAGAACATTACAAATACTTGGGCATTCTCCAGGCGGATAACATCGCACACCCTGAAGTTGAAAGAAAAATTGGAAGTGAATACATCAGGAGAGTTAGAAAAATCCTCAAGTCCAAACTCAATGGTGGGAACACCATACAAGCCATAAACACCTGGGCTATACCTGTTATCAGATACACTGCAGGGATAACAGACTGGACCCAGGCAGAGCTAGAGATGCTAGATCATAAGACCAGGAAAATCATGACCATCAATCATGCTCTCCACCCCCGCAGTGATGTCGATAGGCTATACCTCCCTCGCAGCTCAGGTGGAAGAGGAATGCTGCAGGTCCATCAAACAGTAGAGGAGGAGAAAAGAGGCCTTGAAGAATATATCAAGGACAGTGAAGAAGATGCACTTCAAATGGTCAATAATGAGAAATTATTCAACACCAATGAAACAAAGCAGGCCTACAAGAAAGAACAAGTCAGGAACCGAGCAGAAAAATAGAAAAATAAGCCCCTGCATGGTCAATATTTGCACAATATAAGTGGAAAATCAGACATCAGCAAGACCTGGCAATGGCTTAAGAATGGCAACTTGAAGAAAGAAACAGAGGGTTTAATACTGGCTGCACAAGAACAGGCACTAAGAACAAATGCAGTAAGAGCAAAAGTCGAAAAATCCACAACAAACAGCAAGTGCCGCCTTTGTAAAGAAGCAGATGAAACCGTGGACCACCTAATCAGCTGTTGTAAAAAGATCGCACAGACTGACTACAAACAAAGGCATGACAAGGTAGCAGGGATGAGACACTGGAACATCTGCAAAAAATACAAGCTACCTGTAGCCAAAAATTGGTGGGACCATAAAATTGAAAAAGTGGTAGAAAATGAAGATGTCAAAATATTATGGGACTTCCGACTACAAACAGACAAACATCTGCCACACAATACACCAGATATAACTGTAGTCGAGAAGAAAGAAAAACAAGTGAAAATAATCGACATAGCAATACCAGGGGATAGCAGAATAGAAGAAAAAGAAATAGAAAAAATCACCAAATACAAAGATCTACAAATGGAAATTGAAAGGCTGTCACAGAAAAAGACCAAAATAATCCCAGTGGTAATTGGCGCCCTGGGTGCAGTTCCAAAAGACCTTGAAGAGCACCTCAACACCATAGGGGCCACAGAAATCACCATCAGCCAATTACAAAAAGCAACTTTACTGGGAACAGCCTCTATTCTGCCATGATATCTATAATAATAACAGCAACAACACTGATAATAAAATTCAGCTATCCCAGGTCCTTGGGAAGGACTCGATGTCTGGATAAAAGAAACCAGTCAATAACATTTGTCTGACTGTTTAAACAACAACAACAACAACACTAATAATAATTACAGTATTTATATACCACTTTTCAACAAAAGTTCCCAAAGTGATTTACATAGATATACATAAATAAATAAAATGGTTCCCTGTTGCCAGGGGGCTCACAATCTAAAAAAGAAAGCAAAAGACCTGTGAGCCAGGTTGTCACAGGTGTCTCCACCTGTGAAACACACCCAGTTTTGGGGAGGAATACTGTCAGCAACTGCCTGGGCTGAAGTTGAGAACCTTAGGTGCTATGAGTGTCTGCCCCCTGTGGTGAGCTACCAGAACTGCAGTTGGGATGATCACAGGAGTAAGATTGCTGGTTTGAATCCCCGCTGGTACTGTATTGGGCAGCACTAATAAAGGAAGATGCTGAAAGGCATCATCTCATACTCAGGAGGCAATGGTAAACCTTTCCTGTACTCTTCCAAAGAAAACCACAGGGCTCTGTGGGCTCCAGGAGTTGAAATCGACTTGACCACACACTTTACCTTTAAAAGGTTATCAGTTTCCGGACTGGTCCCTGTTTCCTGCTCACACAAATGATGCATCAGAAGTTGGCAAAATTGACTGACAAATTGTGCCCCATCTAGTTCTTGTCTCTTCCACTCGCTCACTTTAATTATAATATAGGCAATATGTTATTTCTATGAAAAATCCACACACTCCATCTTCCATGCTTCTAGTTATAATGGAATTTCAGGAAACATTACCACTATGTTATAGTCCTATGCAGCCATGTAAACCAACCTGAGCCTTTCTGGAAGGGTGGTATAAAAATTGAATAAAATAAAATAAATAAATAAATAATAAATAAATAAATGTGGCCAGTGGCTGTACTACCCTACTTAGACAACTATTTTGTCCTACATAAGATTTATTTTGGAATGGGGGAGCTTTTTGATTTGTGACATGACAATGACAGTCTCCATTTAAAGATGGGCAGATTGGTTTAAGAACAGGAACAACTATAATTTTTCTAAAAAGGCAGGATGTACTGATGTTCCCTCCAAAAGTACAGTAGGAAAACTTCAAAAGTCTGCTCACTAAAGGTTCACCCTGAATATTTCATGATTACAACCACCCTATGATTAATTAAGTGATCCTGAAAAATGCCCCCTGTGTAGCAACATGGGCCTTGAAGAGTTAAATATGAGGACTTTCTATTATGAGGTATTATGAGGTATTGTAACTATGCATAGGACTTTCCTTTGCTCTGCTTTGCAATTTCAGTTTTCAATTTTGTTCTCTATACATCCAGCAGTAAAGAAACACATCATGGACCTGCAACAAAAAATTGCTATATATCTTTGGTGTGCGTGTGTCCTTAAGCCTTTGGCTGAGTATGGTGAAAAACCAAACATTAGCAACAAAGACAGGAGTCCCTACTCTAATTTAAAGTTGTGCTGTCGAGTTGGTGTTGACTCCTGGCAACCACAGAGCCCTGTGGTTGTCTTTGGTAGAATACAGGAGGGGTTTACCATTGCCATCTCCCTTGAAGTATGAGATTATGCCTTTCAGCATCTTCCTATATCGTTGCTGCCCGATATAGGTATTTCCCATAGTCTGGGAAACATACCAGCAGGGATTCGAAATGAAACAGCAACCTCTTGCTTCCTAGGCAAGTTACTTCCCCACTGCACCATTTAGGCATTACTTAATGAGCAATCCCTGCCCCCATGAGTTTTTATGTGTGTGTGTGTGTTGATGCTCAGTCCCAGCTCTTTGTCATCTAGCTCCAAGATTTCAAGAGTTAGTGACTGGTGTGGGGTCAGTTTAATATTTTCATCAATGTTTGCTGAGGTCGTAGGGAGGGAAAGAGATCATGGAATAGATTACATCTGATGGTGAATGTGGCTAGTTTAATTTATGTGCACACATAAAATGATCAGAAGATTAACAGATTCAGTGTGTAGCTTTCCTAGCCATTCCTCAAAAGGTTTCATACACATACAATTGTCTTTATGTTATTTTGGGAGGAATAACCCCCCCCCCATATATGTACATATATATCAAGAGCTTAAATGTGACAACCCCCTTCTCCCTCAGAAACACAAAGCTGTGAAGTGACTGATGACAAAATTAAAGTATTTTAGATACCTTTCCCCCTCAAAATTATTATTTCTCTGTGTAAACCTCCCTGAGCCATTTTTGGAAGGGCGGTATAGAAATCGAATTAATAATAATAAATAATCCCCCAGTGAGGCACTACCTTGGCGTGGTTGTGGGGCTTGTGTGCTCTGAGGAAGGTGAGAGCTATGCCAGAGGTCCAACCATACTGGACAGGTCTCACCAGAAAAGCCAGACAAAGAGTGCCTCCCCCATCAACAATATGGTGAGATGTAACCTTAATAAATCTATACCGGATCGGTCGTCGCCCGGGTCAACAAAGACCGCGCCAGGTGCTGTAGTCCCTGGACATCTGGTGGCAAGTGGGCAACAGGACTCAGGATTTTCAGTTGAGCAACCAGGGCTGAAGACAGCAAAGTTACTGGAAAAAAGTCGCTTAACCGAAAAAAATATACGAAAAGTGCCAACAAGGAAATAATGATCTGCTATTACAAGTCTAGTCCAACTAGAAGAGGTTATTTAAAAAGAATGTACCAAATTTGGAAAGAGAAGCATCCAGATACAGAAATAACAGAACAAAGGCTAGCAGACCAGAGAAGATACATAATAAGAAATAAAGTATTCACAGGAGTTGAGCTGGAAGAACTGCAAAGAGCAACACAGGCTCAACATATGGAAGAAGAATTACCATCAATTGAAGAAGTTGCTCAGGTGCAGGTGGAGGAGGTGTTGGAAATAGCGGATGCCACTGTTGCCGAACTGTTTCAAAATCAAAACCAGGCAACCTCCCCTTTGCCTTCACCTCAAAAACCCGAATGCCGTTTAACAGAAAAGCAACAAGAACTAAAGCAAAAAATATCTGAGCATATGAACCAAACAACCACCAGGGTTCGACTTCCAGCGCTAAAAACAGTTGCCAAAAAACAACTTGCTCAGGCATTAAAAGATGTCAGTGCTGCACTTGCAGAAATAACAACCAATAATTTGCAAGAAACAAACCAACTAATGTACAGTGCAGCAACAATAACAGCACAAGAGCTCGGATATAAGATCAGTGGACCTGAATAAAAAGAAAGCAGTACATCACCTAAATAGAAGATTAGATTAGAAAATAAAATCTCCAGGCTTAGATCAGATGCTAGTAAATTGAAAGATATGAAAGACAAGAAGCTGAAGAATGAAAACACCAAATAGTACCTGATCCAAAAATACCACCTCGATTCAAGGAAAATTAGAGAAGTCCTGGAAATAATAAAGGAGCAAATAACAGCAGTGTCAAAGAAGATTAGCAGATACGAAGACAGAATTACACAACACAGGCAGAATCTCCAATTCCAGTCGAATCAGAGATGCTTCTACCAAAGCATAGAAGGAGAAACTGCAAGAAACCTAGAAACACCAAATAAAGAAGAAACAGTGCAATTCTAGGGGAAATCATGGGACAATCCAATAGATTATAATAAACAAGCAGGCTGGATGAAAGAGGTCAAAAAATGTAACCAACAAATGCAAGATGTAATAATAACACCAGAATTAATAAGTGAAAGAGCAAAGAAAATTAAAAATTGGACTGCTCCAGGCGACGATGAACTGCATGGCTTTTGGCTTAAACACCTAACAAGCCTTCATAAACAACTATCAAAACAGTTCAATCACATTTTGCAAGGAGGTGATATTAAACAATGGCTAACAACTGGGAAAACTCATCTCATCATGAAAGACCCAGCAAAAGGTGCAGTTCCAAGTAATTATAGACCGATAACCTGCCTGCCAACCATGTTCAAATTATTAACTGGAATAATAGCAGATGAAGTCATGGAACACTTATTAACTAACAAACAGCTTGCAGTTGAACAGAAAGGAAATTGCCCAAACACCAGAGGCACAAAAGACCAGCTGCTGATTGACAAAATGATTTTAGAAAATTGCAAGAGAAGAAAAACCAATCTAAGTGTTGCATGGATTGACTACAAAAAAGCCTTCAATTCATTGCCTCACACATGGATACTAAAATGTTTAGAAACAACTGGTGTCAGCAAAAACATTCAGATATTTGGAGAGTTAGATATCAGGAGAGTTAGAAAAATCCTCAAGTCCAAACTCGATGGTGGGAACACCATACAAGCCATAAACACCTGGGCTATACCTGTTATCAGATACACTGCAGGAATAATAGACTGGACCCAGGCAGAGCTAGAGACTCTAGATCGTAAGACCAGGAAAATCATGACCATCAATCATGCTCTCCACCCCCGCAGTGATGTCGATAGGCTATACCTCCCTCGCAGCTCAGGTGGAAGAGGAATGCTGCAAGTCCATCAAACAGTAGAGGAGGAGAAAAGAGGCCTTGAAGAATATATCAAGGACAGTGAAGAAGATGCACTTCAAATGGTCAATAATGAGAAATTATTCAACACCAATGAAACAAAGCAGGCCTACAAGAAAGAACAAGTCAGGAACCGAGCAGAAAAATAGAAAAATAAGCCCCTGCATGGTCAATATTTGCACAATATAAGTGGAAAATCAGACATCAGCAAGACCTGGCAATGGCTTAAGAATGGCAACTTGAAGAAAGAAACAGAGGGTTTAATACTGGCTGCACAAGAACAGGCACTAAGAACAAATGCAGTAAGAGCAAAAGTCGAAAAATCCACAACAAACAGCAAGTGCCGCCTTTGTAAAGAAGCAGATGAAACCGTGGACCACCTAATCAGCTGTTGTAAAAAGATCGCACAGACTGACTACAAACAAAGGCATGACAAGGTAGCAGGGATGAGACACTGGAACATCTGTAAAAAATACAAGCTACCTGTAGCCAAAAATTGGTGGGACCATAAAATTGAAAAAGTGGTAGAAAATGAAGATGTCAAAATATTATGGGACTTCCGACTACAAACAGACAAACATCTGCCACACAATACACCAGATATAACTGTAGTCGAGAAGAAAGAAAAACAAGTGAAAATAATCGACATAGCAATACCAGGGGATAGCAGAATAGAAGAAAAAGAAATAGAAAAAATCACCAAATACAAAGATCTACAAATGGAAATTGAAAGGCTGTCACAGAAAAAGACCAAAATAATCCCAGTGGTAATTGGCGGCATGGGTGCAGTTCCAAAAGACCTTGAAGAGCACCTCAACACCATAGGGGCCACAGAAATCACCATCAGCCAATTACAAAAAGCAGCTTTACTGGGAACAGCCTATATTCTGCAACGATATCTATAACAACAGCAACAACATTGACAATAATATTCTGGCATCCCAGGTCCTTGGGAAGGACTCGATGTCTGGATAAAACAATCCAGTCAGTAACACCTGTCTGACTGTGTAAACAAGAAATAATAAGAATAAATAGCACAAGGTGTTGACTGTCTTGTGAACTGTTTTTCAAGCTGAGATATTTCCCACTCTTTTTGTTCAAGCCTTCACGACTGGTTTCTGTTAGTTCTGCCAACCTAATTGTCTGTTAACTGCACTCTCAGCTCACAAACATTCTAGCCTATTGACATACATGGGGACATGTTGTGGGGTGGTGGTTGTTTTTTGGCTCCTTAGGTTTTTTCCTTCTTTTTTTTTTTTTGGAACTTCATCATATTTGTGGATCACCCCACGTCTGCTGGTACTTCTTATTTTCCTGAAGGCATTCCAGTTTTCCAGCCATCAGAATCATAACATTTCCAGCTCTTTCTGAAACAGCATATAGCTGTTTGCTTGCAATGGGTAGTGAGAGTTTGTTTCTTCTGAAATTATTATGACATTGAATAGATAGATGAGGGCCAGGTAATTTAAAGTGATCTGGGAAAATATCAACCCTAACTTACCTTTACTCTTTTAAAGCGCCCACAATACTCACAGTCGTAGTGGCTAAATGTTTTTTTTCTGGACCACTTGATAGCAAAGGATAAGCACAGAGCCCTAGACTGCTACTATGACTACTATTATACCATTTTTAAACAAAGGTTCTCAAAGCAGTTTACATAGAAAGATAAATAAATAAGATAGTACCCTATCACCAAAGGGCTCACAATCTAAAAAAGAAGCATAAGGCAGACACCAGCAACAATCCCTAGAGAGATGCTGTGCTGGGTTTGGATAGGGCCAGTTGCTCTGCCCCACTTTAAAAGGTGCCTCTATGCACAGTTAGCAGGGGTATATTTAATCTTAACTGTATTAACACACTGGTGACATTTACGCACTACTGAAACTCCTTCCCTGCCACCATCACCACCACTGAAACCTAATATAGCACCCCCCTATTAACACTGCTTCACATATCCTTGCACTCCAGGGCAAAAGTGGGCAAAGTGAGGGCTTGTAAACATGGCACTGTCCCAGTGTGTCCTAAGGACTAATTTAGATGTTTGCTGACTAAACTGGTACAGTTCTCTCACCTCGAAAGATGCCATATTTCCTGAGGTAGTAAAGATTAGGGGAACAATCCACTTATAAATGCTTTCAAACAAGCAACTCCATAGCAAAGACTAAGAGTTCCTTGAGACTACTGTATTGTCTTAGCTAGTAACACCTAAAACAGCCCTGAAGTTAAAAATCCCAGCAAGGGTATAGCCAGGTTGTTGTGGTTTGAAAATGGACCCCCCCCCGCAATACCACACTTCCACTGCTGGCCATGTCCCCTGTAATGTATAGATAGAAGTTAGATTACATTCTGCCAGGCTACCCACAAGGGGCAGCAGAGTGCACCCTACACACACTTCCACTGTTAAAGTTGTACTGTCGAGTTGGTGTCGACTCCTGGTGACCATAGAGCCATGTGGTTCTCTTTGGTAGAATACAGGAGGGGTTTACTATTGCCATCTCCCATGCGCGCAGTATGAGATGATGCCTTTCAGCATCTTCTTATATTGCTGCTGCCCAATATAGGTGTTTGGGAAACATACCAGCGGAGATTTGAGCCAGCAACCTCTTGCTCCCTAGGCAAGTTACTTCCCCGCTGTGAGAATCAAACATGGAAAACTGGATAAAAGTTTGTTCTCAATATCAAATGGTGTTTGCCTGTTCCTGAAAAAACAAAACATAACACCCCCAATGCCAGCACATTGGCATCGAGATCATGGCCAGCATTGAAGCTCAGATGCACCACCTGTTGGCCTTTCCCGACTGGCAAACAAAACATCCCTTCCCCTGTCTCAGAGAGAGAGAGAGAGAGCGAGAGAGAGAGAGAGAGAGAGAGAGCATGCACCCAGTCGATGAGCACCTTTGTGAAGTGATTGCCGTCTGGAAGATACTGATGGGAGATTCTGGCAAGTGGCATATCTGCCGCCCAGCACTGGCCACACTCCTGATACTGGCATAGAAGCACACTGACATGCCGGCCTCAGGAGGCATGGTCAGGAGGCACGGAAGTGCTACCCATCAGGCTCTCCCACAGCTCACCAGCTAGGTGCCTCCCCCCTACCCCGCCGGCCGCACTGTTGTGCACACTTCAGTTAACTGGCTGACCACCTCAGCTGTACTCTGGCCAAGCCTTCAGGCACCCCAGAGTCACACCTCTTGCTTATTCATTGTAGCCTCAATATTGTTATTTTTATGAAACAAGAAATATGCCACTCATTTAAATCCTGGTGTTCATAATGAATTTTATGTTAACTTTTACAAAGTGTCTTTTTTATTATTACATATTTTACATGCTGCTGTAATCCACTTGCAACATTCAGCCAACCTAGCAGTTGCCATATCAGCAGAATTAAATTCAGAGTGCTAGGAAATTATAGATATATTATGGTTATATACTTTTAAAAAAACTAAGAGAGGGAATACTCCAATTTTAAAACAAGGACCACAACACACTCCTCACATCAATTTCTTGATGGAACCTCCAAATGTAATGAGAAAGTAGGGCCTGAGCTCAATTAGGTGTGTGTGTGTGCGGGGGGTGAGGAACAATACAGCAGAACAGGGGCATTTACTAGTATATGCATAGCAAGGTTGGAGTGGGCCCAGAGACAAGATTTTAAAATGCCCCCCACCCAACTGAAGCTCAGCTCATAAAGTAAAGAAATCTTAAATGAGGCTGAATAGTGGTAACAAAAAGCATTATATATAGAGAGAGACGAAAGTTTGGGCGGTATATAAATTAATTATATATATATATATATATATATATATATATATATATATATATATATATATATATTTACACACACACACACACCTATGAGGCACAATAGAACATTATCCTAAATTTTTTTTAAAAGGTTTTGTAAATTGTGGTAATGCAAGTCATTTAATAATACGAGAGAGAAAGACATGCTGTTCTGGTAGCTCCAGGTCTTAACACCCACATCAGTTTTGGAGGATGAATACAACTGAAGGAAGCCCTGGCAGGTGCGTGGCTGGGGGAGTCAGTCATGTGACTTGCCTCTGGGGGGCCCCCTAAGGCAGTGGGCCCCCAGACAACTGTCTCCCCTTGCCCTATTAGAGTTATGCCCCTGCAGCAAAACTCCAGACTAGTGAGGTGTAGTCCCACCTTACTCTAATTCTATCAGCGGTAAGGGTAGGAATCCCGTGAAATCCTTCTCTCTCTCTCTCTCTCTCCCCGAATGAAATAAACCAGAATTGAGGTTTATTCAACAAAAAAGGGGGGGAGGGGGAGAAATTATAAACAATAATGCCAGCATGTACATAGTTTACAATAAACCCCTCACCCAAACACACAGTGGAAAACCCTCAGAGTCCAATCATTTATTTGAGTCAGACCTGTTCCTAGCTCCACCACTCTTCTTCTCCTGAAGAGATCTGATGTCTTCATGCTTGTCTTGTCTTTCACTCTCAGTCCAGGATTTAACTGCTTTCTTCGCATTTCCTGTTCTTGCCCAGTCCAGCACTTCCCTCAGAAAATCTCTCGCCTCAGATCCACATAAGGTAGTCCCTCAAGGTCCAACCCCCACCCCAATCTGCCCTTGTGCTCCAACAGAAGACTATACTCACAGGGTTACACTACTATTACTGCTGCTACTATTTATATACCACTCTTCAGCAATAAGTTCGCAAAGAGTTTTATATAGAAGAGAATAGTTAGAAGAAGATGATTCCCTGTCCTCAAAGGGCTCACAGTCCAAAAAGAAGCATGGTCCATTATGTGAGTTAATGCACTCTCTGCACAAAGGAGGAGTGAAGGGGGAAGGTCTCTGCCTTTACCGCCCCTCTCACATCCTCCTCTGGCAATGAGCAGTGGGGGGGATTGGCTGGTGCTATGTGCTGGTAAACAAAAACAAAACGCACCTGGAGGTGTGGCTAGCTAGTGTGCTTCCATTCCCACTTCCAGGCATTCAGAGGGTAACTTCTGAATAGGGCTTTTTGGCTCTGAATTTTATTTTTCTCTCAGTTTGTTCTTTAACCCCCATATTTTGTATTCGTTCTTTTTCTCCAATTCTTGTTTTCTTTTGTCAAACCAAGGCTGTGTCCAGTGGCATTTCATAGCTTTTTCCTTAGCTAAGTTCCATAGCCTTTCTCAAGTTTCTACTTCATCTTCATCTCCTTCACTTACAGAAAGTTATTTGAAGGAGCATCCCCATCCAGAGTGGGAATGCACAAGCACTTGCCCTAAAGGGGGTTGAAGATTTGTGCCTGGTTTTATGTAATTCATTCATTCATTTCATTTCATTTCATTCCATTTCATTTCTACACCGCCCTTCCAAAAATGGCTCAGGGCGGTTTACATTAAAAGCTGTTCCAGCTTCGAGGGCCTTGCAAGTGGTCACTGCAAACATTTGTAATGGTGTGCTGCCACCTCCTCTTTACCCTGCTGTGTATTTTCTGGCTGGGAGTACAAGTCCCTGCATCCCCTGTAGGAAAATGATACTCTGAGCACCATTCCTGATGAGGAAGAGGCCTGCAGGGGTCCTCTAATTATCTGTGTCCAGTGGCATTCAACAGTGCTGATTTCATAACATATATTAATAGATTGCTCTCTGTCCATAATGTAAATTTTACCCCATATAGACAATCATGAAATTTCTCAGTTATTGCATGTTTTAATACAAGAAAATCCATTTTGTGAATAGGCTACTTTATTGCAGATGATAATAAATTCCTACTAGCATAGTTTACTGGTCTCTGCTTTTCTGGATAATCTTGATACTCCTTTCAAACCCATTTCATATTTGTATCATTAGGTAGAGTTTCTGAATATCTGCAAAGGCTAATACAAGTGCACATGTGAATCCATCCTTTAGCAGCTGAAAGGCAGTATCACACTGCCTTTACTGAACTCCAAAAGGTTCTTTGATATGATATGACTATTACAGGGATGAATGTTGATGATTCTGACCCTTTTTGAGTTCCAAAAGCAGCCTTTGACTTGATTTCAAGAGTTTTTTTATGGGCTAAACTTCAGAATTCAACTATTGATAAATGTTTTCTGTTACATAATGAGAATACAAGACATAGAGTTAGATGTAGCCGTGCCGGACAGTTACATCTAATCCAATTATTACCTTTAAAGGAGTCTAAACAAGCTTGTATATTTGCTCCTTTTTTGTTCAATTTTGATATAAATTCATTAATTAAACATCTGCAGAGTCTAGATTTACATGCTCCAAAACTAGGAGACAGCTGGCTCCTATTCTACTTCATGTTGATGATGCTGTCATTTTGTCTCAGACCTGGATTGACCTGAGGAGAGTTCTTAAAGCTCTCTCTCAGCATTGTAGGAGGAGCAGTTGGCTTTCAACCATCAACCTAGATTGGCTGGAGGAGAGTTCTTAAGGCTCTCTCTCAGCATTGTAGGGAGGAGCAGTTGGCTATCAACCACCAACAAATGAAGGTCATGGTTTTTTCTAACAGTTTTAAGAGTCACAATGTCATATAGATAGCCATGACATAGAACAAGTTAACTGTTTTAAATATTTGGGAGTTGTTTTCCAGGCATCTAGAAGAAAGACTGCCCATGTTAATTATATCTCTTCCCTGACTCAAAGAAGTGCCATATTAAGATTTCATCGAACTCAGGGAGGGAATTTTCTTCCAGCTGCCATTAAATTAGTTATGGTAAAATCAACAGCACAGATTCTATATGGAGTGCAATTAGGCCCTTATTCCAACTTTGGGCCTCTTGAAAAGTACAATATGGTTTCATTATATTTGAACTCTAGAAGCATTACTAACGTGGCCTTGAGATTGGAAGCTAGGCTACTTAGAATTGAAGCTAAAGCTTGGCTAGTTATTCTAATTGCATGGCTAAGGCTAAATCTAATTCTGGCCTGTCACCTGAGGATTTGTTATCCTTAGGATATGATAAGGCTAAGGATATTATTAAACAATGAGTCTGAGACATGGAGTTCCAGAACAACTTAAGTTGAACTTCAAGTATATACCGATAGCTTAGAGAATCTTTAAGATCTCTCCCAGCAACTTATCTATTCTCACTCACTTATTCTAAGTATTGATGGGCCTTCTCTAGAGCCCATCTTAATGCTCACCCCTTGGCATTTTTAGAGGGTAGGTACTGCAAAATTCAACTTATATGCAGAACATATACTGTTAGAAGCTGGTTTGGAAGAAGATGAGCAGAGTTTTAAAGGTGGAGGAAGAAACATCAATAACCTGCGCTATGCTGATGACACCATCCTGATAGATGAGAATGCGGATGATCTGCAAGTTCTAGTAATGAAAGTCAAGGAGCAAGGAGCACAGTGGACAAAATGGGACTACGACTAAATGTAAAGAAGACTAAACTAATGACAACGGGTACAGCAACCAGCCTCAGAAGTGATAATGAAGTGGTGGATAGCTTCTGCCTTTTAGGCTTGACCGTCAACAGTAAAGGATCCAGCAGTCAAGGAATACGCTGTAAACTAGCACTTGGTAGGGTTGCAATGAAGGCCTTGGAAAGGATATTTAGATGCTGTGATGTGTCCATACCTACAAAGATTGGAATTGTTTGAACAATTTTTTCCCCCACGACACTCTATGGATGCAAAAGCTGGACTTTGAAGAAGCAAGATAGAAAAAGTTTTGATGCTTTTGAACTTTGGAGCTGAAGAAGACTTTTGAGGATACCATGGACAGCCAGGAAAACAAATTAATGGATCATAGAACAAATCAATCCAGAATTTTCACCTGAGGCACAAATGACCAGGCTCAAACTATCATACTTTGGATACATTATGCGAAAATCGAGATGCCTTAAGAAGTCCATAATGTTGGGAAAAGTTGAAGGAAAGAGAAGAAGAGGGCGACCAGCAGCAAGGTGGATGGACTCAATTACAACAACAATGAATGCACCACTGAGAGACCTTAAAGGCCGAGATAGATAATCCTGGAGAGCATCTATCTATGTGGTCTCTAAGAGTCGACACTGTCTTTATGGCACTTAATCAATCAATCAATTGCAAAATCCTAGCTTCCCAGCAATTATGTCCATGTGGCTCCAGTGATATTGAGACAATTGTTAATGTCCTTTTTCAATGCATATTCTGTTCTTATGCTCGGTTAAGGTTATTAATAAGGTTAAGTTAACCTTTATTAAAAAATATTCCAGGCTATCCAGATGAATGTTATATCACCTATCTTTTAGCTGATAAATAGCCCAATATTACATATCAAGTAGAAAAATTTTGTTTCTTAGCCACAAGGGTAGCTCTTCCATGATTATGACCGTATTGCTCTTAGAATTTCAGAAGTAGTATATATGCATTTTTAGTATTTAGTATTTTTATACTTGTTATTGAACAATTTGCTTATATTGTAAATTGTATCACTGCTTGTTTTCTGGTCTATGACCTTAATAAAGTAATGTAAGTAAGGTCATGGATGAGGGAGCCGACTTGGCGTGTATGGTTGAGGGTGGGTGGTGGGTGTGTACCATAGTTTGGGGAGTGGGGAATAATGTAAGTAATGTAATGTGTTGTGTACTGTCATGTAAGTAATCTAAGTAAGATCATGGATGAGGGAGCTCACTTGGCATTACTGGTTGGGGATGGATGTGGGTATATACCTTTGTTTGAGGAGTGGGTATAGATTGGGGATTCTGTTGGTGTACTGTCCACCCCACTTCCTAAAAAAACTCCCGGACTAAGCTGACAGAGCTGGTTGCGGAATTGATTTTGGAATTACCAGGCTTTTGATGGTGGATGACATCAATGTCCACTTTGAGACTGGCTGCCTGGTGTGGCTCAGGAGTTTATAGCGGCCACTATAAGTATGGAATCCTACTGAATCGAGCAGCCTTCTCAGATGAACCATTCTAATAGGGTGGGTCATGAGTTTGAGACCAATCTTACCAGGATGTGGTCCATCCATGACAATGGAGGAACTGTAGGAGATCCCACCCACAGAAAAGCACCCTGATGTGAACAAAAGACCAAATCCAGTGTGGCCAGCTGCATGCATTGTTCCAGGTCAAGTAAACTTTATTACAGTCAGAGACCAGCATAAAATCACACATTAAATGAAGGTAATACTAGAGAAAAGTTACATGTTGATAGAGGTGGTTGCAAATACGATGATAGATATTGTGAAAAGGCTAGAATTAAGAATAAAAAGAAACAAGCTGCAATACTAAGAAACTAAAACCACAAAGAATACTATTTCCATAATAAAATGCACAGAAAAGATAAAAGGGGGAATTTAAAATAGTAATATAGCTAAAATGATTACATATGTGGTAAAAAGCTAGAACTAAAATTAAGAATAGTTAAAACTAAAATGGTTACCATAAATTGGAGTATTACTAAAAATGGAAAAGTTACACTGCATTAATCTAATAAACCATTATGCACTGCCATAGCGTAATTAGTATAATACATAAGAGTATGGAGGCGACTGTTAACAAGAATAAAATTAGGGGAGCACATCAGCTATCATCCTTCCCCGGATGCCAATTGCAGCTGCCCAGAACTTGGCAACGATCGTTGTGGTGGTGGGGTTAGAGTCATATAACAGCAATTGAGTATAGAAGTGGCTCGTACTACCCAGAAGCTTGTTCAGCACTGGGGAAATAAGGGCAGCCCGAATGTCTCTGTAGAACAGGCAGTATAGAAGGACATGCTCAGTGGTTTCCGTTTGTTCTGAGCCACAGGGGCATAATCGTTCTGCGTATGGGATCTTTCTGTAGCGACCCTCTGTTACTGCTGACTGAAGACCATGGCAGTGGGCCAGAGTGAATGCCTTTCTATGATTTGGGGCCTCCAGTTGAAAAAGGTATATTGCAGGAGAGGCCATATATCTAAGCTCATCACTTATACAAAATTTTGGGACACTGCTGAGATCTGCTTGGCGCTCAATGTCTGTGATGTGCTGTTTGATGATAGCTTTTGCCTGATTGTAGCCCATGTTGATCAGGGACAGAGGGGTGAGGCCCAGTGTAGCTAATTTCATCTCAATTGCCTGAGCCCTTATAGAATGGGAATTGTCGTGAAGGGTTAGAGAGGCAAGACCAATTGGACTGAAGGATAGTTTAAGTCAATAGAAGAGTGGCCACCCTAACCCTAGCCTCAATCTTGAGCAGGCCTGTCTCCAGGCGTAATGTAGCATTGGAGACACATCTTGGTACACGCTTGGTTGCTTGCATGGTTGGCAGTCAGCCGACTCAGTAGAGAGAGTTGGTAGTGTCTTATCAGAAGTAACAGGCTGGGTATGTGACCTTGATGTTGGAATCGATGAGGCGGTGCTATAATTCTTGTGTTTGACTTTACCGGAGCCATTGAATAAGTCTCTAGTGCCAAAATCTATGAATACATGTTGGGGAGTAATCTTATATGTTCTCAAAAGCTGTTTTAGACGAAGTAATTGGGTAGGTACCCTGGATGATTTAAACTCTAGAAGTAATCTTTTGTGATCCAGCTGTGATGGCAGAAAATAGAAGTGTTCAATATTTGAGGGAGAAACTTGGGAGTTTAAAATTTGGGAAAGCAAGGTCAGAATCCTTTTTTAATTAGCCCATAAATAGGCATCACTTCTAGGAAAACAAATTAGGATTTGTTTATGTTAAAGGACTCTTTGCACCCGATAAGGTGTTTCAGTTGCTGAGAAGGAAGGGAGGGCTGTGATGAGGTCCTCAGAGTAGTTAACCCCTTGCTGGGACTTAGCTGTAAGTCACAGGCGTATCTAGGGAAAATAGTGCCTAGGGCAAGTAATGAAATCCCCCCCCCCATAGTTTAGAGAACACTAATAATATTCTGGAGGCGGAGATTTATCTCATCTAGCAAAAGGGAAGATATACTTTAAACCCCCACAAAACAAAAGCAAACCCACACCACAGAGGTTATGGCTAGTAGTGGGTGCGAAAAATGCCTTGCCTTCAAATAATCCATCCGCAACGGGGTAGGGGAAGTGGGGGGCAGTGTCTTGGGGCTCATCTCTGCTTTAGGCTATGCAGAAGGTCCTCAACTGGGCCTTCAGGACAGTATTCTCTACCCAAGTCTGCTACCCAAGTCTCCTTGGCAGCTCCAAAGGCATGGAGTCCTATGGCATTTTTGGTATATCTGTTATATTTACAAATATAAACATGGAGCATGGCGTAGCAGCCAAACACTCAAGCAGTCAGTGATGGTCTTTCAAGCAGCATCAGCCCCCCTTCCATTCCAAATCCAGCAGTGCATATTAGCAACCCCCTCCCCCCCGCTATCTGCCAGCAAGCAGCAACATTCATACATCTATCTATCTATCTGTCTATCTATCTATCTTTTAAAAATATCTTCCTTCTCCTTCAAGGAGCCCAGAGTGGTGTACTAAATACTTAAGTTTCTCCTTACAACAACCCTGTGAAGTAGGTTAGGCTGAGAGAGAAGTGACTGGCCCAGAGTCACCCAGCTAGTTTCAAGGCTAAATGGGGATTTGAACTCAGGTCTCCCCAGTCCTAGTCCAGCACTCTAACCACTACACCACTCTGGCTCTAGTCCATGAAAGCCTGTGCTACAACAAGCGAGTTAATCTTGAAAGTGCCACAAGACTTCCTGTGCCCTTACTGCATCAGACAGCATGGCCCCTCTGGATTGTTACTACAGAAGAGCAGCAGCCCAACTTTTCAAAGTGTGATCATCTTGATTGCAGTCAAGATTCAGAAGTTTCTTATCTTGACTTAACAATTTGATGGATTCTGTGTTTGCAATCAAGATGATCACACTTTAAAAAGTTGGGCTGCTGCTCTTCTGTAGTAACAATTTCCAGAGGGGCCATGCTGTCTGATGCAGTAAGGACACAAGCAGTCTTGTGGCACTTCAAGATTAACTCATTTGTTGTAGCACAGGCTTTCATGGACTAGATGAAGTGAGCTCAAGTCCACAAAAACAATAGATGGAACTCTTTGGGGACAGAGGAAGCCAAGTAGATGTTATCTTTGCTTTTCTGTAGCACTGAACTAATAAAAGCTAATCAAATCATTAAAAAAAAAAATCCTTACAAATACCCCAAACCAGAAACCAGCTCTCCACTTCTGTGTTGTGTGACCCCCACTCCTTGCTTTACTTTTTAAACTCTTCTTCTCCATCCCAGTATCACTAAGCAAAAAGAGAAAGAGATCAGTCGATCTTAAATGTTTACATATTTAAGTACTGTGGCCAAAGCAGCTCTTTGTCTTTGAATGGTTTTTAATTGTTTATTCCTCCATTGGCTTTGGGTTTAAGATTCTGTAAGCTGCCTGCCTCAAACAGTTTTGAAGAGTTGAAACAATATTAGGCAAAAGGGGAGGGGGGGGAAGAGGAAGAAGAAGAAGAAGAGGTCCAAAACATACCAAATCCAAGAGACTGGAAGCCAAAGGTAGCCACTAAAAAGGATCACCAAAACACACCCAAGGCAGGGAGAGCTTGCTTGCTGGGGGAAGCACCGCAAAAAAGGAGAAACCTCTCACCACACCTTCCGTTCTGAGAGAGACAAGAACTGAAGTGTGTGTGTGCGCGCGCCCCAGGCAGGGGACATAGACACACGCCGGACTGATTGGAGATGTGGGTGGGGTTGGGAAAGTGAGCAAAGGAACAAAAAGCAACACGCTTGCCTCCTAGCAATGCAGTAGTTCGGGCCAGCAGATCCGAGAGAAAGGAAGGAAAGAAAGGGCGATCGCACGCACCCTTCCCTTCCCACCTCCATACAACCCACTATCACCTCCTCCTCCTCCAAGGGGAGGGAGGGTGAGAAGAGCAGATTTACAGTGAATCAGTGTGATGGCAGCAGAAGCAGGCATTAGGCAACATTTCCATAACAATAGAGAAAAAGAGAGTCTAACACAAAAGTTCCTGCCTTGGGCTAAAGTAACCATTGCACTGCATGACAATACGCATCTCCCCACCCCATTTCCTGCGAGCCCTCTTTTTCTTCCCCTCCCACCAAGGGGGAACAAATTAAGAAGCCAGACATGCTCAGGCTGCTCCGAATGTAAATGAAGCAGCATATAGAATAGAGAATCAAAAAGCTGCAGAAACACACACACGAGAGAGATAGTAGATTTTGTTGAGAGCAGTTTACTTACTTGTATGTATGTATAATGTATGCAAATAAAATCAATAACGAATGGCTAGCAGGCAGCAGCACACAAGGAAGTACCTAGAGCAGCACGGGAACACCGAGCAGTTGCTGATCTCTCCCCAACCCAGTCCACGTGGTCCTGGTGCCGGCATGATCTAATTGAACTGGCGTGGCTGGGGCACACACGCTCTCCACCAGCCAATAGGCGTCCGCAAGACGTCCCGATCACCCACCCAGATTCAGAGTTGCAGCGCCTGCATGAGTGGGGTGACTGAGCAGGGGGAGGGGGAGGGGCGCGGGAGCGGGAACGCTGCTTGGCCATGAGCCAGAGACGGCAGCGGTAATGCAGTGGGCCTGCCCGGCGGCACCCGCTGGGCTGCCTGATTGAATGGGTTTTTTTTAAAGTTGTGGTCGTGGGGCAGGACATGGCAGGCACTTTGCGTCATGGGCCAGCCAATGGGCACCCACTGCCCCGTCACCCACCCGGATTCGGAGCTGCTGCACCTGTGTGTGTTGGGGAGTGACGGGGGGGGGAATGCGGCAGGCCTGCCTGGCGGCACCCACTGGGCTACCTGATTGAATTGCGGGGGGAATTATTATTATTTTTTTAAAAAAATTGTGGTTGTGGGGGCGGGGCATGGCAGGCATTTGGCGACCCCTTCAGATGGCACCTAGGGCACGTGCCCTGCCTGCCCTAGCCTGGTTACGCATCTGCTGTAAGTTGGGCAAAAGCCTGAGTTAGAGTCTCTATTTGCCCCCAGATTTGGTTTAGATGCCCTAAAACCAGGATAAGACTTTCAGCAGAAATTAAACAAACATCACTCAGCTGTTGGGTGATGATATCAGGCTGGGGATAAGTTGCTTGGCCGGCATTAGTGCTGCGTGAGTTGGAAGGGTTCCCTTCCCCCTTCTTCTGTGTGCTGATTTCAGAGTGGGTGGGTTCCTGTTAGCCTCCCGGGGAGCTGGTCGGTCGGAGGGGGCAGTAGTTAGGGCTGCAAATTTGTTTGAGGTACTTACAGCAAATGAAGTACCTAGCAGTGCCTCGGCTGGGGGAAGGAAATTTTCGTTTCTCAGCTGTTTAGTCTTCCTCTCCTTCCCTGCTCCCTCATCGGGGTGTGTGTGTATGTGTCTTGCTGGTGGGACTATTTCGCAGTCTTTTCTTCCCCCTAGATGGTGATAGCCCCTTAGATGGCATGCCTGGGATGAAGAAATGTCCAGGCTCGGGCAGGATCTGGGAAGAAAGGTTGTTAGTTCATTGCCATCTTGCCCTGCCTCTCATGTATTGGTCCTGAAACTGGCCTATAGTTGTCATGGCTTTGAGATAGATGCTAAAAATACCTGGCAGTGGTGGAACTTGAACTGAGATAAAAACTAAGAATACTACTGCTAATTGTCATTGATAGACCTACCCTCCTTGAATTTGTTTAATTCCCATATAAACCAGTAGTTTGGTTCATCTCTTCTATTCTCTTGACCAGTTTAAGAGTCCCCAAACAAAAGATGAATTCTCATTGCTGCAGAGGGTCACATTAGAAAAGAGGATAATTATGACAAGTTTATAGTACCTAAAGTGTGTGTTTGTGTCTCTGTGAGAAGTAAACCTTGAATCAATACAAAAAGCTGGGCTTTTGCTCTGTACTCTCACAGAACTGCAGCATACACACAAACCTGATGACTGCTGCTGCTGCTTCTGTGTCTTCACTTCTTCTGACCTCAGTAATCTTTAGGAACAGGCCCTGTGTTACTAACCAGAAAGGCAAAACTTTAGCATTTCTAGATATCTTTCCAAAGCAGACCAGATTTTAAATTTTTAAGATGTGACGGATGCCTTTTAGTTCCAAGCATATTGGAATAAATATATGTTCTTCAATATACTGAAGTACATATTGACTGCTTAAAGCAAAGTCTGGGATGGAAAATAGTTATACATATTGAGCAGCAACACAGGCAGGGTGTAGGTGGGGGGGGGGGATCCAGTATTCACAAAGTAACTTAACCTTACATTATTTGTTCTGTTTCTATAGTTGCTGTAAATTTAGGTCACAGTGTTCTCGATCACAGCTGAATACTGAAGTCTTTTTGTTTGCTGGGAAATGCAAATGCATCTCCCATGTTAATCCTGAATTGAACAATTTGCTCAACATGAAGGCTAGCTCAGAGATGTATAATTAGTGGGAAGTCTGCAGTTTATCTGCATATTTTATGCTTGCATCATTTTCATGAATATGGTGGGTGCCAGGCTGTGGCCGATAGATATGTTGTACATGGATCTTGAGTCTCTGCTCCAATGCTTTTATATGATGGTGCATGGTAAATAAACTACTCCTATACTATGTCACAGGTCTCCATCTCCCTTAACAGTAATTTCCAAATTGTGTACCATGGCAAGAACTTTTAGAGTATGTCTGGACTGAAATAAATTGTGGCTTTCCTACAAATTGCCAGTACAACCTGGCTGTACACAGACTAGAGGCTTTCATTTTCCTTTCCATTTTTATGTTCTCTGCCACATTGTGAAATCGGGAGCTAGCACAATTCTGCAGCACCACCTGCTGGCCAGTTCTTGCATCCAATCATACTACTTTATGGAGAAGCCACCTAATGGTGCAGTGGGGAACATAGGAACATAGGAAACTGCCATATACTGAGTCAGACCATTGGTCTATCTAGCTCAGTATTGTCTTCACAGACTGGCAGCGGCTTCTCCAAGGTTGCAGGCAGGAATCTCTCTCAGCCCTATCTTGGAGAAACCAGGGAGGGAACTTGAAACCTTCTGCTCTTCCCAGAGCGGTTTCATCCCCTGAGGGGAATATCTTGCAGTGCTCACACATCAAGTCTCCCATTCATATGCAACCAGGGCAGACCCTGCTTAGCTGTGGGGACAAGTAATGCTTGCTACCACAAGACCAGCTCCTCTCTCCTATGGGGAAAATGACTTGATTATCAAGCCAGAGGTTGCTGGTTTGAATCCCCTCTGGTATGTTTCCCAGACTATGGGAAACACCTATATAGGGCAGCAACAATACAGAAAGATGCTGAAAGGCATCATCTCATACTGCGCAGGAGGAGGCAATGGCAAACCCCTCCTGTATTCTGCCAAAGACAATCACAGGACTCTGGTCACCAGGAGTTGAAACTGACTCAGCGGCACACTTTACCTTTTACTTTACTTTGTGGAGACTGTGGTTAATCAGAATAATAGTGGTTAATCAGAATAAGAATAAGAAAGTGGAAACAACGAGAGCGAAAGTCTGTGAGTTTGTGCGTACTGCCTATCAGATCATGCTGACAACTTGTGGGAAATACTGTGGACATACTGCTGAGTGTGCTGCAAGAAATAAATTCAATAGTTAAAGTAGGACCATCGGCGTTATTAACACTGGGCACTAAAGGCATGTCCCCCCCACCGTTTGGTTGGGTCCCCAAACCTATTGGCTGCGTGACTGCCCCTGCATTCCTTCCTCACCAACCTTGTTTGGATAAAACAAAAGGTAGTGGCGAGAGGGTGTGCAATCACTCCCCATTACTACCATCTTCATCACTAAGCCTCCATCTTCTTCCTTCCATTCAATTGTAATAGGAAAGGGGTGGGGAGAGCCAAGCGCCTTCTTCCCATTTCCTCCTCCACTCTCTGCCACTTCTATTTCAATCTGTGTGCAAAGGGGAAGGGAAAGTGATTGTACTGGCAACTGGCACTTTCAGTGTGTGAGGCCCTCACCCTCATCCCTAGCAGCAACGCAGTTACTAAGCACAGTGGAGGGGTGGTAGAGGGGGTGGCCAGAGGTGCACCTAGGTAATTTTGGAGCCTGGACCTAAAGGCCTTTGGAGGCCCCCCTCCCCTGCAAATTAAGCATCATCATGCTTGGCCGGGTGACCACACCACCTGGGACAGACTAAAAAGGATTTGGTGGGCCCCAGGGGCTGTGGAGGCCCTGGATTTAGGCCCTGAAGTCATAAGAACAGCCCTGCTGGATCAGGCCCAAGGCCCATCTAGTCCAGCATCCTGTTTCACGCAGTGGCCCACCAGATGCTGCTGAAAGCCACAGGCAGGAGTTGAGGGCATGCCCGCTCTCCTGCTATTACTCCCCTGCAACTGGTAGTCAGAGGCATCTTGCCTTTGAGGCTGGAGGTGGCCCACAGCTCTCCGACTAGTAGTCGATGATAGACCTCTCCTCCATGAAGTTATCCAAACCCTTCTTAAAGCCATCCAGGTTGTTGGCTGTCACCACATCTTGTGGCAGAGAATTCCACAAGTTGGTTATGCGTTGTGTGAAAAAGTACTTCTGTTTGTTGGTCCAGGGGTAAGAGCACCTCTGGTGACTGACAGTCTTCATGACCAATGGCAGCCCAGCTGCCAGGTTTGGTGGAGAGGGTGGTAGATGGTTCTCGTGCTCAGCTGCTGGGCACATGGAGAGAGTGGTGAAGGGGTTGACAGGTGGGTAAGATAGATAATTAGTAGAGGAACAGTGCATAAACATGTGGCTGCTTACTCTCCTGCTGTAGCCTGTATCTGTACTTATTTATTTAGAAGCATGTAATATGGGGGCTTACTACCAAGAAAGTGCATATAGGACTACAGCCTTAAAGAGACAGGTAGGATCTCTGAGTGGTGCTCTGCAGTTCTAAGTGCAAATCCTGTAGAAAGGAAAGTTTATCTGCTACATAAACAAATTAAACAGTTTAAAATTAATTTCAGTTAAAAGCCTGAGAAAACGGGTATGTCTTGAGAGTCTTCCTAAAAGCAAACAGAGAAGCAGATGCTTTTTTTCAATAGGGAGCATTCCAAAGCCCCAGGGCAGCCACAGAGACACCCCGGTCACAAGTCGCCACCAAATGAGCCAGTGGCAACTGTAACCAGACCTCTTCAGATAATCTTAACAGGCTACAGGATTCATGACAAAGAATCCTCTTTCTTAAGTACCCTGGACCCAAGGGCAACTGATTCGAGAACTGAAGAATAAGACTGTGGTAATGAAATCCAAAACAGATTGTGAGACGCTCCAAAAGGATCTCTTCAAACTGGTTAAGTAGGCAACAAAATGGCAAATGCAGTTTAATGTAAGCAAGTGTAAAGTGATGCATATTGGGGCAAAAAAAAATCCAACTTCATGTATACACTAAGGGGGTTGAAGCTGTCAATTACTGACCAGGAAAGAGATCTTGGGGTCATGGTGGACAGCTCATTGAAAGTGTTGACTCTGTGTACGGCAGCTGTGTAAAAGGAATTCCATGCTAGGGATCATTAGGAAGGGGACTTCATTACATGGAATTTATTTTGAGGAATTTAAAGGGATCAGACCTGGAATTTTTGAAAGAAAAGACAGGTTTCCATATAAGTACCAATCCAATTAAATATATGGGGATAAAACTGATGACTTCTAATAAAGATCTATTTAAAAATAACTATTTGCTAATTTGGAAGAACATAATGGCAGACATACACAGGTGGAAAAAACTGAATCTTTCCTGGTTAGGCAGAATATCGGCAATTAAAACGAACATCCTTCCTAGGATTAACTTTCTATTCCAAATGATTCAAATAAAAATAGGAAAAAAGAAAGACATTGCATGAGTGGCAACAGAACATAAACACCTTTATCTGTGCTTCTAAAAAGCCCAGAGCAAAGTTCAAGATAATGCAAGTTGTTAAAGAACATGGAGGATTGGGAATTCCGAATCTGAGGTTATATTATCAGGCCAGTTGTCTCACGTGGATTACGGATTGGATTAAAGAGCCATATGAATGGTATGTCTGTGGAGGAGGCAGGTCAGGGGCGTAGCAAGGTTGGAGTGGGCCCAGAGACAAGATTTTAAAATGCCCCCCCCAAAGTCCAGGGCCTCCGCACACCCCAGGCCCCCAAGGATTTAAGTCTGATATTCCAAAATAAGTATGCTGCCTGCAAATACATTTCACTAAATACACACACACACGTCACAATACATCGTGATATACATTGAGTACTATACATTTGTATTACTTTTAATGCCTAGAACACACTAGAAAGATGAATTATTAAAATGGGCCCCTCGCTGCAGATTAGCAAAGGAGACTTTCAACCATGCAGGGTGAACCTATGTTTGTTTTCTCAGAATTCTGAACAAATTCAGTCAAGTTTGATTGCAGGAGGCTTTTCACAGGAGGCTTTTAAAGCCCTTTAAGACACATCTCCTCTGGAATGGAGGTGCTGCATTCACATGTTGGCCAGATTTATCCTGAAGTCCCTGCAAGTTATTGGGGAGCAGTTCACACACAAGAAAAATAAAATAAAAGCACCACACATGCTTCACAGTTCTCACTCAGACCTTCTGGGTTGCAAAACAACTTGAACATAAGTGCATTTATAAATGAAAGAATGAATAAATAAAATTAATAAAATACTGTTCCAGAAGTTTTTGCAATTTTCTGCCATGAAACAAGCCACTTATAGGACTTTTTAGATAGTTTTTTAAAAGTCAGCAAATTTTCCAAGCTGTTTCAAAATAAATATTCAGAGACTTCTCGGTCCCTCCCCCCCATATCCAAGCCCTATGGCAAGCAGATCCCTATATATGGGGGGGGGGGCGGGAAAGGTAACCACAAAAAGGAGTTCACACTCTACCTGGCAAATGCTGGTCTGGGTTAAGCAGGGCAGCAAGGGGTCTTCTGCTGGAGAGAACACTCTGGCTGCCTCCTCCTTCCTGGCTTGCTTGGGCCCTACTCGAGTTCAGGCTTCACTGCGGCCTACACGGAGGCCTCCGTGGAAGCCCCGCCCACCCGCCGATCAGCTGAGAGGCGGGAGAAGAGGAGCTCTTGCCTGCTGCTTCGATTGCGGGCCAGCAGAACAAGCAGGAGAGACGGAGAAGAGGGCAAGTGGCTGAGAGGCTATGGGGCTGGGCAGGGGGCAATGGGGAGTCACATGAGGTGCCTCTGGGGTGCCCCTCCAGGCAGTGGGGCCCCCAGACAACTGTCTCCCCTTGCCCTATCATTGTTACGTGCCTGAGGCAGGTCTCTCGGAAGGATCTAATAGGTCATGCTATTAGAAGTAGCTTCTTAAAAGAGGAGATCTGGTCTTGTGGTAGCGAGCATAACTTGTCCCTCTAGCTAAGCAGGGTCTGCCCTGGTTACATTTGAATGGGAGACCACATGTGAGCACTGTAAGATATTCCCCTCAGGGGATGGAGCCGCTCTGGGAAGAGCAGATGGTTTCAAGTTCCCTCTCTGGTTTCTCCAAGATAGGGCTGTGAGAGATTCCTGCCTGCAACCTTGGAGAAGCTGCTGCCAGTCTGCATAGACAATGTTGAGCTAGATAGATAGATCTAGACAGATAGATAGATATCTAGATAGACCAATGGTCTGACTCAGTATATGGTAGCTTCTTATATTCCTATGAGTGTTTGGAACAAATATATAAAAAGGATAGCCCAGCTTTATCACCCTTGGCATCAGTTCTTAATATATACTTCCATGAAGAAGATACTAAAAAATTTGCTTATTGGAGAGAGGCTACATATAATTTGCAAAACTTAACTATTGGAAAGACAAAAATGAAGTCTATGCAGGCTCTTTCACTGGAATGGGTGATTAAACCTTCTTGGTTTCAATATTTACAAATAAGCAGCATAGTTCAGAAGGAAATACAAAAACAAGGTGGTAGCCTCAGAGATCTGACAGAATTTGAAATATTAATACCTAAAAATAAGGAACACTTACTGGGCATTATATACCTGTATAAGTTGTTAGTGAAGTATGATTCAGAATCAGAGAAAATGAAAGACTGTATGATTAAATTCAGAATCTGAATAAAATAATAGATATGCAACAATGGGAATTTTAGTGGAAAGTCAATATTAAATTTAAGCGATACTCTAAGAGAAAATTGGTATAAAATGTTTTTTCGTTGGTATCTTACCCTAATGATGATCTCAAAGATAGACAATCAGTATCTCATTAATTGTTGGAAGTGTACAAATCAGCCGGGAACCTTTTACCATATGTGGTGAACATGTTCTAAAGCTCAGGAATTTTGGAAGTTAATTCATAGTATGATGCAGCAAATGTTAAAAATAGATTTTTGCTTTGTACCAGAGATCTTTTTGTTAAATATTACTAAGCCATATATACCTGCAGAATATATGGAGTTATCTTTATACATGATAACTTCTGCGAGAATTATTTATGCAGCCTATTGGAAAAATCAGATTGTACTGACACTAGAGGAGTGATATCTTAAACTCTGGGATTACGCTTCAATGGCCAGGATTACTTCATGCATAAAAAACAAATTGGAGGATAAATTTCATATGACTTAGGAGCCTTTTATACCTTACAATGTGTTACAGGGGCAGATACCTCACTCGAGATTTGGATTTTCTTTGTTAATGAATCCATGAAGTTGTATTTCTTAATATTCAAGGTAAAATGTGCCATCAAGTCAATTTCGACTCCTGGCGCCCACAGAACCCTGTGTTTTTCTTTGGTAGAATGCTGTTTACTAACTACATGAGACCGCTGGAAGAGATCATCTACGGGTATGTCAATCTGTGGATGACACCAAGCTCTACCTTTCATTTAAGTCAGCAGATACTAGGGAGGAAGTGGATGTTCTTAACTGGTGTTTAGAGGCTATGCTGTGCTGGATGAGGACAAACAAGCTGAAACTTAATCCAGAGCAGATGGAATCACTCTGACTTGGTAAAACTCATCATCCGAGTGGTGAGATAAATCTGGTTTTGCTGCGGTGACCCTACTTGGAATCACTCACTCATGCATTGGTGACATGCAGATTAGATTACTGCAATGAGCTCTATGTGGGGCTGCCCTTGAAGATGGTTCGGAAGTTTCTGCTGGTCCAGAATGCTGCTGAAAGGATGCTTTTGGGTGCTAGCCACTTTACTAGTGCTAGATTCAAAGTGTTAGTTTTGACTTTTAAAGCCTTACATGGCTTTTTGGTTGCGGGTCCTCAGCTTTGCAAAGCCCTACCAGAAGAGTTTCACCATATTCTCCTAGGGTTAAAAAAAACCTCCCCATTTAAAGACCCATCTTTTAGAGAGGGTTTTAAATGTTTTATCTGCAGTTTATATCTAGTGAGTTGTGGTTTTTTTTAACTTTTTACAACTTGCTAACTTGGAATTTTAAATTTTGGTTTTAACTGGGTCCTGTTAATTTTTATTAATTTTATATTGTATTATCTGTTTTTACTAATTTTGTGAGCTATATACACACACACACACACGAAATACTGAAACAGACACACACAGAAATACTGAAACAGACACACACACACAAAAACAAACTGTTTCAGAATAGGGTTGTGCGTTTTGTATTTTTTTCTGTTTTGTTTTTGGCCCGAATACGAAACACCCCCATTTTGTTCTTTGTTCGAAATCAGCCAATCCGAAACACCCCAATTTTGTTCTTTGTTCAAAATTGCAAAATCTGAATCCGAAACGTTTTGGATTTTAAAAAATGGCCTCGGGAGGAAACTAGTGGGTGGGGGTGGTAGTGGAAACTACCACCCAAGTTTCAGAGGAATTGGGCAAAGGGCTGAGGAGAGCTGGTCTTGTGATAGCAAGCATGACTTGTCCCCATAGCTAAGCAGGGTCTGCCCTGGTTGCATATGAATGGGAGACTTGATGTGTGAGCACTGCAAGATATTCCCCTCAGGGGATGAAGCTGCTCTGGGAAGAGCAGAAGGTTTCAAGTTCCCTCCCTGGTTTCTCCAAGATAGGGCTGAGAGAGATTCCTGCCTGCAACCTTGGAGAAGCCGCTGCCAGTCTGTGAAGACGATACTGAACTAGATAGACCAATGGTCTGACTCAGTATATGGCAGGTTCCTATGTTCCTATGTTGGTGAATTTTTGAAGTATAGGATTTTTCCCATAGGGAAGAATGGAGGTTTCAGCAAAAGTATAAAAGTTTGTGTGTCTGTAAAGGTCTTCCCCATAGGGAATGATGGACCTCCATAATTCCTGCCCCATAACTGCACTTGGGGGGGGGCACCAGGGTGGTCCAGAGCGAGTGGTGGTGTAGAGCACATAGGGTGCCAACCACCCACATGGGTTGCTAACCCATGGGGTACTGGGTTCTGTTGTTTCTGAGATATTTTGAGTGTAGATTCAGATTCTCTGGTAGCATATATGAGAGTGGATTCATTGTTTGTCGTTGAAAATCTCATATGCTACCAGAGAATCTACACTCAGAACACCTCAGAAACAACAGAATCCAGCACCCCATGGGTTAGCAACCCATGGGGTTGGTTGGCACCCTATGTGCACTACACCACCACTTACTCCCAGCCACCCCAGTGCCCCCCAGGTGGAGTTATGGGTCTGCTCCATTATTCCCTGGGGGGGGGGACCTTAAAGAAGCGTAAACTTCAACAATTCCTGAGAAATCAGCCCTTTGCCCTATTCCTTTGGAATCTGGGTTGTGGCACTGCCTTGGGGCACTGCCACCCAACCCACTGTTTTGCCCCTCAGGCCCCCTTTCTGCCCTGAATCTGCCCCAAAGACATGTCAACTTCAAAAATTCTTTAAAAATAAGCCCTTTCCCCAATTCCTTTGGAATCTGGGTGGCAGCAGGCACTCACTGGGGAACTACCACCTGACCCACTCTTCTGCCCCCAAAGCCTCCTTTCTTCCCCGAATCCACCCCAAATAACATCAACATCACACATCAACAACAGCAGAGCTTTGCAAAGAACCAGACAGATTTCCAAAGGTCATGCACATCCACATCCCCCCTGCCTGAAATGCAATTGATCTACACACAACAGTATGAACCAACAACAATGAAATGCACACTGCCCCACTGGCCAATGAGGGTAAATGCACACTGTCCCACTAGCCAATGAGGGTAGAATTTACCCTTAAATTTGCTTAAAAGGAATAAGGAGGCAATTGCCAGCAGATCAGCCCATGCTTTCGCTGGCCAATTTGCGGGCTGGAAGGGCTGGAAATTCAAACAGATGTCAAAACTCAAAATTGAGACTGAAGGAGAAAGACTTTCTGCGATTGCAAAATGGAGTTCCAAAACAGCCGAAACAACAAAACGTTTTGTATCCGAAACAGGGACATTTTGTTTTGGCTACAAAATTTTCTGTTTTGAGCACTGGGTGTTTTGTTTTGGCTACAAAACAGCTGAAATGGCCTGTTTTGTGCACAAAATGTTTTGTATCCAAAACAAAACGCACATCCCTGTTTCAGAATTTCTTTTCGCACTGCCAGAAAGCCCCAGAAGATGGCATGGTTTAGACAGCATGCTTGATCAAGAGCAAGAGATATAAAGAGATTGTAGAGATGCTATTAATAATGCCGAGGCAGATGTTTAAACATGTTGCCATAAAGAATAGAAGGAAGAATCTATATTTTAAGTTTTATTACTCCTTTATATTGATAAAGCAGAGTAGCACAGGTTTCCTAGGTTTGAATGTCATGTTGGAAAGAGAAAGAAAGAAGCAGTTCTAATGTAATCAAGGTCAAAAAGGGTGACAAAAAGGGTACCTAATGAAGGTGGCAAATCCTCTCAAGAATTTTGACAGAATATCTTTGTATCTCTTTGATGCTCCTCTCTTAAAGACACAAATCTCTCCCTCAACAATTTTCAATAAGCACAAGTTTAAAAAAAGAAAGAAAATGCAGTATTTCACTTCAAAAACATTTGAAGTGGAAAATAGCATATCATTGTTCCTTAGGTCAAGGGATAAGTGCAGTGATCACAGATTGTATTAGGTTTACTCATGTGTAAGTTTGTGGACTGCTTATGTGCAAATTTGATGCAGGAATTTTTATTCCTACACTGAGTAGGAATAAAAAAAAGCACCTGTATATGTGAGCCAGTTACCTACAGAATCAGACTAAGTAAAGTATATTTGTTTTTGTAACCTGCCTCTTGTACCTGCTTTTCATATCTGAGATTTATTTAGCTTCTTTTCATTACCATACTGGAGATGGTTTCATTTTTTTTGCCTGTATTTAAAGGTCAGATTGGAACTTGATTCTAAGATGGATCCACTGAGATTGGATTTGAAATAACCAGCCAAATATTAGCTACGGACCTCTAATCTAACTATAGAGTACTTGAGCTTTGTTTGATCATAGTATCTGAGCACAGGGCAGCATAAATGGACTTATGCTTTTTTCACAACTATCCAGTGAAGCAATGAATACCCATAGATCTTTAATGTTAATCAGGGATCTCAACCCAGGTTTCCAACATCTAATCACAGTATTGTGTCCAGTACACTATTGGTCTTGGTGAGGTGGGCATCATACGGAGTAATATCCTAATCTCTAGTGGGTCATATCTTTTGCATCACCACTATAGGCAGATCTATCTATCTATCTATCTATCTATCTATCTATCTATCTATCTATCTATCTATCTATCATCTATCTATCTGTCTAGGCTGACATATATTATGTTTAAGTGATGACATATAACTTGGTATCACCACTGCTACAGAGAGAGTCACTTGCCCATCTACTGTCCATCTCTTGCTGTCTCCTCAGCACTGCACTTGTCTGCAGTCTTTATCTCCTCCATTCAAGCATCCTACAGAAGAGTCCTTTATTTGAAGCTCCTTTCCCAGAACGGGAAGTAGAGGAAATGAAGGCAGCAGACAAGTGTGGTGTTGGGGAGAGCAACAGAAGGCATTATTATTATTATTATTATTTTCACATTTATATCCCCGTCTTCCTCCAAGGAGCCCAGAGCGGTGTACTACATACTTAAGTTTCTCTTTCACATCAACCCTGTGAAGTAGGCTAGGCTGAGAGAGAAGTGACTGGCCCAGAGTCACCCAGCTAGTATTATGGCTGAATGGGCATTTAAACCCGGGTCTCCCCGGTCCTGTGCACGTGAGCCTGTTTGCGTTTCTGGAGCAACAGTGGTGGCAATGATAGATGGACGGGACTGGTGGCTAATAGGGGTGTGCATTTTGGAATTTTCTTGTTTCGATTTGTATCCGAATGGAAACATCCCCGTTTTGTTTTGTAGCCAAATTTTCCAAATCCAAATCGATTTGGATTTTTTTAAAAGGTCCCAGGGCAAAAAGAGTGGGTGGTGGTGGTAGTGTCCAATGGATGGAAGCTACCACCCGAATTTCATAGGAATTAGGCAAAGGGCTGATTTTTTTTTGGGTGAATTTTTTTAAGTTTACACATCTTTAAGAATTTTCCCATAGGGAATAATGGGGATTCCAGCAAATGTATTGCTTCAAATCAAGGGGAAATGGATGACCCAGAGCAGAGTGTGGTGGGTGGTAGAGCCCAATGGGGGCAAGGAAACTTCCAGAATTATTTCAAAGGAATTGGGCAAAGGGCTGATCTTTTGTGATTTGTTGAAGTTTACGTGTCTTTAAGATTTCTCCCATGGGGAATAATGGAGGTTTCAGCAGCCCCATAGTTCCACTTGGGGGGGACTGGGGTTGCCCAGAGTGAGGGGTTGTGTAGTGCACATAGGGTGCCAACCACCCTCATACCCACAAGCCTGTGGGGTACTGGGTTTTGATGTTTCTGAGGTGTTCATTGTAGATTCTCTGCTAGCATATGAGATTTTGAGTGAAAAACAAGAATCTGGGATCAGTAAAGCCAATGCAGAACAAGGAGGGAATTGTCAGCAGGTCAGCCCATGATTTAGGTCACCGATCAGAAGGCTGGAAGGGTGGGAAATTCAAAGAGATGTCAAACACAAAATGGAGACTGACTCAGAGATCACCACAAAATGGAGGTCCGAAACAACAAAACGTTTTGTAGCCGAAACAGGGAAGTTTTGTTTTGTATACAAAACTTTTGGATCTGGAAAATGGGTGCTTTGTTTTGTCTACAAAACACCCAAAACAGGCTGTTTTGGGTACAAAACGTTTTGTATCCGAACGTTTCGCACATGCCTAGTGGCTAAGTAGAGCATGCCTTGGGAGGGAGATGCCAGAGAGGGGAAACAAAAGGGAAGAAGGGCAGTATCAGGGGCAAGGTGATTAGAGCACACTCCATGAGAGGTAGACAAAGGAAAGTGTGAAGAGGGGTGGTGTTAGCATGCTCCAGTCCAGGGGGCAAGGCCCGCAAGGCAGACCTCAGGGCTGTCCAAGTAATTGAGATTCCCTGTGTTCTTCTGCTTTGGAAATATGAGTGCTGCCATCTTAATCAGCTTGACTAGCAACATGTATAGTCTTAGAAAACTCATTTTTAAAACACACATTCTAGATGTGGAAAAGCTGAGAGCAAAAACTGGCCCCACCAATGTCACAGGTGAAGACTGGGGCGTAACTACAATAGGGCAAGGGGAGACAGTTGTCTGGGGGCCCACTGCCTTGAGGGGCCCCCAGAGGCAAGTCACATGACTGGCTCCCCCAGCCGTGCACCCACCTGGGCTTCCTTCCATTGTTTTTATCCTCCGAAACTGATGTGAGTGTTAAGACCTGGAGCTACCAGAACAGCATGTCTTTCTCTAGTACCATTAAATGATTTGCAGCATCTACAATTTACAAAACCTTTAAATAAATAATTTAGGATGATGTTATATTGTGGCACATAGGATAGATATAGATATAGATATAGATATAGATATAGATATAGATATATGCTTTTTGTTACCACTATTTAGCCTCATTTAAGATTTCTTTACTTCATGAGCTGAGCTTCAGTGAGGGGGGCCCCATTTTAAAATCTTGTCTCTGGGCCCACTCCAACTTTGCTACGCCCCTGGGTGAAGAAAAATGAGAAAAATGAGAAGCACCAAATACAGTTGCAAATGAAGAGACAAAAGTCCCACAGTGCTGTAAACTTGTTTATTTGAACTCAACATGTTTTGGCCGAAGCCTTCTTCAAGGGCAAAATCTTATCCATTGTAATCCTGTTAAAAAAAACTTTCTTCAGAAACAATATCTTGGACTACCAAAGGTGATGGAGCACAATTGTTGCTATCTTACTAATGTGAGCAATTGAGATACATAACCTCTTTTGCAAAGCTATGTGTATCACAAACATTGGAAGAAAAGGGTATTATCTATATTCCTTGTCAGAAGTATGCGGGACTCTGCAAGGACTAAATATGGTTTGGGAAATGGACTTTGGGAAACAGCTACAGCTAGGAAAATGCTTCCTGTTGCCTAGTCTAAATTTGCTTACTTGTGATTTTACTCCATTGGTTCTCATTCTTCCCTCAGGTTTAACAGAGAACCAGTCAGCTCCTTTCTTCCCGAAAAAACAACAACAGGAAACTGCCTACATTATTAGATTATTGGTTCAAACTAGATTATTGGTTCATCTCAGTATTGTCTGACTGGCAGTGACTTCTCTGAGGTTTCAGGCAGGAATCTTTCCCAGTCCTACCTGGAGACGCTAGGCGTTGAACCTGGGACCGTCTGCATGCAAAACAAATGTTATACCACTGAGCTACGGCCCCATCACCATTTTCTGTATGAAAGCCCTTCAGTTATTTGAAGACAGCTATAATATATCCCCTTAGCTAATGGCGCAGCAGGGAAATGACTTGATTAGCAGGCCAGAGGGTGCCAGTTCGAATCCCCGCTGGTATGTTTCCCAGACTATGGGAAACACCTACATCAGGCAGCAGTGATATAGGAAGATGCTGTAAGGCTTCGTCTCATACTGCGCAGGAGATGGCAATGGTAAACCCCTCCTGTATTCTACCAAGGAAAAGCACATGGCTCTGTGGTCACCAGGAGTCGACATCGACTTGATGGCACACTTTACCTTTATAATATATCCCCTTAGTCTTCTCCATGTTACCTAGCTCCTTCAACCATTCTTCATAGGACTTGGTTTCCAGAACCCTCCGCATCTGGTTTGTCTTCCTCTAAATCCATTCCAGTTTATCAATGTCCTTCTTAAGATCTGGAACCCAGAATAGGATACAGTATTCCAAGTGAGGTCTGACCAGAGCAGAATATAGTGGAACTATTGCTTCTCATGATCTGGATATTATGCTAGTGTTAATACATAAAAAGCTAAGATTGCATTAGCTTTTTTAGCAGTTACATCACACTGCTGGCACATCCACAACTTGTCCACTAAAACACCTAAGTCTCTTTCATATGTACTGCTACCAGGCCAGGTCATCTACATCCTGTATTTCTGCATTTGAATTTTCTTACCTATCTACAGAACTTCACATTTTTTCTTTTTTGAACTTGATATTGTTCATTTCAGCTGTATATTTGATGTGCTTAGGAAGGAGTATGCCTGTTGGGACATTCATTTCTGTGCAATGCACTTGCAGAACATCCCTTGCAATTTGGGTTAAGACCTGTTGATAAGATTATACAGTACAATAACTATGTATGGAGAAAGCAGCAAGCATCTGATCGCAACACCATTCTGAAGGGATCTGAAACAAGGAGGAGAACCATGAGATTTGTGGGATATTTCTAGGAAGACAATCCTTAGTTATAGACACTGGCTGACATCCTGACTAACTTACTAAACAGTACTACTCAGGAAGAACTATTCCTAAAGGACTATTAAATTTCAATAGGATTTTCTCTAGTCAGTTTAGTCAGGATGTCAGCCACTAAGTCTAAAATGGTTGTTGTCATGGAAATTAACTAGTTAATTAACTAGAAATTGCTAACTTTTAACTTTGACTAGTTGTTTTTTTCCACCTGCCTAGTTTTATCTAACTAGTTTAAAATGGTTAACTTTAACTTTCTTTAAGTTTTCCCCCAGACATACCCCTTCTCTTAGACTGTACGTGTATTATGATTTTTAAAAAATTGAAACTCTAGGACTTGTACAGAGACAGAGAATAGTGTGTGTTCCTGAGGATATGATCTCTTAAGAACTACAAGTGCCAGAGTTCCTTATTTGCACTTGCAGCAGATGTCACATGATGTGGCAGCCAATTGTGCTTGTTCTAGTCTCCAGCCATTAGGGCCATTGATCCCAATAAAAGCGGAGAGAAGTACAAATTTACGGACCATATAGTGGCGCAGCGGGGAAATGCTTGACTAACAAGCAGAAGGTTGCTGATTCTAATCCCCACTGGTGTGTTTCCCAGACTATGGGAAAATCCTATATCTGGCAGCAGCTATATAGGAAGATGCTGAAAGGCATAATCTCATACTGCATGGGAGAAGGCAATGGTAAACCCCTCCTGTATCCTACTAAAAGAAAACCACAGGGCTCTGTGGGTGCCAGGAGTCAAAATCGACTTGACAGCACATGTTACCTTTATGTGAGTAAATAGGCTAGCCTTAATTTTCATGTGTCCAGGCTCGTTTAAAAAAGACAATTTCAGGCCATAGGCAAATGAACATTTTCCAAGTGGCTGAACTTAGGGATGGAGAAGCAGAAGGTTTCAAGGCTCCCAGTGCTTCAGAAGCCATTTTGACTCCGTAAGAGCTGAAAGTCAGTCAATCAATCTTTACTGCAGTCATAAACGAGCACAAAGTATAAGGCAATTTACAAGTATGATAAGAAGCATGAGAGGCATATCAGCAACCCGGCAAATGGTACAACTACAACATTGTAGAAATATAGAGGCCACGAGAGAGCTTTAAAAACATGTTATAAAGGCAGAGGGGCATGAAAGGCATAGGTAATATGACTACATTCAGCAAATACTAGGCTATGAAGCTATAAAATTGTAGAAATATAAAAATTATAAAAACTATTATACTAGTAAAACCGTAAATGCGTATTCAGTCAAAGAGCTGAAAGTTGCTTTGTCCTACTAAAGAGAGGTTCAGTGGGCTCTGTAAAAAATAAGTAATTCAGAATTCTGGACATTTATAGTTAAATGTTAAATGCTAAGTATCATCACATAATCATTTCATTTTAAAATACTTGTAGCACAATAATTTTGTATTGAAATAAATGTGTGTTTAAAAATGTATGTTAAAAATGCCTCTTGATGTTTTGTTTTGTTTTTTAAGTGCCTTTTTGAGTTCACTGTCCCAGTAAAAAATTATTTTAAAATGCCTTGTGCTTCCTCCTGGCTCAGTCAGCCTAATCCACAAGCTCCCCCACCCCCATTGTTGTACTTCCATGCTGCAGAGATCCACAGGCCTCTGCACATGCTTAGAATTGTTTTCTTCTTTGATCAGGCGTAAACAGCCATCAGACAGAGGATAATGGACACTGAGTGCCAGGCTGACCTAGGAAGGGTTCCAACATTCCTATCCCCAGAAAGCCTCAGATACTTTGTCTCCTCTGCCACGTATCTGTCACAGCTAGAAACCCCAAGCCACAGAAGGATGTTTACCCTCGCCTGCTGCCATGCCCTCCTCTGTACTGTACTGGAAGGCAAATACAGAAAGATCCCAATGGCAGAAAGACTTTGCCCCTGTGACATTGGCGAGGTGGAAACAACAGAACATATACTTCTCCTCTGCCCCTTTTACAGAGATGTTCGGGCCAAGCTTATTTCTCCACGACTTCACAAGTACCCTAGCTTCCCAAACCATGCCTATACCTGGTTGCTGCTTTCAGATGAAGTCCCGGCCTTCATGTTTAACACCGCCAAGTTTTGCATGGCAGGGTGTAAAATCTGTTGGACCATGACGGCTAAGCCTTCCCCGTGCATCAACTCTGCATAGTTTTGAACTGCCACTGTTTACTAGTGCTCCTACACTATATAATCTATTTTAGTGACTGCTTTTTCATTTTGTACATTAGAATTTTAATAATCTCATACCTCCCCCCCTTTTTTTCAAGGGTTGCAGTTTTTAAGTATCATATAATAGCTTTTAATATTAGATTTATGATTTTAAAGTAACATAGTTTTATGGTTCCATATGTAGTGACTTATACTGATTTTATAATATTGAATCGGAACTTTAGTAGTAGTTTATAGTTTTATAGTCAGTAGTTTATAGTTTTATAGTCAGTAGTTTATAGTTTTATAGTTTAATTTACAATTTTAGAGTAGCATTTTTTAAGTAATTATAGCCTACAATAATTATTAATTTCTGGAAATTTTATAGAATGTATATAGTACTTCTCCTGCAGTAACTATTGTTTATAGTAATTTTAATGTAACATCTATATATATGTTTCTCCTGGGTGTGCCAGGGAAAATGCGTCTCGGCAGCCCAGCTGATTGGCTGGGCTGCGGAGGCGCCTGATTGGCTGGCACACTAGGGGTGTGCACGGAACCGGTCCGGCACTGGGGTGGGGGGGTTCCAATAAAAACAGGGGGGGCTCTACTCACCCCTTCCAGTAAAAAAACGTATTTCTTGTACTAATTGGGCGGCAGGGTGCCGCCCGCTTCAATCTCCTGGCGCGGGCTCCTCGTATCCATCGGGGCGGCAGGATCGCTCCCAGTCCCTGCCGCCCCCTTCAAGTTAAGTCCCCCTCGGCTGGCGGCCGCCCCCTGAAGTTCCCCAGAGGTCCCCCGCCACCCCCTTCTTTCCAAAACTACCCCCATTACCAGAGGACGGCAGGAGAACTCCCTGCCGTCCCCTTCCCCCTTGCCGGCTGGGCTGCAAATGGCTTCTAGGAAGCCTTTCGCGCGCGTGCGCGAAAGGCTTCCTAGAAGCCATTTGCAGCCCAGCCGGCAAGGCGAGCGGACGGCAGGGAGTTCTCCCGCTGCCCGCTCGCTAAAGTAAGCGCTTACTTTAGGGAAAGATGGAGTGGGGCAGGGGGAGAGGGAAGGGAGGGCAGGAGGGAGTGGGGCAGGGGGAGGGGAGGGCAAGAGGGAGTGGGGGGAGGAGAGGGCAAGAGGGAGTGGGGCAGGGGTAGGGGTAGGGGAGGGCAAGAGGGAGTGGGCAGGGAGAGAGCAGGAGAGAGGAGCAGGGGGAGGGGAGGGAGGGCAAGAGAGAGTGGGGCGGAAGGGGGAGGGCGGGCAAGAGAGAGTGGGGCAGAAGGGAGGGGGAGGGAAGGCAACAGAGAGTGGGGCGGAAGGGAGGGAGGAGGGAACAGCCAGCCCCAAAGAGCTCACAGATGCTCTGTGCGGGTTGGCTAATGACTTCATACTTTAGCTTTTAACCATACTGCTTCATAATTGCTTTTAATCATGTTCTAGTGTACTATCTTGTGCTGGTCTTGGACCGTAATAAAGATGATTTATAGATTTTCTTCCTTATTACTTCAGGGAGTATTTCACAGTGGGGTACAAGTGAATCCATTGGAGAGGGAGCAAAATTTATGAGTGAGCTAGTACCTTGCCAGATTTGTCTCTTAGTCAGATGCTTGGTGAGGAATTCAAAAGACAGGGTTTCTTCTACTTTTATTACTGTGGAAGGGCCATAGCTCAGGGACCGGACATATACTTTACATACAGAAGCTCTCAGGTTCAGTCCCTGGCACCTCCAGTTAAAAGGCCTGGGACAAAGCTCTGCTTCATACCTGTGCTACAAAACATCCTCCCCCCTGGCTGAGAAGAAGTACTGCAAAGACCAAAGCCTAATGAGAAGCTTCTATTTTAGGAACATGGGAAGACAGAAATCACACCCAAGGATCTTTAATTCATAAGGAGGCTAAATTTGGATTTTGGAAAAACAAGATCATAAGGCAAGTTCCAGTGGGCCAGCTTCCACCACAATAAATGCATTCAGATGTTCACGAATCGATTTGGCATGTCCAGTAGGGACGCGCCAAATTCTCCATGTCAACTTCTTCAGGAGCTGGCATATCCTGGCTGCACTTCCTCCTCTGGCACTCTGTGTATAAATAGTCTGGCGGAGCGGCAGCATACCTCCTTGCCACCCCATTGTTTCACTGACTGGAAGTGCTGTGCGTGCATGTGCGCATGGTGGGTGGGCATGCACACATTGTGCATGCATGCAATGTGTGCCCGTGCGCCCGCAACATGTGCACACGGACATAGAACGTCCAGTTACTTTCCGTCAGTGAAACAACGGTGTGGCAAGGAGGTATGCTGCCACCCCGCTGGACTATTTATACACAGAGTGCAGGAGGGGTAAGTGTGGCAGGGGGAGGGGGGTAAGTGCATCCTCCACCATCCTTAAAGCCACCCCCCACATTCAAACCAGTTTGAATGTGGGGGTTCTGAACCTGATTGTTCGGTGTTCTAAGAATAGAACGCTGAACAGGTTCGTGCACATCCCTAGTAAGGACTAACTGTACTCGTGCTAAAATGGTACTGCTCCCTGCCCTCCCCAAACGATTCATGTGCATACCTATGTTCAGAAACACTAGCACACACATGCAACACACAAGAATCACATGCGAAGAAATATATGGAGGCACATGAGAATTCACATTCACACAACACATGCATACACACAATACACATGTACAGTAATGTAATGTAATGCATACATGCACACATAAACACTCAACGCAAACACTTGCATGCACATATGCACAAACATATGTTGCACAAACACAAAGAAGCACACTTGCAGCACATACATTCACACACATATATATGCATGAACACACTCACAGAAACACACAACACATGGATACAAATGCACATACAAACACTTGCACAGTACACAACAAAAGCAAAGACATGTGCAGGGGCACAAAAATAAACATGCAACACTAAAACATACTGAAGCATGCGGACATGCATATGCATACAACAAAAGTGCATGGTCATAACACATGCATATGCACACAGAAACACATACACCCACACACAGAAATACAAAAACACGTGCACATGCACACAACATAATTAAAACATATATTTTAAAGGACATTTAAAAATGGTAAGATATGGTATCTAATGGCAAAACGTGTAGAAGTTTTTTTCTAGAGTATAAACTTGAATTTTATGTGTACACATTTTTAAACTGCTGTATCTCAGCCACTTTACAACAGATCTGCACCAGATTTGGAGGGGTGTTGTCTCTTATCACCTAGGCATTGTCCACAAAGGGTCAGGCAAACAGTTTCAATTTTATGACCAATAGACTGTCCAGGGCTTATGGTGGAATGCTGAAACAACTTCTCATCTTAACTGTACATCATTGCTGTGCCAGTGCTGTGATGAGTACTTATTAATATACGAGTGTAATTGAGCAATAGGGCACTGTGACCCTTTTAGCCAGAAACAGAAGCTACTGTAAATAGATGTTGCTTTATACCTGAAATGAGATGGTGAAACAGGGTTATTTCCTATTATTAGCATATATTGTGTAGGGCTATGTGCATTATTGGGAGTATACACAAGTATAACACTTCCATTCTTTTAGTAACATCCAAAGGAAAGTATTGTAGATTTGTACAGCAGAACAAATGACCATGAGGGGTTTTTTTAAAATGCTTCGCATGAGGTGTTTTAATTAACACATTTTAACTATACTCTTCTTTTATAGCTGTAGCACAGCAAAACACTTCTTTCACATAATGCCTTTGAAAAGTTCACTTGATGGCAGTTCTATGTAATACTTACAAAGAAAGGAAGTAAATGGGGGAAAAACATGTTACCACACTTCTCCGTGGAGAAAATACCCAATCAGTCAATCAACTCCACTGCTTGGGGCAGGGAGCGGGGGAATCCTAAGTATTGTTTCTTTCAGTTGCTACAGTTCCAAGAGACATTTTAACTGTATTTAGCAGCACACCAGGTTTGCATTTGCCATTTAAAGTGATCAGTACATTATCATTTACAGTGATAGTTGCTGTATCAACAAGCACCCCCAAACTGTGAACCTGGTTCTTTAGGGGAGTGCAACCCCATCTAGAACAGGCTGAACATCATTCACCTGAACAGATGAACCACAGAACATCTGTCTTGTCTGGATTGTGTCTCAACTTGTTCACTCTCATCCAGTCCATTACTAGATCCAAGCACTCATTCCGGCTTTTCTACTTTTAAAATCACATTTTATCTAGTTTCTTGGGTTATAATCTTACTTAAATAATCTGCACACATTGCTAGTATTTTGAAACACTGATACTTAAGATGAGGCCTGTGGATCATCTTAAGCATAGCCCTGTGTGCCATGCGATAAATAGTAGGGATGTGCACAACCAGTTTGGAGGCCAGGTTTTATGGACCTCTGAAGCAGTTCGAAGGTCCGGCAGTTCGGCCGGTTCAAAGGTGGTGGGGATAACTATAAGGACTGGGGAGGGTGCTCTTCCCCCCACACCCGCCGCATTCCACCAGCTGGCGCTGTCCTGAGAAACAGTCCTGCAGGGCGGCAGCGTACCTCCTTGTCATCCTGGTGAGTTGCAGAATGGAAGTACCCAGAAGTAGGGGTGTGCATTTTGGAATTTTCTTGTTTTGATTTGTATCCAAATCGAAACATCCCCGTTTGGTTTTGTACCCAAATTTTCTGAATCTGAATCAGCCCTATTTTGTTTTGTAGCCAAATTTTCCAAATCCCAATCCGAATCGATTTGGATTTTTTAAAAGGGTCCCAGGGCAAAAAGAGTGGGTGGTGGTGGTAGTGTCCAATGGGTGGAAGCTACCACCCAAATTTCAAAGGAATTAGGCAAAGGGCTGATTTTTTTTGTGTGATTTTTTTTTAAGTTTACACATCTTTAAGAATTTTCCTATAGGGAATAATGGGGATTCCAGAAAATGTATCGCTTCAAATCAAGGGGAAAGGGATAACCCAGAGCAGAGTGTGGTGGGTGGTAGTGCCCAATGGGGGCAAGGAAACTTCCAGAATTATTTCAAAGGAATTGGGCAAAGGGCTGATCTTTTGTGATTTGTTGAAGTTTACATGTCTTTAAGATTTCTCCCATGGGGAATAATGGAGGTTTCAGCAGCCCCATAATTCCACTTGGGGGGCACTGGGGTTGCCCAGAGTGAGGGGTTGTGTAGTGCACATAGGGTGCCAACCACACCCACACCCACAAGCCTGTGGGGTACTGGGTTTTGTTGTTTCTGAGGTGTTCATTGTAGATTCTCTGGTAGCATATGAGATTTTTAGTGAAAAACAAGAATCCACTCTCATATGCTACCAGAGAATCTACACTCAGAACACCACAGAAACAGCAGAACCCAGCACCCCATAGGTTAGCAACCCTTCCCCTGGCCAATGTGGGATCAGTAAAGAGTGGGAAGAAGCAAAAGAGCCAATGGGGAACAAGGAGGGAATTGTCAGCAGGTCAGCCCATGATTTAGGTCACCGATCAGAAGGCTGGAAGGGTGGGAAATTCAAAGAGATGTCAAACACAAAATGGAGACTGACTCAGAGATCACCACAAAATG
This sequence comes from Hemicordylus capensis, assembly GCF_027244095.1. Classification (NCBI taxonomy): domain Eukaryota; kingdom Metazoa; phylum Chordata; class Lepidosauria; order Squamata; family Cordylidae; genus Hemicordylus; species Hemicordylus capensis. The sequence continues at coordinate 133,990,115 of NC_069661.1, forward strand.
GAGGTCCAAAACAACAAAACGTTTTGTAGCCGAAACAGGAACGTTTTGTTTTGTATACAAAACTTTTGGATCTGGAAAATGGGTGTTTTGTTTTGTCTACAAAACACCCAAGACAGGCTGTTTTGGGTACAAAACATTTTGTATCTGAAACATTTCGCACATCCCTGCCCAGAAGTGCCTGGTGCACGTGCGTACATCATAACTGTGTGCATGCACGTCATGCTCTCGTGCACATCATGACGTGCACATACGCACCAGGCACTTCCGGGTACTTCCAGTCTGCGACTTACTGAGGTGACAAGGAAGTATCTGGAAGTGCCTGGTGTGCGTGTGCACATCGTGACCATGTGTGTGCACATCATGATGTGCACATGCACACCAGGCATTTCTGGGTATTTCCAGCCCGCAACTCACTGGTACAGCAAGGAAATGTTTTTCAGGAAAAGCATCAGTGGGGGAAACGCGGTGGAGCGGGAGGGGAGTAAGAGCACTCTCCCCAGACCTTAAAGTTATCCCCCTCCCTCCACTTTTGAACTGGCACATCCCTAATAAATAGGAGCTGCCATACAAAGCAAGGATGTACTGGTGCTGTGAGAGAGCAGTTTAGCAGAACTTCCTAACTTCACCAGTGCAAGGGGAAGTGGCCATTTTTTATGCCTCCCCCCATCCCCAGGAAGCCCTCTGTGACACCCAAAAATGTTTCTTTGAGGGTTCTGTAGCCCTGGGGGAATATATTTTCAGGTTGCACAGAGGACTTCCTTGTAAAGGAAGTCCTTGTAAAGGACATCTGAGGGGGCCCTGCTCCGGGTGCCGACAATGAGGGAGGCCCGGCTGTCGTGCACTCGGGACAGGGCCTTCTCTGTTGCTGCCCCCAGACTCTGGAATGCTCTCCCAGTGGCCATTCGTTCCTCGGACTCCATCAGGGCTTTTAGAAAGCTTTTAAAGACTTGGCTTTTTACCCAGGCTTTTACATGATCGTTTTCTACTGCGGCTTCTCTCTGTTTTTATTTGTTGTATTTGTTGTATTGTTTTTATGCCTGTTTTTATATGTTTTTATACTTTTAACATGATCTTTTTATTGTCTTTTTATTGTATGTTTTTAACTTTTGTAAACCGCCTTGGGGTTATCTATTTAACGAAAGGCGGTATATAAATGCAAAAATAAATAAATAAATAAATAAATAAATAAATAAATAAATAAAGGGGAGGGTGTAAAAAAACCAGCAACAGGCCACTTCCCTGTTGAGAAGTTAGTTGGGAAATTCTGTTTAGCTGCTTTCTCTCTACACCAGTGCATCCTTGCTCTGTATGTCAGACAGCATGTTTGCAGGATAAACACCAAGGAGCCAGATCATTCAACCTAACAGCAAGAGGAAAAGCTAGGACTCAAAGGATGGGGTTCAGTGTTCCCTCTAACAGGGATTCCCAGATGATGACTACAACTTCCATAATCCCCAGCCAAAGGCCATTGCAGCTAGGGATGCTGGGAGTTGTAGTGAACAACATCTGGAAATCCCTGTTAGAGGGAACACTGATGGGGAGGGAGGCAAAATCTCAGTGTCAAGCATAACACCAAGTCCTAGGTACAAGAAAGTATTTTCCAAAGATGGGCAAAATAGGGGAGGAGGGTAACAGTCACAAAAACTGAGATTTTACTGCTGCTGTATGCGTTTCTGGGCAGGCAAAAGGGTGAATATGTACAAATACTCCTAAAAAATGAAATGCCTGGCTACCTTTCCCCATTCCATTGTGAGAGATTTGAGAAGCGATGTGCAGGGCGGGGGGAGGGATGCTTCTGAGGCTTTGAAGGTCCCAGGGCGTGAGGCAGCCCAGAGCCTCAGATTTGGGAATGTGACATAAGCATCAAGACAAGATATGTTAAATCATTTTTTTTGTAATAGAATATTGAAAGACCTGAAACAAAAATGTGGTTTAAAGTTTTCAAAATTTGGGGGGCGGGGGGAAATGATCAACTGTAGTGTTACATAACTGTGGGATGGATAGACTTTCAAGGCAAGATCAATATGTTACAGTCTCAGGATGTGAATCTAAAATGGGATAGGATCAGAACAACATTAAGTTGTTCATCAGAAGAATTGGTATCTGTGTTGTTTACTTCCCACAGCTATATCATTTAATGAATCAGGGTGATAATTGAGTGATTTCCCTCACCCCTGCTGTCACCAGTTATGAGAATGGCACTCATGTCATTATGGCCCTGAGCATGGGAATGCCAGTTCTTGAAACACATGGCCTGGGCCTCAGATCCTTATCATGTGTTGTCACCTAGTAACAATGGAAATAAGTGTGTTGGACCACCCAGAGACTATAAATGCAGCCTGCAAATTTCCATATGTCTAGATATTCTATTAAAGATTGCACAATAGGATTATGGTTGAAGTGTAAATGAATGTATTCTCTTGTGGTCATTGAAGTTCAAGGTTTTCAGCTCCTAGCCTGGAAAAATACAGGAGTATTAACCTGTTAAAGTCCTAACTTCAGTTACTATAGAGATTGCTACCGACTGTTTCCAGCATGAGTTACTTTCAGTTTCCCTAAATTATATATTACAATTTAAATATATACCCCCCTTGTCTGTCATAGAGGCACTGAAAGATGAATATAACCAATTGTTAAGAACTCAATGCCACAATAACTTAAAAACTAATCAGTTAATCATAGCATAATTTCTAAAACACATGCCAAAATGTATAGCAGCTAGACAAGATAAGCTCAATATCTCATTAAAAGGTTGTGCTAACCAATCAGCTGAAGCTCTCAATACCTGGCAAGTGTCTTTTCCACAGTGTAGGTACCAATGCTCTATTCACGACAGATAATGACTGCACTCAGATAATGGGTGAAGTAGTAGTGTTTCACCAGCTAACTCAATTTACAGTCCCTACAACTGACTTTTGTTCTTCTATGGCCCCCACATGCATCTCCCCTTTTGCTCCCTGCTTGAACTAATCTGATCTCCTGTTGTCCAATACAACACAGGCAGAGGCAGTTGCTGACCAATAAGATGCCAAGCAGGATCTTCCAGAGAGGTGGCTGTGTTGCAGGAAATACAGCAAAGAGTTTTGTGGCATCTTAAAGACTAACAGACGTACTGTGGCAGAATTAAGCCACTTACTATGGCAGATTAAGAGGGGTTTAGATCAAGGGCTTAGCTAGGGGAGAGGGGGCTTGTGTTCATTCCTCTCCCTGGCGGCCCCTCAGAGTAAGGGAGATAAGGAAGAAAACAGGGAGGGGTGAAGCTGGGGGTCCCTCAAGTGCTGGGCCCCCCGGGTTCTTTGAACCCATCCACTCCTGGTTTAGATAAATTCATGCAGGACAGTTCTATCAATGGCTACTAGTCTGAGGGCTATAGGTCACCTCCAGCATCAAGCAAGATGCCTCTAAATACTCGTTGTAGGGGAGCAACAGCAAGAGACAGGGCATGCCCTCAGGTCTTGCCTGTGGGATTCCCAGAGGTATCTGTTAGGCCACTGTGGGAAACAGGATGCTGGACTAGATAGGCCTAGGGCCTGGTCCAGCAGGGCATGTTCTTATGTTATGAGATGGGATGGGAAATGCCTCTCACATAAGATATTTTTGGCCAAAGTGACCCCCACTTGAAAAATAGTGACGATGTGCCACTTTATGACGTGCGTGCGCATGCGCGCAGAGGACTCCTGAGAGCTTTTCATAGCAAAATCAGGGAAGGGGCAGCAGGGAGGTATCCTGCCGCCCCAATTACTACTAAAATTATGGGCACCAGAGCGGGAAAGCGGTGGGAGGGGTAAGTAAACCCTCCCCAGCTCTTAAAGCAACCCCCCCACCCTAACCGAACCGCCCAGGTCCTGACCGGTCCGGGCTCATCCCTAGATCTCATGAGAAACCTATACACTGGACAGGAAGGCACAGTCTACATGGTGAAACAGACTGGTTCCTGGTTGGCAAAGGGGTAAGACAAGGCTGTATACATTCTCCTTATTTATTCAATTTATATGCTGAACATATACTGAGATAAGATGGATTGGAAGAAGATGAGCATGGTTTTAAAGTTGGAGGAAGAACCATCAATAACCTGTGCTATGCTGATGACACCACTCTGATAGCTGAGAATGCGGATGATCTGTAAGCTCTAGTAATGAAAATCAAGGAGTACAGTGAGAACATGGGACTACTTGACACTCTATGGATGCAAAAGCTGGACTTTGAAGAAGCAAGATAGAAAAAATATTGACACTTTTGAACTTTGGTGCTGGAGAAGACTTTTGAGGAGACCAAGGACAGCCAGGAAAACAAACAAATGGATCATAGAACAAATCAATCCAGTATTTTTGCTCGAGGCACAAATGACCAGGCTCAAACTATCATACTTTGGACACATTATGCGATAATCCAACTTCCTTGAGAAGTCCACAATATTGGGGAATGTTGAATGAAAGAGAAGAAGACAACCAGCAGCAAGGTGGATGGACTTGATTACAACAGCAATGAATGCACTACTGAGAGACCTTAAAGGCCAAGTTGAAGACAGATTATGCTGGAAAGAATCTATCTATGTAGTCATTAAGAGTCGACACTGACTTGACGGCATTTAATCAATCAGTCCACCAAAACCATAATACTCCTTTTCTCTGCTTCCTCCTCCAAATATTCTTTAGCAATGAGCTTAGTTTACTCTTAAATCCCTGAGCAAAATGGTACTCAATTTCCCATAGAAAACTTTGACTGGGGTGTGTGTGTGTGTGTGTGTGTGTGTGTGTGTGTGTGTGTGAGAGAGAGAGAGAGAGAGAGAGAGAGAGAGAGAGAGAGAGAGAGAGAGAGAGAGAGATGGCAAATTAAGAAAGTAGATGCATTGCTGATGTGGTTTGAATATATGATGGGGTTGTAGTAGGTATATATGATAAAACGTGTTTCTGATTCAGGGAAATGTGCATGTGCAAGGGTCTGCATGTGTGCAGAGTGTGTGATATTACTTGCATAAGATTGCTTTAACCTGTCCAATAATGTTTTGTTTTTCACCATATCTGCATCGTTCTTCCACAGCAAAGACATGGGGGTGGGGGGTGGGGGCAGAGGGGCCAGGATGCAGGGCCCCCTCTTTACTTCTTGTCCCAAGTGTACAACAACTTATTCTGACGGTGATAACTTCTTATTCTAACAATCAACATCACTACCAGGGGAAGATTCACCAATCAGCAACCAATGTTAAACAAACCCATCTATTATATTAATCCTCCTGGGTGTGCCTTTAGAATGTGCGTCCCAGTGCCCAGCTGATTGGCTGGGCGGCAGAGGTTCCTGATAGGCTGAGGCAGCGGGAGCTCACGCACAGCAGGAGGCCGTTGAGCTGCTGCTGGGAAAAATGGCAGCCGTGGTGAAGCAGGAGGCAGGAAAAACCTCGAGTGGGGTGGGGGGAGAGAAGTGGGCCGGGCGGGTGTCAGAGACGCCCGCCAGAAGACAAGGAGAAGGGGCTGAAGGCGGGGGAAGAGTTAAACTAGGAGCGCAGATGCTATGCACTGGGCAGCGGGCGCGCCTGATTGGCTGATTGGTCACCATGGTGGCGGGCCTGGTCGCGGAGGCCAGAGGCAGTGGCGGGCCCATCCCGTCCATGGAGGCAAGGCCCAGGAGGGGGGAAAGAAAGTGCGGGGGCAGAAGTGGGGGTGGGGAGGAGAGGCGGCTGGACCCGGAAGCAGAGACTGAGGCAGAAGGGGGGGGGGGAGAGGTAACTGCTGGCCCCAAAGAGCACACAGATGTTCTGTGCGGGGTTGGCTAGTAACTATATAAAGCAAGAGAGTTTGATCAATCAGAGAGTAAAGTTCCTGCTCTCTTTGAACTGGTTCTTGTTAAAGTTCTGAACCAAGATACCAGACTTTCCTCTGATGCAGAGGTTCTTCTTCTTCTTCTTCTTCTTCTTCTTCTTCTTCTTCTTCTTCTTCTTCTTCTTCTTCTTCTTCTTCTTCTTCTTCTTCTCAGTCTACCAGATGTTCTGGACTGGATTTGGTACTTTAATTATCAGGCCCTTTCCAAGGGTCTTGGATAACTAAAGAAGAATTAAAGATAATGTCATAGTATTTGTGCTGTCTCGAGTAGTGTGGCCTTCTGTAGCTGATGTATTGCAATTTTATTGATGTCCAGGGTGTCGAGATAGTGTTCAAGTTCTTTTGGTACTGCACCAAGGGCAGCAACAACTATTGGCACCACTATTGTTTTCTTTTTCCAGAGCCGCTCAATTTCAATCTGAAGGTCCTTGTATTTGGTTATTTTCTCCAATGTTTTTCATCGACTCGTCTATTCCCTGGGATTGCAATATCATCATCATGATCTTCATCATCATTTTATTTTTTTGTTTGTGGTTTTGTTTTATATATATATACTGGTTTTTAGCAAAGAAGTTCTCAAAGTGGTTTAGATAGAGAAAGTATAATAATAAGATGGTTCCCTGTTCCCAAATGTCTCACAGTCTAAAAAGAAACACAGATAGCAGCAGCAGCAGCTACTGGAGGAATGCTGTGCTGGGGATGAGATACTGAGGCTATTCACATGAGAGTGCAAAATCAGGCTAAGGAAGCCCAGCCTGGTTTTGCATGCTTATGAGAAATGCCAGGATTGGCCCCAATCCCGGCAGCCACATGGTGGCAAACTTGCCTAAGTAGCCTACCAGTTAAATGAAATTAAGGGATCAAGCACTCCCTTACCCTTGTTTTTCTGATTGTGTGTCGCTGCGGCTTGCATGCTCAGGGGGGCAGGGGAGGATCCCAGTAATGCACCATGCACTTGCGTGGTGCATTATTGGGGCCCCAGGGGGCGGGGCGATGCACAGTGGTGCGTCCCGGAGCCCCAACCCCAGGAGTTGCAACAGGAGCTGCTATCGTCTGGGCAGGCGATCCGACTACCCAGGGACTGAGCCAATCACCTGCAGGGAAAGTAAGTTAAATCCTCCTTCCCCACAGACTGTCCGCGAGCTCTTCTCATGGATTGTGAGAAGAGCTCTACTGATTGCTATGATAAAAAAGAATTTTTAAGTCTTCAGGGCTTTCAGGCCCATAGCAATAGATTCAGTGGTGACCAGTGTCCTCTCTAATTTTTTTCATCTGTTTGCAGAATGAATTTTGTTCTGGTTGGCAGTATCAAGACAGTGTGTGCACACATGCATCCAGTATGGGGCATTCCTGATTCAACCTGACAGGGATCTAGAATTAACTGAGCAGACATCAAAAAACTTGTGAGCGTGCGCACACGAGCGCATGCCTTAGAGGGAACACTGCTGACTGGTTAGATCTGCATTGTTTAACTCTTGAGCATTTTGATTGTACTGTTCAGCTGTTTCTGGCTATCTCCTTAGGCTTTTATAAAGATGGGTCCTTTAAAGGTTAAAGCCTTATTGTCTCAAAGGCTCAGAGATCTGGATATGGAGATAGTGCAGTTCTTAGCAAACACAAACTGCTCCCTGATGGGGTGTGTGTGTGTGTTGGGGGAGTGTAGTCTTGATTTGGGAATTCAATCAATCAATCTGTCTTTATTATGGCCATAGACCAGCATAAAGTATAAGAGTGATTACATGTTAAAAGTGAGAGTAGATAAAAGTGAATACATATTGAACTGTAAAGGTACATAATAATACTAAAAATACTAAAAATAGTAGAAAGTACACCGGAAGCATGTGGTCATAAAAGCCTGAAAAGTCATAAAAGTGCATAAAAGCGGGGCATGAAAATGGATGTAAAAAGATTAAAAGAAATGAGAAGACAGAAATACATAAAAGCTTAAGTAATAAAACTAGATAACAGCCAGACTATAAGGCTATAAGGAGCGGTTAAAAAAGGGGGAGGAGCGTAGGTCTTTCAATTTGGGGATTAACAAGGCAAAATATTTATCAGTGCTGGTTCTTCCTAAATATATTAAAATAAATGCCAAAGATAAATAATGCATACTGGGATCTCTTAAATCAAGTGGACAAGAAACAATAAGATCTAGAATACCACAATAACTTGGTTTTCTTAGTGAATTTTCTAGAAGTAACAGAGGTGGCTATACACATTATTGGATTTTGGAGCATCCGGACCAGTGTTGTCACTTTCTCCACTTGACAAAGACTAACAGTGAAATGGAGGTCACCAGATCACCATTGGGGATTTGTGGACTTGTTTACAACAGGCTCTATTACTCTCCACATGATGGACTTTACCATTTCTCCAATGCAATGTATTTAGTTTCTTCTGTGTGATTTTCAATTGTTACTTTTTGTTTTATCTTAGGTTGAGAATATCTTTGCTTACAAAATTATACTGGACCAAGTTGTTCCATGCTCTTTATTGTATGGTTTGGGCATTGTATGGTGGGGATCTTATTGTTTCTTGTTTTCTCTTCCTAAATATAGCCACACCCTAACATAGACAAAACTTAACATTTATTATCTGTAGTGCTATCCAAGAGTTGGCAGATTCCCCTTAATGTTCTTTTCCCATGAGGGTATGGAGGATGCATTTGTCTCACTAGATGTGTAGACCAGTCCCACTAAAGCAACATTTTAATTGATTTCAACAAGAGCAAAAACAGAATGCTTTGTCTTCCTTGTGAACTGGTTAAAAGAAGGCTGTAACTGGAAGCTTAAGGGTGGGGAAGGGAAAGTCTGGAAGTTTAGGCTTCCATTTGTAAGTTTAGTTCCAACTGATAGCTGTGGGGGTTCTCTCTGCATTACAATCTCTGCAGAATGTCACAAAAGTGTGATGCAGAAAAATGTGTTGCATTTTATTGTTGTTAGTTTTGCCATAATCAGTGTATTTCCTGTTTGTTTGTTCTCAAGTTTTAATCTTCATATCAAAAGGTGCAAATGCACATTTGATGGCTGTATGGCTCCAAGGGGGAGGAGATGTGTCCCTGGCCTTTCTTGAATGACAACATTACTGGATGGGAACAGACCAGGTCAGGTCAGCCTCAGAAGGGGAGGAGGTTACATCATCACCTCAGCCCTCTTCCTGGCTTGCTGCATCCTGCTGGTTCCTTCTGCAGGGAAACTTCCGACTGCCATGCTCAAAAGCAACCTTCATCATTGGCTGCCTTGGCTTTAAATGCCCCAGTATAGAACTGACTGGGCTTAAAGCCGACTCCAAGCCCTGCCCCCTCCCTGGTCTCACTTCCTACTTCTTGTCACACCCAATATAGCTACCTCACTGGAGCTATTTCCCGCAGCTTTCCCTGCTCAACCCCACCAGGACCTGACTAGCCTGGAACCACTTCACCCCTCCTCCCTTTGGGGGAAAACAGAAGCCTCAGAGGAGGGTTGCTGCACTCTCTGCTGGAGTCCACAGGGCCATGCAGGCAACCAGGTAAGGCAGCATCCTGACAGTGGCAACTGGGAAAGAACAAGTGCTTCTTAAAGGTAACGTGTGCCGTCAAGTCGATTTCAACTCCTGGTGCCCACAGAGCCCTGAGGTTTTCTTTGGTAGAATACAGGAGGGGTTTACCATTGCCTCCTCCTGTGCAGTAGAGATTATGCCTTTTAGCATCTGAATGCTTAATTTAGTGCCATGGGCATGCTTCCTTTCTGACTATTGGATATAGATTTTTTTAAACTGTGGAAAGGCTTTTATATACATACCATTACTTATTATAATGAGTTAATGTTATACTAGGCAGTGGAAAAAATTAACGTGAGTCCAAGTGTAGACTGCAGACTTGGTACATTAGAAATATGCTCCCTTTAAATCACCACGAGTGAGAACAGAAGTAGAGATAATTCATCATACTCTCTTTGTGTGTGTTTTCAATCAGATATAGATGATTTCAGATGTTAACAAAAACATGTATGGACATTTAAATTGCATATTTAAATCCATGCACACTTAAACTCTGCAATAAACTTTAAAGCAGCAATTAGAGAAAAGGTTTATAGTGTGGAAACCCAAATGCTGTTCACAATTGACAGCCCTTTGTGTGGTTTATTTATATTATTATTTCATTGTATATGTTGCTTTCCAACTATATAAGTTCCCAGAGTGGCATGCAACAAAATTAAAACAATAGAATTTTGAGTTTACAATGAAAAAAAATTCCATCAAGGAATAAATAAATGTATTAGGGATAGAATGTTCAGATTTAAGTACAGAAAAGGATAATGGCTTACTTCACACAAGCAGCAGATAGGGTAGCAAACAGCCATATACTCTAGTGGTGTGCACAAAACCAGTTTGCCCGGTTCGGTTCGAGTATGAAACAGACTTGAACTGAGTTGGGCATGTTTTGTGCCCCCCAAACAGACCCCTGGCTCTGCTCAAATTTGAGCTGGTTTGAGGTTCTAAGCTTAAGGGTGCTGGTGCAGCTGCGTGGGGGTGGTGGTCTCTGCCATCTCCCCCTCTCCCCGCCAGCCTTTCCTCGCCCTTCAAAGGGCTGTTTCGGCCCATTTTCAGATCTCTGGCCCTTCCTCCGGTGGTGGTGGCCATTTTGGAAGCTGCCACGCTTGTGCCCTGGTGCACTGTTTTTCATGTGCACAGTGCCTAAACCAAACTGGGTGACTTAATTTAAGCCTAAAGCATTAGCACACCAGGGATGTCACTTGGGAAGGTGCTGCAAAGCATGCTTGCATTACCCTTTAAAGTTATTCTGTAGCTAGGAAATATGCTAGTGAGCTACCCAGGAATGTAGCTACCCAGGAATGTGCATGCTTTGCAAACAAAGTTTCTGCCTTGTCTTCAGTCCCCATGGCTGACTAGCTGGCTTCTTCTTCTTCTTCTTCTTCTTCTTCTTCTTCTTCTTCTTCTTCTTCTTCTTCTTCTTCTTCTTCTTCTTCTTAATTCTATTTCTATACCGCCCTTCAAATATGGCTCAGGGCAGTTTACACAGAGAAATAACACATAAATAAGATGGATCCCTGTCCACAAAGGGCTCACAATCTAAAAAGAAACACAAGATTGACACCAGCAACAGTCACTGGAAGTACTGTGCTGGGAGTGAATAGGGCCAGTTACTCTCCCTCTGCTAAATAAAGAGAATCACCACGTTAAAAGGTGCCTCTTTGCCAAGTTAGCAGTCCTCCAGACTGATTTGATCCGACAACTTGGTGAAGGGGGGAGAACTAGCTCCTTGTGGCAAGGGTCTCACTGCACTCTGTGTCTGGTGGTGATTCCTGACATTGCAGCAGACAACTCATCCTCCAGGTCCTATGCTGACCCTGCCCATGGAAGTCTGACATCGGCCTCCTTGCAGACAGGAAGAGTCTAAGAGGCTTCCTTGTGATTTCTGGCCTGCTTGTGATTTCTGCTTACCTGCCTGACCCTCTTGGCTCCTGGCGGCTCAACTAGCTTTTACTTTGGTGTGCCTTTGACGTCTGGCTGATCACTGATCTGTGCTATTAGTTGATATTGACTTGTTATGGGGATTTTGCACACTTGAAAACCGCTAGATGGATATTTTTCAAAACAGCAGAAGTCACTAGTCCAGCATGGATCTAAATTTTTGGATGAGCTTAAAGAGGCATTAACATTGTAAAAAGATACATTATGAAGCTGTCCTCATGCACAGGCCTAACCGGGCTAGGGAACTGCACGGCTCCCGGCAGCATGACAGCAAAACCGCAAAGGACCCCAGCTGTTAGCCCAGACTGAGGGCACAAATGCGCCATTTGCCCAGGCTGATTGTGTGTCAGTGATTGTGTGTCAGAGCTGTGTGGCTCTGTGCGGCTCCCACACACCAGCAGCCTCCCGGCCAGCACTTGCACAATGCATTGTAGGAGTTCTGTGGGCCTCTTGGCCTATAAACCTCCCTGCTGCTGGCAATTGTCTGGGTGGACGATCCACCTCATCTGCGAGGGAGGAGAGCTTCTGAGGCTTCCTCCCCTCGCCCCTTCAAGCCTTTCTCACAGATTGTGAGAATGGGCTTTATATGTAGTGAGAAAAGGTTGCCAACTCTCAGACACCTCTTTTTAGAAGTTAAAATTTACAACTTCTGTGTCTCAGCCAGTTTAAATGGATTTGCACCATTTTTGGAGGGGTGGTGTCACCTTGTTGATATGTGCAAATTTCAGGGGAATGGATGGAAACCATAGACTATATGAGTAATAAAATGTTCAGGGCTTATAGTGGCAGAATGTTGAAACACTTCATCTTAACTCTATTGACATTACTATTGGCATTACCATGCCAATATAATTTGTTGTTGATTGATTATACTTTGTAGCCTTGGTATGCCAGTACTCCTACAGCATTCTTCTTTGGGTTCCTTCAGCATTCTACTTTGGGGTTTTTTTTAAAAAAAAACCTTCTTTGTAAAATTTGACACTTCCGTGGCCCCCACAATTATCATACCTAAGAGCTTTCCAATATAATAAATAAAAGCAGAATCCCCAACAAAACTCTTATTTCACATCTGCCTGCAGTAGCAGGCTAAAAGCTCATTAAGATACACACAAAAATGGCAGGATAGCAGGGGGTTCCAGTCTTATTTTATGCTTAGAATGTTGCTCTCCATTACAATCTTTGGAAAGAGAACTGCTTGGTGTCCTTGCATGCTGCTCAGCCTTTGTGTTAACTTCCCCATTGTTGTCTTGAAGTGGGCCATTCTTTTCTTACTCTGTCTTCTGCATTCCATATTTATTTACTGCTGTTGACATGACTTGCATTATTTACTGCTCATCCGTCTCTCTCTCTCTCTTTTTTTTGGCTTCAGTAACAATGACTTTCTAGTGCTTCAATTCCACATGGCCTTCCATTAGTCACCGCCTTTGTTCATTCATAATGACTTTCCCCAATACCCATAGTGTGTTTTGCTTCTAGTTTTGCCGAGTATTTTCACTCCTGCATTTGCTTTAATTATTTCATAAAATTGAGGATACATACTTACGGACTGCATTGTCTCTACAAATTTGATTTCAAGATAGCAAAAAATCTTAACCACGAGATGGTTCATTCTGAATGAACCCAACTAACCGCCTTGGGGTTTTCTTTTAACGAAAGGCGGTATAAAAATGTAAAAATGAATAAATAAATAAATAAAATAAACTATTTTGACTGTTGCCAAAAAGCTTGAGTTCAATTGCCTTGTTTAAATAGTACAACAAGATCTGTTTAAGATCTAGTAGTGGTTGTGTAGTACCCTGCCATCTTGTAAACGTCCTGCAGGTTTCTTTCCCATTTTTTCTATATGCAATTTCCCCTCATATGTATTTAGAGCCAGCACTGTATATTCCATACTTCTGATATTTATAGGTATTGCTCATATATCTGTATATAAATCAGAAGAGCATGCTGACCTAGTATGTGTGACGGAGACCTGGTTGGATGAGCTGGGTGGGGTTGGTTTCTCTCAGCTCTGTCCTCCAGGTTTCCTGATCATGCAGCAGCCCCGCCTGGAGGGTCGCAGAGGGGGCATTGCAGTCATCTATTGAGAGATCTTTCCCATTTCCAGGTGCCCGGTCAGGCAATCTTAGAATTTTGAGTGTTTGTGCTTGAGGGTGGCCCTCTAAGATAGTCTGGGGATCCTGCTGGTGTACTGACCACCCTGCCACACTTCAGTCTCCCTACCTGAGCTGGCGGTGGTGGTCTCGGAGGTGGCCTTGTGTCCCCCCAAACTTATTGTCTTGGGGGATTTCAATGTCCATGCTGAGGTCCCCCTAGTGGGTGCGGCTCAGGATTTCATGGCCTCCATGGCAACCATGGGCCTGTCTCCATGGCAACCATTGGGCCCTACCCACATGGCAGGACACACTCTGGATCTGGTTTTTGCCGACCGAGGAATAAATGATCTGGAGGTGGGGGAGTTTGAGATAGTTCCCTTGTCATGGACAGATCATCATCTGGTGGGGTTTAGTTTGACTGCTCCATCTGCCCTCTGCAGGGGTGGTGGACTGATTAGAATGGTCTGCCCCTGGAGGCATATGGATCCGCTTGGTTTCCAGAGAGCCCTCAGGGAGTGTACTGTGTCCAGAGCTGGTGACTCTGTCGAGGCCCTGGTGAATCTCTGGAATGGAGAGACAGCTCGGGCTGTTGACACAGCCCTCTCTGGCTTGGGGGAGCCTGTTCTGCTCCTTGGTTTTCCTTGGAGCTTAGGGTGATTAAACAACTCGGGCGACAGCTGGAATGATGCTGGAGGAAGAGTCGTGATGAATCCAACCAAATACGGGCTAGAGCCCATTTTAGGGACTACTCCGTGGCAATGGGGGTGGTGAAGAAACACGTTTTCCCGTCTCAGTTGCATCTGCTCAGTGCAGACCAGCAGAGCTGTATCATGTAGCAAAGACATTTGCTACATTCCTCCTGGTAATGAGGGAGGAATTATCTACAGCCCGTTGTGATCAGTTTGCATGTCACTTTGCAAATAAAGTCACTTGCATCTGTTCTGATTTCGACTCCAGAGTTTTGGCAGTTCCGGCAGATGTGCCTCTGGTACCATCTGGTCCTATTCTGTTGGATTCTTTTCGGTTGGTGCAGCTTGAGGATGTGGACAGGATCCTGGGCAGTGTGCAGGTGACATCATGCGCTCTTGACCCTTGCTCTTCATGGCTAATAAAAGCTGCCAGGGAGAATACAGGCAGATGGTTAGAGGTGATTATTAATGCTTCATTAAGGGAGGGCAGGATGTCATCGTGCCTCAAGGAGGCGATGGTAAGACTATTAAAAAAGCCTTCCCTTGATCCTTCCAACCCGGACAACTATTGACTTGTCTCTAACCTTCCCTTTTTGGGCAAGGTGATAGAGCATGTGGTGGCATCCCAGCTGTTGGGAATTCTCTCTGGTAAGAGAAACCCTTTTTCATTATAGCAGAATGCACAGAGGCACAACACAGCGGAATTTAGTAGGCATGCGTGTATGCTGAGAGTAAAGTAACTTGGAGCCAGTTCATAGTTTCAAATCAATATAAATGATATTTATTAGAGAACTCCATTCTGGATAGGAAAGTGAGGAGTTAGGATCTCTAATCTAGCTAGCTAGCTGGATGCAGATGGATTCTGCATCTTCTCTGCACACATGGTGCAGGGGAGAGGAGCTTACATGTTGCAAGGGAGAAGAAACAGGAAGAGAAGGGAGAGAGGAAGTGCAAAGCAGGAAGGAAGGAAGTTAGTCCCTGAGAGTAGCAATCTACGTTCCAAAGGGATAATGTCAGAGCAGTAGAGAAGGGATGACCAACGTTTTGACCTTCTAGCCCTCTGACTCACTACTCTGTCCTCCACTGTCTTTGAGACAAGAGACAGCGCAAAGTCCTTCACTTCCACCAGCTGCAGAGGGTCTTGGATGATACGGATTATCTGGACCCTTTCCAATCTGGCTTCCGCCCTGGATATGGGACTGAAACTGCCTTGGTCGCTCTAGTAGATGACTTACAGCGGGAACTAGACAGGTGAAGTGTGTCCCTGCTGGTTCTACTGGACCTCTTGGCGGTGTTCGATACCATCTGGTATCGACCTCTCAAGTTCTGGATTACCTCTCAAGTATGGGAATTGGAGGTACTGCTTTGAAGTGGCTCTGGTCCTTTCTTGGGAGGAGGGTCCATAAGGTGGTGCTGGGGGACTATTGCTCGGCTTTGTGGCCATTGGCCTGTGTGGTCCTGCAAGGTTCGGCTTTGTCCCCCATACTGTTTATCATCTACATGAAACTGCTGGGAGATCTCATCCGGGGACTTGGACTGAGCTATCAGCAATATGCAGATGACATTCAGCTCTTTCTCTCCTTGTCACCAGATCTTAGGGAAGCAGTGAATGTCCTGAATCGGGGGCTGGAGGTTGTGATGGGTTGGATGTGGGCTAATAAACTGAGACTGAATCTGGACAAGATGGAGGTAATGTTGGTCAGTAGGAAAGCCAATTGGGATTAGTAGATTTTACTGGTCCTGGATGGGGTTGCACTCCTCTTGAAAGAGCAAATACGCAGCTTGTGGGTACTGGACCTGGCTCTGCTTTTGGAAGTTCAGGTGGAGGCGGTGGCCAGGGGTGCCTTTGCACAGCTTTGGCTAGTGCACCAGCTGCGTCCCTTTCTCAAGAAGGCAGATATTGCCACAGTTACCCATGCTTTAGTCATGTCATGGCTGGATTACTGTAATGTAGGGATGTGCAAAACGTTTTGGGCACAGATCAATCTGTGCCTGAAACGAGCAATTTCGGGTGATTCGGGGCCGAACCGAATAACCCCCGATGCCCCTTGATATTTTTCTGACCCGAACCGAATCACCCCTGATTTGTGCCTGAAAAATTTGGGTGATTCGGGATGACGTCTCTTTGAATTTCCCGCCTTTTTGCCTCCATTGATTTCAGTGCCAAAAGGTCTGGTGTGACATCTGCTCGAATTTTGGGTCCCAGGGGCAAAATAGTGGGGTGGGGTGCTAGTGCCTAATGGGTGGAGGATACCACCCAAATTTCAGGGGAATTGGGCAAAGGGCTGATTTTGGGGGAATTTTTGAAGTTTTAGTGTCTTTGGGGCAGATCGGGGGCATAGTGTGGGATCTGGGAAAAAAGAGTGGAGTGGGTTGGTAGTGCCTAATGGGTGGAGGCTACCACCCCAATTTCAGAGTGATTGAGCAGAGGGCTGATTTTTGGGGAATTGTTGAAGTTTACGCGTCTTTAAGGTTTTTCTCCATAAAGAAGCATTGAGGTGTCAGCAAATGTATAGCTTCACGTGGGGGGCAAAGGGGTGGCCTAGAGCAGTGTGGGGTTGGTGGTAGTGCCAGGTAGGGGCAAGGAAGCTACCTGAATTTTTTCAAAGGATTTGGGCAGAGGGCTGATTTTTGGTAAATTGTTGAAGATTACGCGTCTTTAAGCTTTTTCCTCATAGGGTATACATGGAACTTTCAGCAGCCCCATAAGTGCACTTGAGGGGTGCTGCGGTGGCCCAGAGCGAGTGGTAGTGTAGTGCACATAGGGTGCCAACCACCCCTATTGGTTTCTAACCCATGGGGTACAGGGTTCTGTTGTTTCTGAGGTATTCTGAGTGTGGATTCTATGATAGCAAATTAGAGTGGATTCATGGTGTTTCATTGAAAATCTCATTTGCTATCATAGAATCCACACTCACCACCCTACTCACCACCAGCACTACCACCCTACCCCACTATTTTGCCCCTGGGACCCGTTTTTCTTACCCGAATCGATTCAGATTCCGAACCGAATCAGGGGTGATTCAGGAAGCCCATATTCGGGCACAGAACAGAACGGGGGTGATTCGGTTCAGGTCCCGAACCGAATCACCGAAAACCCGAATTGAACACCCCTACTGTAATGTGCTCTATGTGGGGCTGCCCTTCAAGAATATTCAGAAACTGCCGCTAGTGCAAAATATGGCTACTAGGATTTTATCTGGAGCTGCCCGCCGGGATCACATCACAATCATTTTGAAAGAGCTGCATTACTACCAGTTTGTTTCCGGGTCCAATTCAAGGTGCTGGTTTTGAGCTTTAAACCCTTAACGGTTTGGGTCCAGGATACCTAAGGGACTGTCTGCTCCCAAGGGTTTCTGCCCGCTTGATGAGGTCATCTGAGAGGACTCTACTCTGGGTGCCGACAATGAGGGAGGCTTGGCTGTCGTGCACACGAGACAGGGCCTTCTCTGTTGTTGCCCCCAGATTCTGGAATGCTCTCTTGGTGGCTATTCACTCCTCAGTCTCCATCATAGTTTTTAGAAAGCGTGTTAAATCTTGGCTTTTTGCCCAGGCTTTTATGTGATTGTCTCTACTGCTGCTTCTTTGTATTTTGTACAGTTCTTATGTTTGTATTTTAAATCTTTTTAGTCAGATTTGTTTTTATATTTTAGCTTAATATTTTAATTGTGTCATTTTTATAGTCTTATTTTTAATTTTTATGTGAACCGCCTTGGGATTGTTTTAATGAAAGGCGGTATACAAATTTAACAGTAAAAATAAATAAAATATCTTCAGTTTATCAGTGATTACATACCATTGATAAATGAGTTTATTTTGGGCTTTACTTTCAACTTAACTTCATGTGCAGCACTTTTTATTAAGTGGAATGAAAGAGTGTCCCCTGGATGCAGAAGGAATTGATTATAAATGGAGAAACTGAAGGCCACAAATAATCCCAGGCATCTCAGCCCTGAGAGATTAACTTGACTGCTTCATCATCTCAAGCAGCATGGCCCATATGTTGCACAGCATCAGGAGGGCAGAGCTGATCCACCTGCACCGCTACAAGCTCTTGGTGGATCTACCCACGCTACTGCAGGCTACCCATAAAGGGTGGTTTGGGGTATTTATGCAGGAGCACAAATACTTGGAACAGTTTGCCCATGTTTCAGAAGCTCTAGTTAGAGTGGATATGTGTTGCTTGACCACTAGTGATGTATTTCTGATCTAACTTGCACTTCCAGATTGTGGGTGGGTTATTTGAACTATTTGTGCTCTTGGGCAAATACCCCAAACTGCCCGGGCTTTACTGCAAGCCAGCAACAGCATGGATGGATCCACCAAGACTCCACAGTAGCATAGGTGAATAAATGTTATATAAATGTTTGTGGTCATAGTTCATCCCTCCTAGAGCTGTGCAGCATGTGGGCCAATATGTTTAACACCGAACAGCTCATCTTTCCTCACAATTCAGCATCCATACTGCTGAGCAGACATGAAGTCATAAGCGCAGCCCTGCTGGATCAGGCCCAAGGTCCATCCAGTCTAGCATCCTGTTTCACACAGTGGCCCACCAGATGCTTCTGAGAAGCCTACAGGCTTCTGAGAAGCCTACAGCCTACATGTACTCTCTCTTGCTATTGTTCCCCTGCAACTGGTATTTAGAGGCATCTTGCCCCTGAGGCTGGAGATGGCCTTTAGCAACCAGACTGGTAACCATTGATAGACCTGTCCTCCATGAATTTGTCTAAGCCCACTTTAAAGCTAATGGCCCCTACCACATCCCCTGGCAGAGAATTCCAGAGATTATGTGCTGTGTAAAAAAGTACTTCCTTTTGTTATTCCTAAAATTCCCATCTTTCAGTTCCATGGGATGACCCCTGGTTCTAGTATTGGGAGAAAAATTTCAGTCTCTCTACTCCATGCATACTTTTATACACTTCTATCATGTCTCCCTTTAGTTGCCTCTTTTCCAAACTAAAAAGCCCCAGATGCTGTCACCTTGCCTCATAAAGAAGCTGCTCCAGGCCCCTCATCATCTTGGTTGGCTTCTTCTGTACCTTTTCCAGTTCTATAAGGTCCTTCTTAAGATACGGTGACCAGAACTTGATTATGTCTTCGCTTTATCTTTGATTCCTTTGTCTCCTTTGTTCCCTATATTCAGTCTGTTGCCAAATCATGTTGCCTCTCACTTCACAATATTGCAAAAATACGGCCCTTCCATTCTGTTCCCTTGGCAAAAACTGTTGTTCATGCCCTGGTCACCTCTCACCTTGATTACTGCAACCTTTTATTCTCTGGTCTTCTGTTGGCCAATTTTGACCCCACATATCCATCCAGCACTGTCTAAATAATTTACCTCTCATGTCATGCCTGTCCTTAAATCCATCTTTTCACTAACTTTCTTTCCTCTTGTGATGCTGCACTTGCTCCTTGTTTTTACCTTCAAAGCCCTCTGTGGCTATGTCACTCCTTACCTCTCACAGAGGTGTGCACAAAACTGCAAATAAATCAAACCAGTGGTTTTGTTTCATGTGTGACTTTCCATATTTAATTTGCATAGTTTGAGGACTCGTTAAAGCAGTAAATTAATTCATGTACTGACTCCTGTTTTTGTGAGATTACACTGGTCTAGGATGATATACAGTTCTTCTAGGCAGATAAACTAGATCAAATATCTAGGAGATGCAGTCAGAACTGAATCACTCATGAAGTATTCCTTACTCAGGTGTACAAAATTGTGCACACGTGTCAAGTTCATGTATGTGTCAGTAAATTCATTCCTAATTAGAATATATATGGAGATGTAGCATATTTTATATTCATTCAGCCAAAAATCTCTGATTGAAGATGAGAGTTAAGAAGATTTCAATTTCTTCTCATGCTCTAAAAAGTGTGTTCCAAGAATTCCAAGTTAAGGTGTACATCTTAACTGCCACACCATACAAAGTGCAAAGACTTAGTACAGTCTTGTATATACAATATATAGTCTTGTATATTGTATATTAGTACAGTCTTGTATATTATCCTGCCTTAGAAATGAGATTCCATGTGCCCACAACATTGCCGTAGCCCTCATCACCCTTACTTACAAGTAAACCCACAACCTTACTACAGTGAAAGCCTTACATCTTTTGTTACAAGTAAATGGCATCCTTACTCATGAGTAGACCTTGCATCCTTGCTAATGCGTAGCACCCACACTTACTCCCAGATAATGTTGAAGGTCTATTCATGAGTCAGAATGACCATCTGCTTGTGAGTAGGGATACACCCTTAGCAGTAAAGTCCTATCTTCACTCATGAGTAGACAACACACATCCTTACTTGTGAGTAGATCTGAAACATTACTCAGATTTGGGCCCTCTCAACATGACTACAGTGAAGGGTTCATTTGCAGCGTGGGGCCTCTTTTGGTGATGGTAATGTTCTGCACAGTTTACCAGCCTAGCACATGACTTTGTGTGAAGCGAGAACTGCAGGTACAGTACATATAGGGCTGCCATTTCACGTGCTCCTCAATTGGTTCAGGGTGTGACAGTGAATGCATGCAGAGCCAGGTGTTGGTATCTCAAGTCAGGATATTGTGGTAATGGCATTAGCTCTGTAGATGCATTCACCAAGCCTGAGCTGCTTTGTATGGTACCTCCTAAGAAGCAAATGGGCATTGGCTGTGCAGATTCACCAGCTGATACACCCGATCCTGGCCCTCAGCTCCAGGCTTTGTTGGTTGATAAGTATCTGGAAGACAGGATGGATGGAGAACCTTCAGGGGTGAGTGTCATTCCAGCAGGCCTTTGTAGCAGAAGTACAGTGCTTCTCTAAAATATCACCTATATATTAAATGTCTAGTCAGAAATTTAACAAGTCCCAAATCCTATCACAATCTCTTCTTACAGATACCACCGATCAATTTGTCAGTCTCTACAAGGCATACACCCCACCCCCCAATGCTATGTACTATAGTAAATGTCCAGGCAGAAATTCATTACATATAGCAGTTTCACATATCACTCCTTCAGGCGGCACTTCCTTCTCCTATCTTCAGGCACCTGGTAATGCAAGGGCTTGCTTGGCCCTCAGTCTGTATGGCTGAGAGAGGAAAGACTGCTAGAATGGCAGGTAGATGGGGAGCATTGTCTGCTAGTCTTGGTGTCACATTTCTTCCCCCATTTAAAAAAAACAATCAATTTTTGAAATGTCCATTTCAGAAATGTTCTGTCTAGGTTGAAAAGAGAGTTTGCTTGGTTTACTGTGCTGTCAAACCTCTACGCTCAGTACCAATGTAAACATGCATTTGCAAATTCAGTTTAGAGGGTACAGAGAGTGTGGAAGATTGATCAGGTCTTGTGCAGGGGGAAGAATCGGTATATAATATATTTGAAATTAGCATTTTCAAAATTACGGTTTGTTTTCTTTTTAAAAGTCTTGGGGTTTTAAGGGGGATGTTAATCAGTAGAGATAACATTTGAAATAAGATTTATTTTATTAATTTAATACATTTCTATACCACCCCAAATGCAAGTTCTCTGGGCGGTTTACAAATATGAACCAATTTCATATTTTATAATATTTTTTGTTAACTGCATGTAAGGGAGCACATCTTTTCTTGCACTGCTCAGTGAAAGGGCCTGTGTACCCTCTTTCACTTGGAAGCAGAAAATATACAAGCTCCTCAAGTTCATATCTGGGTCTGAAAAGTAAATGTAAACTTCAATGAACTTCATGCAGAGGAAGGAGAAATTATTCAAGGATGCGGTTTGCCTTCAGAACAAAGAGAGGGAGACATATCAAGAAACGTGGGCTTCACAGTACTGTCATGAAAGGCTACGGTGATTTATCAAAACTTAACGAGATGCACCTCTCAAAAATGCAAATATCTTGTCTGGAATTGTATAATGAACATTCCTTTGCACAATAAAACATTTTTTACTTGTTTGGGAGGACACTTACTGAGTCTTCATATGGCCTGCTTCATGTTCCTGACCATCATGATGCCGTTTTGTTTTCCCGAATGTTGAAATAGGAGCATGTTGAAGTTTTAAACTGTGTGTAGATTTCATTTTATCTTACTCTATGACTGAATAAACCAAACAAGTGCAAAAACCTCAAAAATGAATAGGGACATAGCAAATAACAGAAAGCAATGGAGCTGGAAAAAGCTAATGTGTGTGAATGACTTGAGCGGTTAATCTCACGTAAGACTACAGCTTTAAGTTATAGGAGGCCCAGCACTGCCCAGTAGGGAATAATTTAAATACCGCATAGCCTATCAAGGGAGAATGCTTGTATGCTCTTGCAGTTTTTGTTAAACAGGCCAAGCTAACATTTGATTCCTCCATCTTTGTAAGCTATTTTATAAGGAGGAAATATTTTACAGCTTTCCCACAGATTTGTAGTCTTGATTGCAGTTTTCCATCCACGGCTGATCATGGATAAGGAGGCCCATGACACCCTTGAAGTTGTATGAAACAAGATCAGTAGACGAGAAGGCTTTCGATCAGCCGTCATCTTATTACAATCAGCATACTGAGCAGTTATTCCTAAGATGAAAGAAACAGTGATCTATTAAATGTTGTTTGAAGTGGATCAACATTGTACAGGAATTCTTTAGTCATACAAGGACAGACTCTCCCCTGCTTGCAAAATGGGTGAGCCTGCATTGCAGTTCATAAAAGATGTCTCTTTTGATGGAAGAAGCAAGCTAATTAAAGGGAGTAGGACATGAAATGCCAGCTTGTAGATTTCTTGCTGCTGCAGAAGAAACCTACCCCCACCCCCATTAGATTCCTCTTTCTTAATCTGATGCAACAAGAACAGAAAGTCAGCTGTGATTCAAGCTCCTTGTTCTCATTTCCTTGATCACTGACATGGTTTTCGGTAAAAGGGGGAAAGAAAGTCAACATAACAGAGGAGACTGTTGTGAAGGTTTTATTTTAAAATAACCCCCTCCTTCCTCTTTTCTACAAGAAACACAGATGCTTCTATAATGTTTTGTATTACGTGTTTTACTTTTCTCATTAAATTCCATCCTCTTTTCCTCTTGCCTCCTTATTCATTAAAATGCTGATTACAAGTCAGTAAGCACATAATTCAGCTCTTTGATGAGTGCACTGCCAGTTAGGAATACAGGAAGAAATGCTAATATTTTTTTTAACCCAGCAAGCTGTCTAATGGCTTCAGAAATTAAAGGATAATTGCATATAAGTGAATTACGTTTTTTGCTTTTACAAGCCCACTGTTAACATTATGAAGGTATTTGTAATTTTTTAAAAAAAGTTTCATATCAATTTGTTAATTCTTCATCAATCTTTGTCTGGGGAAAGAGACATATTGTTAGATCCGGTTCTAATATGAATCGGTTCATGTTGCTGCTGAACCGGTTCGGCAGTTCGAGTGTGGGCTGGGATGGGTGCAGCAAGAGACACCTTTAAAAGTGAGTACTTCAGGTCCTACCTGCATGATTGCCACTCCATGCAGCTTCCTGCTGTGGCAGCCCCCTGCTGCGACAAACCTCCTCCTCAGCAGCCTGAGCACGGCGGTGCAATGGTGGCATGCAGATGCCCTCTGTGCATGCCGTTTGTGTGGTCAGCAACACCATGCTGACCTAGCAAATGGCATCTGCACATGCCCAGAGGCCATGTTCGTGCTGGCACCACACCGCCACTACGTGTGGGCTGTTAAGGGGAGCACCGTCACAGCAGGAAGCTGCATGGAGCAGTGATCATGCAGGTAGGGCCTGATCTACTCACTTTTAAAGGTGCCTCTTGCCACCCCCATCATGGCCCACACTCAAATCGCCGAACCAGTTCACTGGCAACACAAACAGATTTATATTCAAACTGGTGCACGAACCGAGGTTCATGCACATGTCTACATATTTTAAACCTGAACACTAAAAAAAAATAAAAAAAATAAAAAACAGTTTCAAGGATTTCAATGGAATTTACTTTCTGATAAAGGCTGGTTCACCAGTCCACTACATCACTGGATTTTCCACTTGGTTACTCAGTACTTGGTAAATCACAGATGAATGTGTGAAATAATTCAAATGAATAAAACATTGTATTTGAGTCTGGTTATGCTTCTGGATCCGAACCTCTGCCTGATGTCCCAGGTTGAGGTGGTGGCCAGAGGTGCTTTTTATCAGCTTTGGCTGATATGCCAGCTGCATCTGTTTCTTGAGATGAATGACCTCAAAAAGGTGGTACATCTGCTGGTAACCTCCAGACTGGATTACTGTAATGCGCTCTATGTGGAGCTGTCCGTGTACGTAGTCCGGAAACTGCAGTTGGTCCAGAATGCGGCGGCCAGGTTGGTCTTTGGGTCATATCGGAGAGACCATATCATTCCTGTGTTGAAAGAATTACACTGGCTGCCCATATGTTTCTGGGCAAAATACAAGGTGCTGGTAATTACCCATAAAGCTCAGCTTAGGTCCTGGGTATTTGAGAGAACATCTTCTTCACTATGAGCCCCACCGTCTTTTGAGATAATCTAGAGAGGTTTGCCTGCAGTTGCCGCCAACTTGCTTGGTGGCTGCTCGAGAACAGGCCTTCTCCGTTGCTGCCCCTGGACTTTGGAATGCACTTCCTGTTGAAATAAGAGCCTCTCCCTCTCTGGCAACTTTTAAGAAGGCACTGAAAACACGTTTATTCACCCAGGCTTTTAATTAGATTTATGGTTTTAATTTTTAATGCTAGTTTTAAATGATTTTAATGTTAATGTGTTTAATGTTTAAATGATCTTAATTATTTAATTGATTTAGTTTTGATTTTAACTGTTAATTGATTTTAATTGTTTTTGTTTGTTATAAACTGCCCTGAGCCATTTTTGGAGCCATTTTGGATATAAATCAAATAAATAAATAAAATTATGAAAATTCTGTTCAAGGTGTTTGATTTGTATTAGCCTGTTCACACTTGCTTAATGTTGCAGTTATCAAACAACTGTGTACGTGAATCAGCCCTAATTGTTCATATGCTCACAGCATTTACAAATATAGTACTGAAATCAAAATTAGTTTCTACTGCTGATTTTTTTTACTATTACACATAGTGGTGCAACAAATGTTCCCTACCAGACTTAATGTTTACAGGGGAAAGAACATAAGAACAGCCCTGCTGGATCAGGCCCAAGGCCCATCTAGTCCAGCATCCTGTTTCACACAGTGGCCTGCCAGATGCTGCTGGAAGTCTACAGGCAGGAGTTGAGGGCATGCCCTCTCTCCTGCTGTTACTCCCCTGCAACTGGTACCCTGGCAACTGGTACCGCAACTGGTAGCAATGAGAATAGATTTTTTTTTCTGCATCAGAGTATCCTGTCCTTTTCATGGAGGACATGTTTAGTGGTGGTTGTGAACGGAGACCTTTTATCATTCTGATTTGAGAAATTAAGTTTAACTGAAATCTGTGGGATATCCACATAATGAGGCGAGTCTCACGATCAGTGAGATTCATCGGAAGGGGATTTGCGGTGAGAGCGGGCTTAGCCTGCTCTCCCTGCAGACAATCAAGCCAGCAGCCCTGGGTGGCTGGATCGGCCGCCCACACGACTGACGGCTCCGTCATGGATCCAGTGGGGGCTGTGGGGATCGGGGGCCGCATGGCCCCTGGAAGGTCCAGGATGCCCCACACAAGCCCGGGGTCTGCTCGTGTGTTGCCACAGCGTGGAGCCGCGGCACAGCAATACACTGTCAAAAAATGTGGTTAACAGAGCACTTGCTCTGTTAACTTCTTTTTAGGTGAGGGCTACCTAAGCGGGTTACCCGCTTTGAGGAAACCGGGCTTGCTTACGAGCCCAGTGGTTCTCACGCTCGCCCAGAAGCGGGCTAGGCTCCCTTAGCCCGCTTTTGGCTGATTGTGAGAATAGCCTCAATGACATTTATACACCTGTACTGAGTTGTGGGAAAATGCCGACAGTATACCACTGTAGTCCATCACATGGAGGCCCATTGATTTTGCAGTTCCTTGGATCATGTCTATATGGAATACTCCATATGGAAATGTCTATATAGCCCCATTTGGACATGATGCTGAACCAATGAACCAATGTCTGTATACTCGTACATGTTTTTGTGGAATGACTGTACCTGTGTTCCTGTTAAAAGTGAATCTGGGTACAGGCTCCTCATATGCATGGTACATATAGGAAGTGCACTGCTGTACTTGTGTGAATCATTGTACATCTGTACACTAGTTGTATGAATGTTGGACATAATGTGTGAATGGGGCTGTTGTGTGGACCTTCCTCTGGAAGTGCAACAACTTTTTTCTGTATTGGAATAAATGATCTAGGAAGCCTAATAATAAATAATAGGAATAGAACTGCCTAATGGAAGCAACATCAAGAACCTGGAAGAGAAAGAACATTACAAATACTTGGGCATTCTCCAGGCTGATAACATCGCACACACTGAAGTTACAAGAAAAATTAAAATAATTGACATAGCAATACCAGGGGATAGCAGAATAGAAGAAAAAGATATAGAAAAAATACAAAATACAAAGCTTTACAAATTGAAATTGAAAGGCTGTGGCAGAAGAAGACCAAAATAATCCCAGTAGTAATTGGCGCACTAGGTGCAATTCCAAAACACCTTGAAAAGCACCTCAACACCATAGGGGCCACAGAAATCAACATCAACCAATTACAAAGCAACTTTACTGGGAACGGTCTATATTCTGTGACGATATCTATAATAATAACAGCAACAACATTGATAATAAAATTCAACCATCCCAGGTCCTTGGGAAGGACTCAATGTGTGGATAAAACAAACCAGTCAATAACACCTGTCTGACTAAACAACAACAACAACAACAACAAATATAATTCATGTACAGTTCTACCCCCCCCCCCACTAGTTTTGAAGAAATTTAAACAGTGTTTAAGAGTTTCAGTTAGGGACAAAAGGAAAAAGGAAAACATGTGAGAGATCTTGGGTGCATGCATATACTGTAGCTTACACTTAACATCCTTGGAATTGGGCTGTACATTTTGCAAAATTAACATATACTTACTTCAAATTACTTCAATATGCATGGAACAATGCTTACACATCAAAATATTAGGCCAATTATAAAAAAGAATATTAATCATCTAATTTATGTAAATGGGGAACAACTTAGGATACAAAAGCAAATACAAAGACTATCATTAATGTTTGAATGTATTTCCCCCCACACTGAAGTAATGTTAGGAACATGATTAACCTCTTTAGTGGAATAAAGGAATAGCTAACCGTTTTCATGATATTTTAAAGTCTCTTGTGGCCAAATTTGCAGATGACACTAAACAGTTTAGGATAGTGAAATCCACAACAGATTGTGAGGAACTTAAAAAAGATCTCTCCAAACTGGGGGAGTTGGCGACAAAATGGCAAATGTGGTTCAATGTAAGCAAGTGTAAAGTGATGCATATTGGGGCAAAAAAATCCCAAAATTCGCTTATACACTGATGGGATCTATGGTGCAGCCACATCTGGAGTACTGCATACAGTTTTGGTTACTATATCTTAAGAAGGACATTGTAGAACTGGAAAAGGTGCAGAAGAGGGCAACCAAGATGATCAGGGGCTAGGAACACCTTGCTTATGAGGCTAGGCTACAGGATCTGGGGTTCTTTACTTTGGAAATGAGGTGACTAAGGGGAGGCATGATAAAGTTGTATAAAACTATGCATGGAGTGGAGAGAAGGGGCAGATAAATTTTCCTCCCTCTCTCACTACACTAGAACCAGGGGCCATCTCATGAAACTGAAGGTCTGGAAACTTAGGACGAACAAGAGGAAGTATTTTTTTTCACACAGCACATAATTAATATATGGAATTCTTTGCCATGGGATGTGGTGATGGCCACTATCTTGGATGGCTTTAAAAGGGGCTTAGACAAATTTGTGGAGGACAGATCTATCACTGGCTACTAGTCTGCTGGCAACAGACTACCTCCAGCCTCAGAAGCAAGATGCCTCTCAATACCAGTTGCAGGAGAGCAACTGTAAGAGAGAGGTCATGCCTTCACCTAGTGAGGAGAGCTGGTCTTGTAGTCGCAAGCATGACTTGTCCCCTTAGCTAAGCAGAGTCCACCCTGGTTGCATATGAATGGGAGACTAGAAGTGTAAGATATTCCCCTCAGGGCATGGAGCCACTCTGCAAAGAGCATCAGAAGGTTCCAAGTTCACTCCCTGGCATCTCCAAGATAGGGCTGAGAGAGATTCCTGCCTGCAACCTTTCAGAAGCCGCTGCCAGACATGAAGACAATACTGAGCTAGATTGACCAAGTATATGGCAGCTTCATATGAGACCTTTTGCCTGTGGGCTTCTCAGAGGCTTTGGGCCACTGTGTGAAACAGGATGCTGGACCAGATGGGCCTTGGGCCTGATCCAACAGGGCTGTTCTTATGTTCTCTTGAGCTAATTGAATAAGGATATAAATTCTAAATAAAAATTACCAGTCTATATTTTAATGCATTAAAATATTTGGGTGGTAGTGGTCATAATAATTATGAAGCCTCTGGTAGTAATTAGCTGAACTGTTGTAGTATCACAAGATTTCTGTTTGCCATCGTCTTAATAAAACATTAATGAACTCAATTTACTTTAATTCAGTCTCACATTTTAAAAAATAAATTGTTTAATAATTGTACCATATGGGTATTTAATGCATAGGATACTCATTATTAACTGTTGAGGATTTTTTAAAAAAGAAAACATTCATGTTTATACTCACCTAAAAACCATAATCACTAGTTGAGACTTCTGGGAGAAAAAGTACCTTTTGCATTTTTAAAGTACATAAGCCAGAGCAAAACTATTATGGCATATATGGAGAAATACATTGGCTCTGCTTTGTATAGTTTTAAATTTATAAACAGGACTCGGCCATGCAGGATGCTGGAAATCACAAACAAAGCAGCTGCTTTTTCAGCACACTGAAGTATGTTTGCATGTGACTGGCATACATATTTCCAACTCGAGTTTGATTGTGGCATCCTGCCGTGAAAATGAAAGCTGTGTTGCCATTGAAAAGCTCTGCTTCAGAAACGGGGGTATTGTGAAGTCTCTTGCGCTGTGGTTGAGCAGCAGTGAGCTGCTTTCAGCATTTAGAGCCAACTACTTTTTATCTTTTGGATTGGCTGTTCTTTTATGGTATTATGTTTTCAAATACAATGGTCAAAGCAAGCTTAAGAGATCCTTATTACTTATTGTTCCAAAAGAAGAATACCTTCTGCTGATTGATTCCCCAAATGAAGATTTCCTCTTTTAGAAAGGAGAATATTCTTTTTAATTAAATTTGGCAGAACAGCAATATGGCAAATGTAGCTTTTGTTTGAGGGTTTTTAAAAAACCTATCCTATCAAAACCTTTGTTGTTTCTGCCAACACCCCTTTATCATACTCTCTCTAGTGTATAAAGTCAAAAAGAAAGACATTCATTAAAGAAGAAAACCAAACTGTTTCTCGTGGCAAGAAAATCTAATTAGGAAAGATGTTCTGCTATGTTTGATCAATGCATTTTTTTCATGGAATAGTTGAAATTGGCCACAGTGGTGGCCTTGGGATTTTCAGGTCTCAGTAGGTTTGCCAGCTTTCAGGGTTTGACCAAAGGTTTGGCATTTCAGCCTCTTTCCCAGGACCAGCTTGGATAAGATGTTAAACATGTCCTCTTTTTTCTGTTTTGTTTTTCCTTTAAAGTAGCAGGTGCAGGGTGGGGGTGGGAGTGGTCCTGATCATGATAGCAGTGGATGAGGGTTTCAATTCCTTATATTGTTTTCCTGCTGAAAACAGCAGTGATGATATGGAGATCTTACAACCAGGGCTGGCCTTTCAGATGTGTAGTGCAGATTTGAAAATTAGAAAACTATGTAGGTGCAGGGCCTGCTGTTGGAGCACATCTTGCTGTCCCTTATATCTGACTACAGACAGTTGTAAATACTAATCTTCAGATACTTCTTCAGAGCTTTATCTAATTTTAGCCCAGAACCTGGTTAAGTGATACAATTCTGCCCTGAGATAGATAGATAAATAAATAATAGTAATAATAATAATTAAAATGTCTAATAAATGTTTAATAGTGATTAAAATTAATAATAATTTAAATGTCTCTTAAAATATTAAAAATGTTTTCTCCTCACTAAAGGGGACCTTACTTGATAATTTTTCTTTCTTTCTTTCTTTAACATACTTAAATAAATAAATATCAACATTTATCTATCCAAAACTTACGTTTCTGGGCGGTTTACAACAAAGCAAAATAAATGACAACAGAAAAAGTTAAAACATTACAACAATTTAAAATTTTAAAACAATATTAAAACTATTCAAACAGTATTTAAGGCCTGGGTGAACAGATGCGTCTTTAAAAACTTTCAAAAAATTGTCAGATGGGGAGGCTCTTATTTCATCAGAGAGTGTGTTCCAAAGCTTCGGGGCAGCAGCAGAGAAGGCCCATCCCTAACTAGCCACCAGATGGGCAACTGCAGATGGACCTCTCCTGATGATCTCAATGGGCAGTGGGGTTAATGACAAAGAAGACGTTTTCTTAAATAGCCATGGCCCAAGCTGTTTAGGACTTTATAGGTTATAACCAGCACCCTGTATTTCCCCCGGAAACTTATTGGCAGCCAGTGTAGCTCTTTCAATACAGGAGTAACCTGGTCTCTCCGAGATGACCCAGATACCAACCTGGCTGCTGCATTCTGGACCAACTGTAGTTTCCAGACAAGATACAAGGGCAGCCCCACATACAGCCATTGCACTAATCCAGTGTGGAGGTTACCAGCATCTCTGAAGTCGCTTATCTCAAGAAATGGACACAACTGGCATATCACCCGAAGCCGATAGAAGGCACTTCTGGCCACTGGCTCAACTTGGGACACCAGGGAGAGGCTTGGATCCAGAAGCACCCCCAAACTGTGTGGGGAAGTGTGACCCCATCCAGAACTGGCAGATCAAACTCATATCCCGAGTTTTGACCTCGCACAATAGCACCCCTCATTGTACACAATGAGTACAATGAGTCTTGACTGGATTCAATGTCAGTTTGTTGTCCCTCATCCAGCCCATCACCTCCTCAGGCAGGCACTTAGGGAGGTTGACATGGAGAAATAGATTTGGGTGTCATCAGCATACTGATATTACCCTGCACCAAATCTCCTGATAATCTCTCCCAGTGGTTTCATGTAGATGTTAAACAACATCTGAGACAATATGGAGCCCTAAGGGACGCCATACAAAAGTTCAGATTTTGAAGAGCAACAGTCTCCAAGGGACACCATATGGAACCTCCCTGAGAGGTAGAAGTGGAACCACTGCAAAGCAGTGCCCTGCACTCCCAACCCCACTCAGATGCTCCAGAAGGATACTATGGTTAATAGTTTTGAAAGCTGCCGAGATGTCCAAAAGGACAAAAGAGCTCTTCCTCTGTCAATTAGTTAATCAGTTTCCTCCAAGACTGTCTGGAGCTGGGAGGCCACCACCCTCTCAATTACCTTGCCTAGCCATGGAAAGTTGGAGAAAGGCCTGTAGTTGCTCAACTCTGAAGGATCCAAGGTAGGCGACTTCAGAAGTGGTCTAATAATTGCCTCAAGACAAGGAGGCATCCTGCCTTCCCTCAGAGAAGATTTCTATCTTATATGTTTTAGTTGTAAATCATCTTTCTGGCTGTCCTGTCACTCTTTGACCTCGGGGAGCACTGCCAACATTCCACATAACCTTACCTTGCTCCTCTGCAATGCCAGGTGAGTCCAAAATAAATCAGAACTCATCCATGATTTGATCATGGATGAAGGGGCCGACCTGGTGTGTATTACTGAGACTTGGTTGGGGGAGGCTAGTGGTCCAGTTTGGTCCCAGCTTCTCCCGCCAGGATATTCTATAGAGGAGCAGGTGAGGGGACGTGGGCGGGGAGGTGGAGTGGCTGTGGTCTATAAGGATAACATCTCCCTTACCAGGGTCCCTGTTAGGGTATCGGACCATATCGAATGTGTGTACTTGAATTTGGGGACTAGGGATAGATTGGGACTTCTGTTGGTGTACCGATCGCCCCGCTGCCCAATGGAATCCCTTACTGAGCTCATGGACTTGGTTGTGGAACTTGCATTGGAGTCTCCCAGACTTTTGGTGCTGGGGGACTTGAATATTCATTTTGGGACCAATTTGTCTGGGGCAGCTCAGGAGTTCATAGCGGCCATGACGACTATGGGCCTATCCCAAGCGGTCTCTGGATCTACGCATATTGCAGGTCATACGCTTGATTTGGTCTTTTATTCTGATCAGGGTGGTGTTCCGTGGGTGGGGACTCCTACAATCTCCCCGTTGTCATGGACGGACCACCATCTGGTTAAGGTTGGACTTACAACAGCTTTCCACTTTCGCAGGGGCGAGGGGCCTATTAGAATGGTCCGCCCAAAGAGGTTACTGGATCTGGTAGGATTCCAAGAAGCCTTGGAGGGATTTAATGTTGTCTCTGCTGGTGATCCTGTTGATGCCCTGGTTGAGAACTGGAACATCTTGCTCACCAGGGCAGTAGACACGATTGCTCCTAAGCGTCCCCTCCGACCTGCTTCAAAATTGGCCCCTTGGTATACGGAAGATCTACGGGGGCTGAAGTGGCAAGGTAGGCGACTGGAGCGCAAGTGGAGAAAAACTCGATTCGAATCTGACAGATTATGACATGGAGCACATTTAAAGATCTATGCTCAGGCGATACGTGCAGCAAAGAAGCGGTTCTTTTCTGCCCGTATTGCCTCTGCGGATTCACGTCTGGCGAAGTTGTTCAGGGTTGTGAGGGGACTAGTATCTGCTCCCTCTCCCTTGAACCAGAAATTTGGAAGCATCAGTTACCCGCTGGGTGTGTTTAATGAATTTTTTGCAGACAAAATCTCTCGGATTTGGGCCGACCTAGATGGAGACTCCACAATTAATTTGATATCTGAACCGGAGGAATCCGACAACTCCTCTTATACGATTCGACTGGATCAATTTCAGTTTGTGATTCCTGATGAAGTGGACAAGCTGCTTGGAGTGGCGAGGCCTACTACTTGTCCTCTTGATCCGTGTCCAACATGGCTTGTTCTATCTAGCAGGGAGGCTGTTGTAGGCGGCCTGGTAGAAATCATAAATGCTTTTCTGGGGGAGGGCAGGATTCCTCCTTGTCTTAAGGAGGCAATTATTAGATCTCTTCTAAAGAAGCCTGTGTTAGATCCCTCAGAGTTGAGCAATTATAGGCCAGTTTCCAATCTCCCATGGCTGGGCAAGGTAATTGAGAGGGTGGTGGCCTCTCAGCTCCAGGTGGTCTTGGAGGAAACTGATTATCTAGACCCATTTCAAACTGGTTTTTGGGCAGGCTATGGGGTGGAGACTGCCTTGGTCGGCCTGATGAATGATCTCCAATTGGCAATTGACAGAGGAAGTGTGACTCTGTTGGTCCTCTTGGATCTCTCGGTGGCTTTCGATACTATCGACCATAGTATCCTTCTGGAACGTCTGAGGGTGTTGGGGGTAGGAGGCACTGTTTTACAGTGGTTCCGCTCTTACCTCTCGGACAGATTCCAGATGGTGTCGATTGGAGATTGTTGCTCTTCAAAATCTGAGCTTAAGTATGGTGTTCCTCAAGGCTCCATACTCTCTCCAATGCTTTTTAACATCTACATGAAACCGATGGGAGAGATCATCAGGGGATTTGGAGCTCGGTGTTACCAGTATGCTGATGACACCCTGATCTACTTCTCCATGTCAACTTCTTCAGGAGTTGGCATATCCTCGCTAAATGCCTGCCTGGAAGCAGTAATGGGCTGGATGAGGGAGAATAAACTGAAGCTGAATCCAGATAAGACGGAGGTACTTATTGTGAAGGGTCGGAACTCTAGAGACTGTTTTGATCTGCCTGTTCTAGATGGGGTCACACTTCCCCAAAAGGAATAGGTTCGCAGTCTGGGAGTACTTCTGGATCAACGTCTCTCCTTGGTTTTTCAGGTTGAGGCGGTGGCCAGGTGTGCTTTCTTTCAGTTCCGGCTGATACGCCAGCTGCCCGTGTTTCTCGAGATCAATGATCTCAAAACAGTGGTACATTTGTTGGTAAACTCCAGACTGGACTTTTGTAATGCGCTCTACTTGGGCTGCCTTTGTACGTAGTCCGGAAACTTCAGTTGGTTCAGAATGCGGCAGCCAGGTTGGTCTCTGGGTCATCTCGGAGAGACCACATTACTCCTTTGTTGATGGAGTTACACTGGCTGCCAATAGGTTTCCGGGCAAAATACAAAGTGCTAGTTATAACTTATAAAGC
This sequence comes from Hemicordylus capensis, assembly GCF_027244095.1. Lineage (NCBI taxonomy): Eukaryota > Metazoa > Chordata > Lepidosauria > Squamata > Cordylidae > Hemicordylus > Hemicordylus capensis. The sequence goes on from NC_069661.1 coordinate 134,024,454, forward strand.
CCTAAATAGCTTAGGCCCTGGGTATTTAAGAGAGCGTCTTCTTCGCTATGAGCCCCACCGGCTGTTGAGGTCACTTGAGGAGGTCCATCTCCAGTTGCCACCAACTCGTTTGGTGGCTACACATAGACGGGCCTTCTCGGCTGCTGCCCCGAGATTGTGGAATGCGCTCCCTGCTGAGATACGATCCTCCCCATCTCTGGCAATTTTCAGAAAATGCCTGAAAACACATCTCTTCAACCAGGCTTTCTTGGCTTTTTAAAACTTGTTTTTAAATTGTTCTGATTATTTAATTGTTGTTTTATGATGTTTTTAATTGTTAATCATTGTTTTATGCTTTATAATTTTTGTTTTAATTATTAACTGATTTTACTGGTGTAAACTGCCCTGACTGAGCCTTTTGGAAGGGCGGTATAAATGTTTTAATAATAAAATAAAATAATAAAATAAATAATATTTTCAAAGCACACACCTAAGTGAGGTAGGTGTGCGTGAGAGAGATGTGTATTCAGTTATACAAAAACTTTCAGTTTAAAATGAGTTAAGGTGGCTTTACATTTTCACTTGTGCTGTAAAAAGTGTGGAAATTGCCACTTAAGGTGCCCCTCTTACTTTCTGTGTCATATAAGCTGTAAATACTTTGTACAGTTTTGTATATTATGCTGGCTTTAGAAATGAGGCTCCATGTACCCACACTTTGCCTTCATCTTTCAGCTCAAGATTGGACTGGGGAGGGATGCATCCAGGCAGAAATTCATCAGGTGCAGCTTCCCCAATCATGTCCTAGAGCTGCCCCTGATGAATTTTTGTTTGATGCATCTCTACAAGGCACAGTGTTTCCCCAAAATGTTACTTATCCAACTGTAGTCCTCAAACAACCTGCACTCGATTCAATTGGGTGATTGAGTCCCAGAAAGTTTTCCAGGCTTACATCAGTGAAACCACAGCCAAAACTGGTAACAGCAGCTGAAAGAATTGTTCCCATTCATGTAAGAGGAACTTTTTTCAAACCTGAAGAGTGATCTATTAATAGCAAACAGAAAAGCCTGCATAGCCATTATGATTTATTTTGCCAGGTGATGTGTGAAACTCAATGACTCTTGATACAGTAATGACATATATTTTTATCATGTTCAAGAACAAAGCAAGTTGAAGTGTCTGCTACAAATGGAAGGAAGGGGAGGGGAAAACTGAGCAACAAGGGTAGCAGCTTAGCTCATTCAGAGCTAAGTCAAATAAAGAATAGAACATAATTTACAAATATGTTTATCTCCACCCTTAAAATGGATATTTTCTCCATTTTAGGGGAGGAACTGTGTCAACATGTTCTAAGGCTCCATCTTCTTATCTTGAATTAGCATTCGATGAAATGCAATTAAACTCAGTGCACTAAGTCAGGAAATGTTCCAGCCTAACAAACTTTCCTTCCTCCTCTTCAGGCTAAGGACCAAGAAAACCCTTACAAATGACAGCAGCCTGATGGTCATGAGGAGAAAGGCCTCCTAGAGGAGTAATATTTGAAACTGATATGTTCCTTGAATGTCTGCATGGACATTTACAATTGTACACAGCATTTGGGGGAAGAACTCTGCCTGACAGAGATGCATCAGACAGGAATTCATCAGATGTATCCTTAGGAACTGATTGTACCTGAATTGAACTATTGGATTTCTGGTTTAACTCTTACTGTATAGGTGGCATTTTGGAGAACCTACTTTTTAAAGATGCATCAAGCAAAAATACACCAGGGCCAGGGGCGTAGCAAGGTTGGAGTGGGCCCAGAGACAAAATTTTAAAATGCCGCGCCCCCCCCATCACTGAGCTCAGCTCATGAAGTAAAGAAATCTTAAATGAGGCTGAATAGTGGTAACAAAAAGCATATCTCTCTATCTATCTATCTATCTAATCCCAATGTGTCACAATAGAACATCATCCTAAATTATTTTTTAAAAGGTTTTGTAAATTGTGGACGCTGCAAGTCATTTATGGTACTAGAGAAAGACATGCTGTTTGGGTAGCTCCAGGTCTTAACACTCACATCAGTTTTAGAGGAGGAATACAACTGAAGGAAGCCCAGGCGGGTGCGCAGCTGGGGGAGTCATGTGACTTGCCTCTGCCCCCACCCAAGGCAGTGGGCCCCCAGACAACTGTCTCCTCTTGCCCTATTATAGTTACGCCCCAGGGCCATCTCTAGGAGGCAATTGGGAGAGCTGCAACTGTTAAATTTCTGCCTGAATGCATCCCTCCCAAGGATCCAGCTGAAAGACCACGGCAAAGTGTGGCTCCATGGCCTCATTCGTAAAGTTAATATTATACACAAAACTGTACAAAGTCTTTACACCTTATATGGCATGGAATTTCAGATGGGCATCTCAACTTGCAATTTCCATGCTTTTTAGAGCACAAATAAAAATGTGAAGCCCTTAACTCTCATCTTAAACCAAAGGTTTTAGGATGACTGATTTATAAGTATTATCAGGAAGATTAACCAGTTCCTGTATTACTACAGTTTTTGCTTCTGAATACGTTTGCAGGAATTATGATGGAGCATAATTCCTGCAAACGTATTCAGAAGCAAAAACTGTAGTAATACAGGAACTGGTTAAGGATCCTAGGCAATTAAGCTTATTGAAACCAATTGAAAATTGAGATCAATTTCAATATATAGTCAACCATTTTAGCATCTCAAACAAGTTTGCAGAGGATTATAGGCTCATATTCAGGCTGAGCTTGATTCCACAGTTACTGCAGAGTCTACTGTGGAGGTGTCCAGCAACTCCTCTTATGAGATTAGATTGTATCATTTTCAATTTGAGACTCCTGAGGAAATGAACAAACTGCTTCAGACTGTACGTCCCACAACCTGTTCTCTTTGCCCAACTTGGCTTATCTCATCTGATAATTATATTATCAGAGAGGCTCTGGTAAATATTATAAATACTTCTCCTAAGGAGGCTATTTTTAGACCACTTTCAAAGAAAGCTGCACTGGATCCCTTGGAGTTAGTTAATTACAGACCTCTTTCTAACCTTCCATGGGCAAGGTGATTTGAGTGGGTGGTGGCCTCTCAACTCCAGGCAGTTTTGGATGATGCAAATTATCTAAACTCATTTCAAACTGGCTTTTGTGTGGGCTGTTGGCTTGAGACTGCCTTGGTCAGCCTGATGGATGATCTCCAACTGTCTATTGACAGAGGGAGTGTGACTCTGCTGATCCTTTTGGATCTCTCTGTGGCTTTCAATACCATTGACCATGGCATTCTTCTGGATCACCTAGGGGAGGTGGGATTGGCAGAGATGCACCTAGGTAATGTTGGAGCCTGGACCTAAAGGCCTTTGAAGGTCCCTCACCCACCCACACAGTATTTTTAACACAACCACACTGCCCCGGACAGACTAAAAAGGATTTGGAGGCCCCCAGGGAGTTTGGGAGACCTGGACTTTGGCCCTAAAGGCCAGGGGTAAGAGCACCTCTGGGGATTGGGTGCCACTGTTCAGTGTTCCGTTCCTACCTCTCTGGTAGATTCCAGATGATGTTGCTTGGAGTCTGCTAAGCGAGAACTAAAGTGTGAAGTTCCACAAGGCTCCACACTGTCTCCAATGCTCTTTAACATATACATGAAACCACTGGTAGAGATAATTAGGAGATTTGGTTCAGGGTGTTATCAATTTGCTGATGACACCTAGATCTGTTTCTCCATGTCAGCTTCATCAGGAAATGCCACATTTTTCCTAAATACCTGCCTGGAGGCAGTAATGTGCTGGATGAGAGATAACAAACGGAAGTCGAATCCAGTTAAGACAAAGGTACTGACTAGGGGTGGGGGGCAGGACCCAAGAGATGGTTTAGATCTGCCTGTTGTGGATAGGGGTGTGCACGGGACCACAGAGCTGTGGTCCGGCACTGGGGTGGGGGGTTCCTTTAAGGGTGGGGGAGGGTTTACTTACCCCTCCCATCAGTTTCCCCCCTCCGGCACGCATATTCTCTTTAGTAACCGGGGCAGCAGGATACCTCCCTGCCGCCCCTTCCCCCGCTTGGCTGCAAAAGGATGCAAGAAGCCTTTTGCGCATGTGCACGTTGCGCACGCGCTTCACGTCTCCGCGATGTGTGCGCATGTTGTGCATGCACTTCATGTCTCTGCGACGAATGCCCATGCGGCCACACACACGTGCACAAGTCATGGAGACATGAAGCGCGCTCGACATGCGCATGCACAAAAGGCTTCTTGCAGCCTTTTGCAGCCAAGCGGGGGAAGGGGTGGCAGGGAGGTATCCTGCCGCCCTGTTTACTAAAGAGAATATGTGCTCCGGAGGGAGGAAAGTGGTGGGAGGGGTAAGTAAACCCTCCCCCACCCTTAATGGAACCCCCCACCCCAATCCCTTCGAACCCCGAACTGCCCATGTCCGGACCGGTCCGGAGGCCTATAGAATGGCCTCCGGACCGGTCCGGGCACATCACTAGTTGGGGTTACACTTCCCTTGGGGTTACACTTCCCTTGAAAGATCAGGTACATAGCTTGGGAGTGCTCCTGGACCCAAAGCTCTCCCTGATTTATCAGGTTGAGACAGTGGCCAGGAGTGCTTTTTATCAGCTTCGGTTGATACATCAGCGACGTCTGTTTATAGAGGTGAATGACCTTAAAACAGTGGTACATATGCTGGTAACCTCCAGGCTTGACTACTGTAATGCACTCTGTGTGGGGCTGCCTTTGTACATAGTCCAGAAACTACAATTGGTACAGTTGTAGCCAGATTGATCTCTGGGACAATGCGAAGGGACCACATAACTCCAGTTTTAAAAGAACTGCACTGGCTGCTGATATGTTTCCGGGTGAAATACAAAGTGCTGGTTGTTACCTATAAAGCCCTTAAAGGCTTGCATCCAGGCTATTTAAGAGAGCGCCTCCTTCGTCACAAACCTTGCTGCCTGTTATAATCTTCTGGAGAGGTCCGGTTATGGTTGCCACCAGCTCATTTGGTGGCAACACAAAACCAGACGTTCTCTGTGGCTGTCCCAGGGCTTTGGAATATGCTCCCCCGCTGAAATAAGAGTGTCTCCTCTGTTTTCGGGAAGAATGTTTCAAAACATTCCTGTTCTCACAGGCTTTTAATTGAATTAAAATAATAATTTTAAATAATTTTAAATAAAATAATAATTTTAATAATTTGTTTTAATAACTGTTATGCTTTTGTTTTATTGTCATGTATTTTAATTTGTGTTGACTTTTAAATATTTTAAATTTTGTACGTTGCCTAGAGGTGTACACATATCAGGCAGTATAAAAAATAATAAACATACATGAGGACCAGTCAGGCTTTATAAAGAATTAGAAATTATCTACAACAGAAATTTAATTAATTTGTCAAGTTTGCCTAATAGATTGGATATACAAGTTTTAATGCTGTTTTAGATGCCAAGAAGGCTTTTGACAGCATAGAGTATAACCATCTGAAGCGATGCCTTGAACAATTTGTTTTTAGTAATAGATTCATAGGTGGATCAGTATGATTTATCAAAATGATACAAGCAGAAAAATAATAAATGGATGCATATCTGAGAGCTTTAATATTCTTTGAGGAGTGAGACAGGGGTTCCTTCTCTGCTTTCTCGATTGAGCCAGTTTCAGAAGCTATTAGAGAGGACCAAGATATTCAAGGTTTAGAAGGAATAATAATAGTATTGAATCAATCTATATGCTAATAATATAGCTGTAACAATCATGAGTAATCTTTTAAACTGATCTTCAAGTTAGGAGAGTGTGCTAAAATATCTGGATTTAGCATTTAGGAGAGCCATTGTGGTGCAGTGGTTAGAGTGTTGGACTAGTTCAAATCCCCATTCAGCCATGAAACTCACTGGGTGAGTCTGGGCCTGTCGCATATCTCTCAGCCTAACCTACCTCACAGGGTTGTTGTGAGGACAAACATAAGTAACCATGTACACTGCTCTGGGCTCCTTGAAGGAAGAGCAGGATATAAATGTAAGAAATAAATAATAAGATAAATAGGTAAATCTGAATGGTTTGGGATCAATATTCTTTAGCACTTAACAATCAGTTGGCATAAGTTAGATTCCCTGGTGTACAGAGATTAGATACTAGGCTTGTGCCCAAAACGTTTTGGAGCCCTTTTATTATTATTTATAAAGGCCTCTGAAATGTTTCAGCTTGGGAGCAGGGTTCACTGTTTCGGTGCCAGCAGGGGTGGTACTTTAAGGGCGGGGGAGGGTGTAGTCACCCCTCCCACTGCATTTCCCCTGCCGACACTCCGTTATTTTTAAGCCCTTCGGGGCGGCAGCATTTCTCCCTGCCTCCCTATTTCCCTCATCGGCCGGAAGTAGTGACTGCATGTACACGTGCATGGCAGATGGGTGTGTGCACACGCATGGTCACTACTTCTGGCCACTTCTGGCCGATGAGGGAAATGGGGCGGGAGGGAGGAACGCTGCTGCCTCAAATAACAGAGCACTGGCGGGGGAGATGTGGCGGGAGGGGTGAGTACACCCCCCGCCCTTAAAGTACCACCGGCACCAAATAACATTTGGGCACATCCCTATTAGATACAGTATTTCAGGGTTTAGATGACTCAAATAATTGAGAATTTAATATCCTTTAATCATAACAAATTGCTTCAAGAAGGGCAAATTGATATGGAAGGATGGGATCAACCACATGTATCTTGGATTGATCAAATAGCCACACTTAAGATGAGTGTACTCCCACGTATTTTATCAATGGTACTTGTTAGGGATGTGCCTGAAGTGTTTCTTGGCTGTGAGTTGGTGCTTTAAATGGAGGCAGGCAAGTCTTACCTGCCCCTCCGTCACTCTGCCACCACCCGCTGCCACCCCAGTGCGGCGCTGTCCCATAACAAACAGCCCCACTGTCTGTTCTTACAAGAAACACAGTGTGGGGACTTCCTGCTGAGCACTCAAGATGGCATCCACGCACGCACAGATGTCACTTGTGTGACACTGACATGTAAATGCTGGGATGCTGCATTTGGGATGCTAGGAACATGGAACTTCCTGTTCCCAAACAGGAGGTCCCTGCACAGCGCTGTGCTGGAGTGTCAGGGGGTGGCGGAGGATTGACAGAGGGACAGGCAAGACCTGCTCTCTCCATTTAAAGCACCTGCTCCCCCCCGTTGAAACGCTGGCTGGAGGAACTTGAATCATTTTGGCGCCTCTAATTAGAGGCACTGAAACACTTCGTGCACATCGCTAGTACTTGTAAAACAAATGTTAAAAGGTAATACATAATTTTATCCACTCAAAGGGGGGGGGGGAAACCAAGAGTTTCAAAGTATGTTTTATAGATCTTGTGAAAAGGGAGGTTTCACAGTCCCAGATCTTAAAATATACCATCAAGCTGCTTTTTTAGGTTATCTTCAGTGTGGTTTTTAAGAAACAAAGCAGTTGTGTTGACAAGAAGCAGTGTTGGTTCCATTACATTTGGCATTCTTTAAAGATGACAATGATTTTTAACTAATAATCCATTTATTGCAATTGATTAAAGCTTGAGAGAAAACTATTCCCCAAAATGCCTCTTTTGATGATTTTTATTACAATAAAGAATTCGACAGCATAACTCTAATAGGGGATATTCAGTTATGGAAGGACAATAATTGAACTAAAATTAAAGATTTAATTCACAATGGAATGATGTTAACCTATAATGAGATAATACAGAAAATTCATCACAGAATAGCTTTGTTTCACAATTTGCAAATGCAACATTTTATTCAGACTGTATTATATGGGCAACAGGGGATGAGGGAGGTGTCATTATTTGAACTTTTAATAGATCAAGGAAAAGAGCAACTATGAACATTGTGTAAATTGTTGATTTCTATGGATTTGTCCATAGTGAGGTATCTGTGTAAGTGGACTGCTGATTATTGGAAGAGATATGGGTTAGATTGTGGAAGTGTCCAAACTTACCTATAGCTCCAACCTACAGGAATTTACTATAAATTGTTATTTAGGTGGTATTTAACCCCCACACAGATTGACCTGTATTTACCCTACATATCGAGATAAGTGATGGAGATGTGGTAGTACAAAAGAGATATATTTTGGAGCTGTTCTAAAATACAGGTCTTGAAAAAATGTAATTTTGTTCATAAACTTGGTTATAGAATTAGATAGATGTCAGCTGCTTGTGGAGTGATTCACTTGCCCTTTTATTGAAAGCAAACAACATTCCAATAAATCTCTGTGCTTTCTGTCCCCATCAATGCTGTTTGACTGCTATTGGTTTTTCTTAAGTTTCTTCTTCTGAATGAGGGTCATACTGGGTGGGGTGGAGCGGAGCATAATTTTCAGAAAGCTAGCTGCTGTGCAAAAGGAATAGACCCTCATAAGCATTTCAGAGAAAATTCAAGAGTTTTCTTGAATGTGGAAAGTGGAATGTGAAAAATGTGGAAAGGCTAAGAGCTGCTTTTCTTCCTCCTTCTCTTTCTTGCAGAAGCTGGCGGTGCGGAGCTGCTCTGTCGCTGTGCTCGTGGGAACTGCAGGAGGGAATAATAGCAACAGCAGTGCAATTAATAGTGGCAACAGCATCTCCAACAGCGCCAAAAAGCCTGTGGTGCCAGCACTCCTCAAAGAACCTGGAGGAGGAGGTGGTGGCCCAAGCCCTCAGAGCCTGGCTCTTTCCGTGCTTCCCACCAAGGGCCCCATTGCCATGGTGACTGCGCATCTCAACGGTGGCCTAGGCTGCAGTGCCAAACCACAACAGAGGGCACCCATCAACCTGCGGACCAATTTGGGTTGCAGTGCCCACCGTGTGCCTGCCGAGCCAGGATCCTATTTGCAGGTGAGCAGCTGAAGGAGGAGGTGCAAGATATAAATGGGTGGATGCTGAGGAGGAGGAGGAGGAGGAGCTGGCCTCCTCAAAACTGAGGGTGAGGGAGGGTGACATTGCTGCAGAGATGGCATGTATGTGTGAGTGTATGGGATTGCAATAAAGTATCCAGGAAGCAAAACAATACATGTACAGATCTACACATTGGATATAATTCTGCCCCCCCACCCATTTTGGAGATATGTAAAGAGTGTTTAAGAGGTTCAGATAGGGACAATAACTGAAAAGGGGGGGGGAAATTGAGAAATCTTGGGTGCATGTATTCATTTTTCAAATGAATTTGTAATTGTATTTCATGATGTTTTATTTTAAGGGACTGGCAGTCTAAAAATAAACCCAAGGGAAACACCAGCAACAGTCATTGGGAAGTATGCTGGGATAGTATGCTGGATTGAGAACAATTGTATTCCCACTGCTAAATATAAGAGATCCACCCTTGGTGGACCTTTTTGCCCAGACAGCAGGGACTCTTTGTTCTCTGCCCATTTCCAGCCACCCAATGTAAAAATGATAAGTGAAATTATAAGAAAAACCTTAATATGCAAATGTGGCTCTGCATAGGAGTTCAACTACAGGCCTTTAATATTAAAAGGCTGATAAACCCTTGCCACTAAAAATTTCATAACTGAAGAATACCATAATTTGTTTCCTCTCTTGTGAGAGGCAGCTGCATACTCTGAATTTCTTTGGGGAAATAAATAGACAATGTTTTCTGACAAAGTAGGTGACAGGACTAATGATAGCTTCATTGGAAATCATAATCAGAATTCCTGTTACACAGATACCAAAAGAAATGAACTTAACAGTACAGCAACACATTCTGCTACCATTCCATTCCATTCACCCCCTTTTCTTTTTACTGTGGACTGTTTTTGGGTTTTTTGGTAAACTTTGTTGTGTTTTTTATAGAACAAACTCATGGCTACAACTATGACACTTAATTGGGTTGAAAGTTCCCTTGGTTAGATTAGAATAATGTGATGCTGAGGAGCATGACAGAAGACAAAGTGTAGCTTTGATAAACTACTTCTGTTTTTGGTAACTTAGATTTTAAGTAATTATTCATCCATGATTCTGACTGATTACAAAACTAGAGAAAGAAATTGTGTGTTCCTCTTAGGGCTGTGGCACATGGTAAATATCCTATCTTGATATTTATTTATTTTATTTTTATTTTTATTTTACATTTTATATCCCACTCCTCCTCCAAGGAGCCCAGAGTGGTGTACTACTTACTTAACTTTCTCATCACAACAACCCTGTGAAGTAGATTAGTCTGAGAGAGAAGTGACTGGCCCAGAGTCACCCAGCTAGTATCACAGCTGGATGGGTTTTGAACTCGGGTCTCCCCAGTCCTAGTCCAGCACTCTAACCACTACAAAAAACCTGCTGGTTTAAGATCAGAGTTAAGGCTATCTCATTTTGGTTCAAGCCAGGAAATTAGAAACTTAGATTGATGCCTTAATAGACATATCGCTAATGGTGGTGTATTCTAATGAACCAGGGATGGAGTGCCAAATGAGGATCAGCTGCCTCTGGTTCCTGGCAACTCAATTTGTGCCTCTCTCTCATATCTTCCTCAGAATTAACGAGTGGCCTGCAGGCTGGCCATTTGTCAGGTAGAGCAGTGCAGGCTGGTTGATTGAGGGTTACCTGACAGACAAAGGATAGGCAGGGGCAGAGGGAGAAGAGGGGTCCTGCAGTCTTGGGCAGGCCATCCTGGGCAGGCTTATTCAGATCACTTACGCTGTGAACAGGGAGGGACTTGAACTAACGGATCATGTATGTGTCTTTGTGTTGTGTGCTTGTGCTTAATTTCTGTATGTGTACACTTGTTTCTGTGTATGTATGTGCTCATACATGTTTGCATTTTGTGTTTCTGTGAACATAGTGTGTATTTCTCTGTATGTGTGTGTCTGCAGACATGTACATGTGTGTTTTCATGCACATGTGCATTTGTTCTGTTGTGTGCTTGTGCATGTGCAACTGTGTGTGTGTGACTGCTTGTGCATGTGTTGTGTGCAAATGCACATGTTTGTGTGAACATGAATTTTCAGGTTTCTTGTGTTCTTTTGTGTGGTGTGTGTGTTTGTGTTTTATGCTTGTCTTGCATGCATGTTTGTGTTGCATGCACATTCATTGTTCCTGTTGTGTACATGTGGACTGCATGCATGTGTTTGTTTTTCTGTTTGTGTGTGAATTTGTGTGCATGTGTGTGTGAGAGTGGTTGTGTCTTTCTGTGTTCGTAGCTTTTCAAATTTATTCTATAAGCACCCACAGATTGCCACTGTTTCTCCCCCACACTGCTACTAACTACCCATCTGGCTTTACCCACCTGTCAGTTCCATATTCCCACTTCCCCGCAATTCCCTGAGGAACATACCATAATGGATCAGGCATTGCAGTTGCAAATAAATAAATAAATAAAAATCCACTACCTGGCTCTCCTGACAATGCCAGAGTACTGGCAAATGTGGTAGCAATCTGGATTCATCGTCAAATAGCTCATGTTTTGTATAACTTCACTAGCACTTGCTAGCCATAGGCTTTAATGGGGCAGAAAATCCAAACTTGGGAATTGCTGATCAAAACTTCAGCAAATCAAGAAGGGATTCCCTTCCTAGACAAGCCTGAGTATGTTACATCAGTGTGTTTCATCAAAATTTGAAAGAAATATTTCTCCTTCTAAAAATTTAAAAATGTTGCCAAAAAAAAAGTCAGTATGGGGTTTTATTTTTGGCACTTTTAAACTTGCTGTATCTGTGGTAATTTTCATCAGAGTACTTTGAAATTATGCACATTTATAGAACTCACCAGGTGGATCACACATGCCGGGTTTCAGGTTATTTTATTTATTTATCAAATTTGTACAGTGCCCCAAACTTTCATCTCTGGGTGGTTAACAATAGCATAAAACCAGTTAAAAACATATACAAAAAACTTAAAACAATTTAACAATTTAAAAATAAGCCAGAGATTAAAACCTAAAAATTTAGGAAGCTGAGAAAGCTTGGGCTAAAAGATGGGTTTTCAGGTGTTTTTTGAAAATTGCCAGAGATGGGGAGGATCGTATCTCAGCAGGGAGCACATTCCACATTCTCGGGGCAGCGACCAAGAAGGCCCGTCTCTGTGCAGCCACCAAACGAATTGGTGGTAACTGGAGACAGACCTCCTCAGATGACCTCAGTGGGTGGTGGGGCTCGTAGTGAAGAAGATGCTCACTTAGATACCCAGGGCCTAAGCCGTTTAGGGCTTTATAAGTTATAACTAGCACTTTGTATTTTGTCTGGAAACCAATTGGCAGCCAGTGTAGTTCCATCAGTAAAGGAGTAAGATGGTCTCTCTGAGATGACCCAGAGAACAACCTGGCTGCCACGTTCTGAACCAATTGAAGTTTGGACTACGTACAAAGGCTGCCCCATGTAGAACGCATTACAGAAGTCAAGTCTGGAGGTTACCAACAGATGTACCACTGTTTTGAGGCCATTGATCTTGAGAAACAGGCGCAGCTGGTGTATCAGCACCCTTGGCCACTGCCAACCTGAGAAACCAGGGAGAGGTGTGAATCCAGAAGTACTCCCAGACTGCGAACCTGTTCCTTTTGGGGAAGTGTGACCCCATCTAGAACAGGCAGATCAAAACAGTCTCTAGAGTTCTGATCCCGCACAATAAGTACCTCCGTCTTATCTGGATTCAGCTTCAGTTTATTCTCCCTCATCCAGCCCATTACTGCTTCCAGGCAGGCATTTAGGGAGGATATGCCAACTCCTGAAGAAGTTGACATGGAGAAGTAGATCTGGGTGTCAACACCGAGCTCCAAATCCCCTGATGATCTCTCCCAGCGGTTTCATGCAGATGTTTTAAATGCATTGAAAAACGTACAGAGCCTTGAGGGACACCATATTTAAGCTCAGATTTTGAAGAGCAACAGTCTCCAATCAACACCATCTGGAATCTATCTGAGAGGTGATTAGCTCAACAGTTGTCATATTTGTAATCAACAACATTGTGAGGCTCTCTCCTGCTCTCTCCTTACTACTCTCTTCTTTGTCTCTTTAATGCCATGGACAGCCTCCAACAATCCAGGTTTTCCCTACACAGTGGGAAAGGCTCATACACATTCAAGCTTCACATTGATATGCTCTGCAAGGGGCACACAATTTCCTACATGTAAATGATATTGATGTAGGGAATGAAGCTGTGGAAAGGACCTTGGAGGTCTTCTACAACTCCCTACTCAGTGCAGGAACTTCTACAGCATCCCTGACAGATAGCTCCTCTGTTGGAAAACCTCAGTGAAGAAGAGCTGGCCACTGCACAAGGAAGACTGACGCACTGTCAATCAACACTTACACTTAAGATAACTTAAGAAATTCTTCCTAATGTCTAGTCTGAATCTGCTTCTTTGCAATTTCAACCCATTGGTCCTAGTCCTGCTCTTAGGAACAACAGAGAACATCCAGTACTTCAGTATGACAGCCCTTCAGATATTTGAAGATAGCTATCATAGCTCTCCATAGTCTTCCGTTCCCCAAACTCAACATACTCCACTCCTTCAAGCATTCTTCATAGGACGGTTTCCAGGTCCTTCACCATCTTGGTTGCCCTCTTCTGAACTTGATCCAGATTATCAATCTCCTTCTAAAATTGTGGAGTCGAGAATTAGACCAATATTCCAAGTGAGGTCTGTGACAGATTGGTGTGTGTAAATTTCCTTTCCTGACTCAGGTCAGTCAGTGAATGAACTGACTGAACTGGTTTTAACCAGCTAAGCAGCCTTCTCAGTCATCTAGCTCAAAAATGACTCCTATCAGCGATGAGTCATTTCCACAGCATGCTCAGAGAAGTTGCCTGCGAATTATTAAAAATCCTTAACTTTCCAAACCCAGAAAAGCTAAGAAAAAGACTCTGGTAAACCCAGAAGTTCTGGTAGATTAATATCGCTGTCACCAAGCACTCTCAGACTTGGAGCGAACCGGACCATTGGTTTGAGTGCTTTAGTCCAAGGTCTCTCTGTAACTGGGTATTGGGCAAATACAAAAATCTGCTCCCCCTTCCTAATAGGCAAGAATAGAATCAATTACTCTCCCAGGTTTCTGCCTGCATGTGGAGTTAACTGTTAATATGGCCAAGCTCTCATTGAGACGTGTTTTGCACTAGAGAAAATCCTCCTCCTCCTGCTGGGTGAATAACCAACCCTCTGAGGTTTGTAAAAAGAACAGAGAAAGAAACAGACTGGTTCTGTCTGAGGCTTTTAGCTTTTTAGAAACACTTAAAAATATTTAGTTGGTTACAAAAATGCTTCAAAAGTTCCCCCAATGATTCTGGGGCAGCATACTTTGAAATCCTAGTTACTCAGTTGCAAATAACAGATATTTAGGACAATGAAAAGCACCACACACAAAGAATTATACATTTCTGACACAAAATCTGACTAAACACTATTTTCCTATGCAAAATTCTATTGAAGCCCAAGCCCTGGCTTCCTGTTCTTGAACTCACCAAACTCCTGATGAGACTCAAGCCTCCTGCAATACTGTCTTACAAGGGTCTACAGCCATCCTGCTGTAGCAAACTCCATTGCTACATGTCCTCCATTCTCCCAGCATAGACTTCAGGCTACTCTACACTCTCTGCCAAGACTTCCTTTCTTGTTCCCAGAATTCCCACTTGCAGCTCATGTCGCACCCACCTGGTGGACTGATTGGTCGAGTCCTGGAGGTTACCAGTCTGCCAGTCAAGACAGGGGTTCACTTCCTATTAACCCTATAGAGGGAGGGAAGGCTGTTCACTACATTAGCACAGAATAGAGTATAATGATTACTTCTCATGATCTGGGCACTATACTTCTGTGTCTAGAAGTACAGAACCCAGATCTATACAGCCTAAGTTTGCATTAGCCTTTTTAGCATTTGCATCACACTCCTGGCTCATATTTGTCATTATCCCCCAGGCTCCTTCTCTAAGCAGCCAGCAAGCGAGACAGACAAGGGAGTCAATTCCCTAGAGCCAGGCCAGGGGAAAGATGCAGAGGTGAGGCCCAGGGAGCCCCTAGAGGAGGGCAATACCACGGGGGGGGGCATGCTCTGGAGGAGTATCTGCCCGTGGAGGAACCCCAAACACTGGCAGGTGCTACCAAGTCCCCTGGCCGATGACCCTATGAAGCTGAACCTGCAAGCGAGACCCAGGCTGATGCCCCAATGAGCCCAGACCAGGATTCTCAGAACCCCAATCCCCATGAGGCCACCAGAGGACTCAAATGAAGGGGAGTAGCCAAGCTGCTATGAATGCTGGTGGTGGTGAGCCAGAAAGGAGTTACAGGAGCAGAGGAGGAGCATCCATCTGGCAGCTCAGCTAGGCCTCTCAGCAGACAGGTTCTTTGGGAGTAGGAAACCTATTCGGGAGCAGGTAAGGAATCCTCCACAGCTGTCAGGACTAATGGGCTATCCGCTGGGTCTGAGCTACAGGCTGTTTAAACCCCTTAGAGTTCCCAATTCCTTACTGGAACAACAGTACTTCCTGCCGTGCTCTCTAGTCCCAGGAGAGTAATCCTTGTTTCTAGCCTTGCTAAACCTTGCAGAAGGACTTCCTGGCCCTTTGGCCAGAACCCTGCTACTTGAGCCTTGGGTACAAAGTTGGACAATATTCTACTGGTTCTCTGTGAAGACACCTACTTTAGGTCTTTTTCACATGTAATGCTACCAAACTAGGTCTCCCCCATCCTATACCTGTGCATCTGATACTCCTTATCCAAATGCAGGGCTTTACATTTATCTCAATTGAACTTTGGTCTCAGAAAATGAAGCAACAACGATGCATGTTCACAAGCATATGCACTCCAGGTGACAACATAAGCAGGGCAACCGCATTAGAGTGCTAGGACAGCAACATATGGCAGGGCAGCGATACCCAGTGTTGGGTTTAAAAGGCAACCCCAACAAGGAATGATTGAATGCCTCAGGTCTATTTTTTTGTACAATAATGTTGGGGAAGGGAGGCAGCCCCTTCCCCTTGGGGGAACATGTGCAGTCTCTAGGCTTACTCATGAGAATGGCTGGGCAGCAGGATCAGCATTGCCCCAGTGAAAGGAGATATTTGACAATGGATGCTGTTCCTGAGCTCACTCTTGATAGTGTACGGCCATGGGGATATCCCTTCACAACTCATAAGAAGAATCATCGGGGGAGACACCGGTGTTGGGCAGAATCACTAATAATGTGCGACGACAACCCCTTCTCCCACAGATACTGTCTCATGAGAGTGTCAGGCCATGGGGGCCAGATGGCAGATGCCACCCAGCCAGGTTGCTCTATATAAGCAAGCCATGGGGAAGGATACCCCACCAACAGCTCTCCATATCTTGGCAACTGCCTCAAAAAAGCTCAACATGTGCCCTTTGCCAATTCATCCACCCTGTCCCGGGGTAGTTGGAAAATGGGGCTCCCCTCCCACAGTTCTCTGTGGTGGCAGATCTGCATACAGCGCAATGCTGGTCTGAACCTGGAATTCTGAATGAGAGTAAAGATCTGTCCCCGATCCTGATGTTTCACCAGTCTGCCCACCTGGCTATGCTCAGACACATGGAGCATCAAAATCTCTTTTGGGTGTGTGAAAGGCTTTCCTGGAGAGGAGGAGGTCCCTGTGCAAAAGTTCTATCATTAACCGGAGAGAGTGGGGTCCCCACATAAGTGGGGGCCCCTTTGTTGGATTAGCTCAACTCATGAGAATGCAGTCTGACAGAAGACCAAAGGCTTTGGTGAGCTTAAGGTCCTCCCCAGTAGCCTGGCCCTTTCATGAGAGTGCTAGTCCCCTAGCAGCAAGCCATCATGGGGACCAGAGTGTGTTTTGGTCTCCATGGACTGCTTTGGTGGGGTGAGCCATCGCAAGAACATCCTTGGTCACAGTGGTTCAGACCCCAGGATCCGTTGCCCTCCCTCATGTACACATCCCTACCTAGGAAATCAGCATGTTCCCTTCCCTTTCCTGAGTAACAGGAAAATAGTGCACCCCAAGATTCCCCCCCCCAAATTGTGCTTGCATGATACAGTTTTGTTTCAGGGCTCTTACGAGGGCAGGAGTGCAATCACTGTCAGAAGAGCTTGCATGGCATGGCCTTTAAAGGGGTTTAAATGCCCTTTCCCTGCTGAGGGCGGGCGGGCCATTCTGAAAAGGCACGATCATGCCTGGGATGCCCCCTTCAAGATCGTGGCCATTGGCTGCCACTCTTGTGATATGCTCATGCCTTGTCCACAGTCTGGTGACACATGCCCTACAGAGCTTGCTGGGATGTAGCCTTGGTGGACCAGGAAGAGGGAGGGGCTCCCCTGCCCTGAAAATGTAGGTTGCCAGACCATGAACACCTGCAATGCAATTTGGACAAATGATAAGGACATTTGCTTTTCCATAATCTTCCAGGATCTCGCCTGTTCTCCAGGAGTTCTCAGATACTACAGACTGTGGTTCTGGGTCATATCTACAAGTTTCTTCAGAATCTGGGAATGTAATCCATTCAAGCCTGGAGAAATATTTAAATAATATATCTCTTTTATACATATTACTGCCTCGCGGATTCAAGCCCCGGGATTACAACAATTGTGGCTAAATTTTTCTATATTGCCATTAGGTTAAGGTCCCTATTAAGTGCTTAATTGCGAGAGCTGTCTACTGTTTTTAAGTAATTTATTATGAGTGATTGTATTCTGTTATATTGTGTTTTAGCATTGTTTTATTGATCTTTGTATTGAGTATATTTGTTACTCCTATTTCTGCTGGCCAATGGCCATAATAAAATTGATGATGATTTAAATAATATATATTTAAAATAGCTAAGTGTTTTCTTACCATCTCTTTACATGTCTTTGGGTGCATTTCCTTCCCTTTTTCTTTTGTGCATCTCTTTCGCAGATGGGCCACTATTACCTTGTGGGAGAGCACATATGCAAAATAGTAGGCCTGTGCACCCCAGAAAATATCACATATGATCTGATCCAATCTGATAATTATTGGAATTGGATTTTAGGACTCCTAAGGATATTGGATATTGTATCATTATTGGATTTCCAACTGTAAAGCACAAATTTTTAACATTGAGGTTAATGGGAAAATAGAAAAAACCCATAATTTGGGAATGGCTGGGCAGAAGGAGTTTTTTAAATTTCAAAATCCACTGATTTTTAGTGATTTATTTACCTACTGCAGTAAAGTTGCCAGAGAGAGTGATCTGTCCAGAGAGAGTAAGAGTACTTGACACCTAGTGAAAGTGGAACAAACTGTTACATGTGAATAAACAAACACTTCTCCTAAGTAATGGGCAGAGATGTACATATCAGGTGGTATACAAATATGATAGATAAATAAATAAATAAGATGATTATTGAATAACTCTCTCTGGCAACTTTACCACACTTGTTAAAAAAGGGAAATCGTTATTCTTGTTTACAATCCTGTTTGCAAACTCCCAGGCCTCTGTGTGTCTCTTAGAAAAAGATGTCCTGGAATTATTTCTGTGTGAAATAACCTAAAGATTCAGAATGCATTATTCCAGGGGAAGGAGTGTGTGTGTGTGTGTGTGTGTTTGTATAATTGATTGATTAATTAATATTAATCAATAAAAATATTCATAAACTGTTTGAAGGTACCTGAAGTGATGAACAAGCTTTAAAACAAACGTGTTCCATAAAACCATAACATCCACATCCAATTTATCACATATTCTTTCTCCAAGGAGCATAGGTTGATATACATGCAATTTCCCCCCATTTTACCTTTGAGGATAAGTTAGGCTGAGACAGTGACTGGCCAAAAGCCACTGTGAGCTTCATGACTGAGTGAAAGGTGGTTCTCCCTGGTCGAGAACAATGCTCTATCCAGTTCACCAATTTGTGTAATGAGTATAGAGATATTGCGGTGAGAAATTAGATGGTTGGGAAAGATTTCATTTGTAAGGAGCTCTTGGTGATACCATTAAATATCCTGTAAATGATTTTCTTCTGGCAGGATTTGGGAACCTTTACTGCAGTGCCGATAAAAGTTCCTCAGGTCAGCTCCTTGCAGAGGTTGGCAGGACAAAGACCAGCAGTGCTACCTCAGGTAAGAATATTGTTTCCATTTATTGTGTGCTTTTATTAAATGGTTGCCAAAGTTGATATTTGGTTTCTTAGCCAGTTGTCTAGACAGCAACAAGTTAATTTGATGCGATGATGATGATGATGATGATGATGTGCTGTGTTGTTGTTTTTTCTGCCATTCTGCCAACCTTTTTCTGCCATTCTTGGAATTCTATTTGCATTAGCTGCCTTTCTAAGAGCTTACTACTCTGCTATTTCAGAAATAATAGTTTAATGGAATTATTTTAAAATACAGAATAGTTTTGCACACTTTCAAATAAAAATTGCCATTCTCCTTTGGAGGAGGAGGAGGAGGAGGAAAAGGTGGAGGAAAATCCTGAAGTGGATTCTTCTTTCAGTGGATTCTGGAGTCATAGTTCAAACTACAATTCCTGTATCTGCTAACAGGGAATATTCCCTCCTAGTTCTTCTCCAGTCTTTGGCAAAAGAGTGAACTTGTGGTACTCTGCATCTCTGTAAGTTAGGCAATTTCCCCTTACTTTCCCTGTGCCCCTCATCAGAAGGAAAGGAGACATCAACCAAGAGAACAAAAGGAAAAGTGAGGGAAGCTGATAGAGAGCTTCATATTGTCTCTGCCAATCTCAGGCAGGTGCAGTAACAGTGCATTACAGGAGCAAAAATCCCACCTTTAACCACATTCAGCTGAGCAATAGGGCCAGCCATGCACCTGTTAGTTCCTCAGGTCACCTGTGCTGAAAGGCTGCAGTACTAGTTCTGACCAATATATGGATTGTACTGCACTGCAGCAGAGAGCAGACTGATGACTGCCTTTGCCTGAAAGTTGCTGTGGTAGGTCAAGGACCTAAGGTGTCCTGCTTTTAGGGTATATCCAGTTTGAGACCCCCTGTGCCATACAAGCTGAGACTTAAAGCGGATAAAGTAATCTTTCCTAGGAAACAGCAAATGAGAAGGTGGATGCTGCATCCAGCCCCAGCAACCACTACATCCCTAGGAGGTAAAATATTTTGGAGTGTTCCTTAAGGGTATCCTCAAAGAGGATAAGGATAAAAAGAAGACCATGCCTTCATTTCCAAGGAAAGAGGATCAAAGATTCCTGGTAGCAAGTATGAATTGTCCTCTTTGCTAAGCAAGGTCCACCCTGGTTTGCATTTGAATGGGAGAGATGTGAACACTATAAGATATTCCCCTTCGGGGATGGGGCCACTCTGGGAAGAGCATCTGCATGCTTGCATGCAGACAGTTCCAAGTACTCTCCCTGGCATCTCCAAGATAGGGCTGAGAGAGATTCCTGCCTGCAGCTTTGGAGAAGTCGCTGCCAATCTGCGTAGACAATACTGAGCTACATGGACCAATGGTCTAACTCAGTAGAAGGCAGCTTCCTATGTAGTTCCTTTTATTCTGAAGGCCAAGCTAGATATAATATTACATGAAAGTGTTAGCAGACAGCCTGCTTCTCCTTGTTACCTTTTTGTTTGCCTCACTTCCAGAACCAGAGGCTTGCCGCAGGAGCATAATCAGTAGTAAAACTTGGCCTTAGAAAACCTGGTCTCAAATAGGTTCACATGGCCATATAGGAGCTTGATCAGTGGAAACTCCACCTGGAATGGGGGTTTCTCCTACTGCTGAGAAACCTTTAGGAAGCCCAGGTTCTGAAGGACAAAGAAATGTTAATGCCTCAAGTGCATTCAAGGCCACAAGAAGCCTCAGCCTACTCAGAGTACTTTGAGACACAATTAACCTGAGGAAGGTTTTGAGTATGCCGAGTAGGAACAATAGCACCCTTTTGTTCTGACCATGAATTAAATAGGCACCAGTATCCACACTTTTCCCAAGCCCCTGACACCTGAGCAGGGGATTGAACTTCCAAGTTTTATCCTGTCCAGATTATAAGGACACTGTTGGAAAAAACCAAGATTGCTTTACCTCTTTTAGCAGCTGTATCACAGTACTGACCCATTTCAACTTGTGGTCCACTAAGACACCTAGATTGTGTTTACATGTACTGCTGCTAAGCCAGGACTCCACCTTTCTATTTTTGTGCATTTGATTTTTCTTATCCAAATGCAGAACTTTACATTTGCCTCTGTTGAACTTCATCTTGTTGGTTTTGGCCCCATGAGCCTGTCAAACTCGTTTTGCATCTTGATTCTGCTTTGGAAACTGTCACTTGTTGCCCCCCTAAGAACTGTGTCACATACAAATTTGATAAGCATCTCCTCTATTCTTTCATCCAAGTCACTTCTAAACATGTTGAATAGCACAAGGCCCAGGAGAGAGCCCAGTGGCACTCCCTTTGACACTTCCCTCCAGGTTGATGTGGAGCGATTAATGAACACTTGTGGGCTTGATTGTTTAATCAGCTTTGAATATAGCTTACACTAGTATCATCTAGTCAGTTTAGAATGATAAATTCTAATGTATTTATTAATATCTTCTAGCTCACATTTTGCTATCTTGTCCACAAGAACACTGTGCAAGAATTTGTTGGATGTTTTGCTGAAATCAAGATACACTATGTCCACAGCAGTCCCATGATCTGCTAAACTAGTAACCAGCCAAAAATGATGATTATAATAGAATGATAATGATAATGATAATAATAAAAATAAATAAATAAATAAACAACTAAGGTCATACGTGGCAAGCCCCACACACAGTGCTTTACCAATCTGAGGTAACAGAACAGAAGCACTGTGGTGATTGGGCAGTGGGGATTCTATATGCAGACAGGGAAGAGGAGTGGGGAGGGGGCGAGTGAGTGAATGGGTGGGGAGACGAGTGGGCAGGGGGAGGGGAACGGCCGAGGGGGAGGAGGCGAGTGAACGAACAAGCAGGCGGCTGACACTGAGCAATAAAGTGGGGGCTGTGGTGGGGCTTGTGGTGAGAACAACAAAGTCCTAGCGCACAGATGATCTGTGCGGGTTCAGCTAGTTAATAATAATAATAATAAATAATAATATCACCATCAGCCAATTACAAAAAGCAACTTTACTGGGAACAGCCTATATTTTGCAACGATATCTATAATAACCAACAGTATTGATGATAAAATTCAGCCATCTCAGGTCCTTGGACTCGATGTCTGGATAAAACAAACCAGTCAATAACACCTGTCTGACTGTGTAAAGAAGCCCTAATAATAATAAATAATTAAAAATAAATTAATTAAATAAATTAAAAAATAATTAAAAATAAATAAATTAAATAAATTATTTGCCAACTTTATTTAAAAAAACTTTTAAAAAACTAGTTCTAAGATTAGTGCCCCAGTGAGGCTCTACCTTGGCGTGGTTGTGGGGCTTGCATGCTCTGAGGAAGGTGAGAGCTATGCCAGAGGTCCAACCATACTGGACAGGTCTCACCAGAGAAGCCAGACAAAGAGTGCCTCTCCCATCAACAATATGGTGAGACGTAACTTTAATAAATATATTAACCGTCTCCCGGGTCAACAAGGACCGCGCTAGGTGCTGGAGTCCCTGGACATCTGGTGGCAAGTGGGCAACAGGACTCAGGATCTTCAGACTGCAAAGTTACTGGAAGAAACGTCGCTTAACTGGAAAAATATATACGAAAAATGCCAACAAGGAAATAATGATCTGCTATTACAAGTCTAGTCCAACTAGAAGAGGTTATTTAAAAAGAATGTACCAAATTTGGAAAGAGAAGCATCCAGATACAGAAATCACAGAACAAAGGCTAGCAGACCAGAGAAGATTCATAATAAGAAATAAAGTATTCACAGGAGTTGAGCTGGAAGAACTGCAAAGAGCACACCAGGCTCAAGATATGGAAGAAGAATTACCACCAACTGAAGCAGTTGCTCAGGCGCAGTTGGAGGAGGTGTTGGAAATAGAGGATGCCACTGTTGCTGAATTGTTTCAAAATCAAAACCAGGCAACCTCCCCTTTGCCTTCACCTCAAAAACCCGAATGCCGTTTAACAGAAAAGCAACAAGAACTAAAGCAAAAAATAACTGAGCACATGAACCAAACAACCACCTGGGTTCGACTTCCAGCGCTAAAAACAGTTGCCAAAAAACAACTTGCTCAGGTATTAAAAGATGTCAGTGCTGCACTCGCAGAAATAACAACCAATAATTTGCAAGAAACAAACCAACTAATGTACAGTGCAGCAACAATAACAGCACAAGAGCTCGGATATAAGATCAGTGGACCTGTAAAAAAAGAAAGCAGTACATCACCTAAATGGAAGATTAGATTAGAAACTAAAATCTCCAGGCTTAGATCAGATGCTAGTAAATTGAAAGATATGAAAGACAAGAAGCTGAAGAACAAAAACACCAAACAGTACCTGATCCAAAAATACCACCTCGATTCAAGGAAAATTAGAGAAGTCCTGGAAATAATAAAGGAGCAAATAACAGCAGTGTCAAAGAAGATTAGCAGATATCAAGCCAGAATTACACAACATAGGCAGAATCTCCAATTCCAGTCGAATCAGAGACGTTTCTATCAAAGCATACCTGTAGAAGGAGAAACTGCAAGAAACCTAGAAACACCAAATAAAGAAGAAACAGTGCAGTTCTAGGGGAAATTATGTGACAATCCAATAGATTATAATAAACAAGCAGGCTGGATGAAAGAGGTCAAAAAATGTAACCAACAAATGCAAGATCTAGTAATAACACCAGAATTAATAAGTGAAAGAGCAAAGAAAATTAAAAATTGGACTGCTTCAGGTGACGATGAACTGCATGGCTTTTGGCTTAAACACCTAACAAGCCTTCATAAACAACTATCAAAACAGTTCAATCACATTATGAAAGGCGGTGATATTGAACAATGGCTAACAACTGGGAAAACTCATCTCATAATGAAAGACACAGCAAAAGGTGCAGTTCCAAGTAATTATAGACCGATAACCTGCCTGCCAATCATGTTCAAATTATTAACTGGAATAATAGCAGATGAAGTGATGAAACACTTATTAACTAACAAACGGCTTCCAGTTGAACAGAAAGGAAATTGCCCAAACACCAGAGGCACAAAAGACCAGCTGCTGATTGACAAAATGATTTTAGAAAATTGCAAGAGAAGAAAAACCAATCTAAGTGTTGCATGGATTGACTACAAGAAATCCTTCGATTCATTGCCTCACACATGGATACTAAAATGTTTTGCTGGTGTAAGCGAAAACATTCAGATATTTATTTTAAAAAGCAATGAGCATGTGGAGTACACAGTTAACAATCAATGGCGAGACACTTGGACAGGTTAGCATTAGAAGAGGAATTTCCGAAGGGGACTCACTATCCCCTCTGTTGTTTGTAATTGCCATGACCTCACTTTCACAAATACTAAACAAAACAGGCCTCGGATACCAAACATCTAAAACATAAAGTAAATTCAACCATCTGCTGTGCATGGACGATCTGAAGTTGTATGGAAAGTCCCAGTCAGAAATTGAATCACTGCTAAACACTGTCCGTATATTCAGTAGCGATATAGCAATGGAGTTTGGACTAGACAAGTGTGCTGCATTAATAATGAACAGAGGAAAAATAAGAAAAACAGAAGGAACAGAACTGCCCAATGGAAGCAAGATCAAGAACCTGGAAGAGAAAGAACATTACAAATACTTGGGCATTCTCCAGGCTGATAACATTGCACAAACTGAAGTTAAAAGAAAAATTGGAAGTGAGTACATCAGGAGAGTTAGAAAAATCCTAAGGTCCAAACTCAATGTCGGTAACACCATACACACCATAAACACCTGGGCTATACCTGTTATCAGATACACTGCAGGAATAATAGACTGGATCCAGGCAGAGCTAGAGACGCTAGATCGTAAGACCAGGAAAATCATGACCATCAATCATGCTCTGCACCCCCCAGTGATGTAGATAGGCTGTACCTCCCTCGCAGGTCAGGTGGAAGAGAAATGCTGCAAGTCCATCAAACAGTAGAGGAGGAGAAAAGAGGCCTTGAAGAAAATATCAAGGACAGTGAAGAAGATCCAGTTCAAATGGTCAATAATGAGAAACTATTCAAAACCAATGAAACAAAGCAGGCCTACAAGAAAGAACAAATCAAGAACCGAGCAGAAAAATAAGCCACTGGATGGTCAATATTTGCTCAATATAAGTGGAAAATCAAACATCACTAAGACCTGGCAATGGCTTAAGAATGGCAAATTGAAAAAAGAAACAGAGGGTTTAATACTGGCTGCACAAGAACAGGCACTAAGAACAAATGCAATAAGAGCAAAAGTTGAAAAATCCACCATGAACTGCAAGTGCCGCCTTTGTAAAGAAGCAGATGAAACAGTGGACCACCTAATCAGCTGTTGTAAGAAGATCGCACAGACTGACTGACAAAGGCATGACAAGGTAGCAGGGATGATACACTGGAACATCTGCAAAAAATACAAGCTACCTGTAGCCAAAAATTGGTGGGACCATAAAATCGAAAAAGTTGAAGAAAATGAAGATGTAAAAATATTATGGGACTTCTGACTACAAACAGACAAGCATCTGCCACACAATACACCAGATATAACTGTAGTTGAGAAGAAAGAAAAACAAGTGAAAATAATCGACATAGCAATACCAGGGGATAGCAGAATAGAAGAAAAAGAAATAGAAAAAATCACCAAATACAAAGATCTACAAATTGAAATGGAAAGGCTGTGGCAGAAAAAGACCAAAATAATCCCAGTGGTAATTGGCGCCCTGGGTGCAGTTCCAAAAGACCTTGAAGAGCACCTCAACACCATAGGGTCCACAGAAATCACCATCAGCCAATTACAAAAAGCAACTCTACTGGGAACAGCCTATATTCTGCGATGATATCTATAACAGCAGCAACAACATTGACAATAAAATTCTGGCATCCCAGGTCCTTGGGAAGGACTCGATGTCTGGATCAAACAAACCAGTCAATAACACCTGTCTGACTGTGTAAACAAGCCCTAATAATAATAAATAATTAAAAAATAAATTAATAACTTTATTTGCTACCTTTATTTGCCAAATTTATTTTTAAAAACTTTTTTAAAAAACTAGTTCTAAGATTAGGTCATACAGATTAGTCTGGCATGACTTGTTCTTGACAAACCCGTGCTGACTGGGGAACATCTCAGGGTTGCTCATGGGACCTGAAACTCCAGGTGAAACTCGGAAAACTAGAATATCGTGCAAAAGTCCATTAATTTCAGTAATGCAAATTAAAAGGTGAAACTGATATATGAGACAGACGCATTACATGCAAAGCGAGATGTCAAGCCTTAATTTGTTATAATTGTGATGATCATGGCGTACAGCTCATGAGAACCCCAAATCCACAATCTCAGAAAATTAGAATATTACATGGAACCAAGAAGACAAGGATTGTAGAATAGAACAATATCGGACCTCTGAAAAGTATAAGCATGCATATGTATTCAGTACTTGGTTTGGGCCCCTTTTGCAGCAATTACTGCCTCAGTGCGGCGTGGCATGGATGCTATCAGCCTGTGGCACTGATGAGGTGTTACGGAAGACCAGGATACTTCATTAGTGGCCTTCAGCTCTTCTGCATTGTTTGGTCTCATGTCTCTCATCCTTCTCTTGGCAATGCCCCATAGATTCTCTATGGGGTCAGGTCAGGCGAGTTTGCTGGCCAATCAAGCACAGTACACTGTATACTTTTTGGAGGTCCGATATTGTTCTATTCTACAATCCTTGTCTTCTTGGTTCCATGTAATATTCTAATTTTCTGGGATTGTGGATTTGGGGTTTTCATGAGCTGTATGCTATGATCATCACAATTATAACAAATTAAGACTTGACTTATCTCGCTTTGCATGTAATGCGTCTGTCTAATATTCTAATTTTCCGAGTTTCACCTGTACAGTTTTAGTCTGGGAGCATAGTATAGAAAAAACCTGTTTCGTGGCAACGTTTGTGAGAAATGTATATGGGTAGTTGTGTTTAAATTGACATCCTCTCCATGGTGTTATTCTTGCATGTGTGATTCAGTATGTCAATTCAATTCCATGGTGTCATTCTTGGCTGTCACACACATATTAAACCTCATTATCTCAGTGATTATTTGGCCAATTTTCTTGTGTAAGTTGTCATTGAAAAGGTATTTTCACAAGCTACAAAATATGATCATATGGTTTCTGGTGATTACTTTTTTTGGCCTTATTTTACATACCAAAAATGGAGAGGAAAAGCGATTTTTAACACCAATTTTGAACTAATTCTCTGGAATCCTGACAGTCTTTTCGTTGTTTTTTTTTGGCATTTTAAATTTTTATTGGATTTTACAATAGATTTTACATTCAAATTACATTCATTTATCTAATTCTACACATAAGTAAATATTGGCTTCCCATTTGCCTATCTGTGCGGTTCACAATAACTATACAGGAATCCTGACAGTCTTAATCAGTGTTGAACCATTGAAATAATGGGAATTTATTTGTTCAGCTAGCAGGGGACAATGTGTCATGTGCCATGAAGACCTTAGCAATGTACCATGAAGAGTTCATTATGATAATGTAGCATCTCACCCTGTACTGGCTGAACCCCAATAAAGGATGTTGTGAGCAGAAGCAGCCTTCACGTCTCTTTTCTGGTACCTGCTCATGACTGACACCAGCCCTTTTGATATGGAGCTCCCCACTGGGGCAAGGATGGCCTTGACAGTACAGCTCAGATGATTCATAAGTCCAGGACCTGGACAATATGGTGCATCTCTAGCGCCAGGCATTCCATCCTCCCCCCCACTCTTGATTTGGGCATCAAACCAAGGGAGAGTGTGGAAGGCAATGTGGTGCCTTAGGTTCTAATTTTCTAGCTTTGTGGAACTTGAGCCAAAATGAGAGAGCCTTAATTCTGGGCTTAAACCGGCAGCCCCACCCCCACATGGAATCCAGATATTAATTTAGTAAGGGTTGCTACATCATGGGCCTTCAGACCTGCCAGCATGTTACCTATTCCCCCCCTCCCCGCCTGCCCCGGCTGAGCCAGCAGCAGCTTTAGGAAGAGGGGGCAATCTAGAGTGGGAAAATAGTGTAGGAAAAAATAGTGTATGAGAAAACCCCCTCTCTCACTGCCACTTCTCCAATCAAACTAGCACCCACATATGTCTGTTTTGTATTTAAAAACAAAACATGGAAAATCCTTTCTACAGACCTCCAATGTCACTTCTATTTGGGGGAACATAGGAACATAGGAAACTGCCATATACTGAGTCAGACCATTGGTCTATCTAGCTCAGTATTGCCTGCACAGACTGGCAGTGGCTTCTCCAAGGTTGCAGGCAGGAATCTCTCTCAGCCCTATCTTGGAGAAGCCAGGGAGGGAATTTGAAACCTTCTGCTCTTCCCAGAGTGGCTTCATCCCTTGAGGGGAATATCTTGCAGTGCTCACACATCAAGTCTCCCATTCATATGCAACCAGGGGAGACCCTGCTTAGCTATGAGGACAAGTTATGCTTGCTACTACAGGTACAAGACCAGCTGGGAAAGGGCATGAAATATCCTTGAATGGTCTAAGGACCTATACTCTCCCCCTCGGGTGGTGACGGCCCTGTGTGGTAAACAACATTTATATTGCTGTTCTTTTTAGATTCATGTCTAATAGCATCTCCTTCTTTTTTCTGCAGGTTAGGCCAAAGACCCTGATTCCAGACAGTCTCCCTATTTCTCCCTGCAGAGACCAACCTTCTAAACAACCTCCTGCATTCCAAAAGGCAACTGCAGTCAGCAGCAAAAACCCCACTCCTGCCCTCCCCACTGCCAATAATACCATTAGCCATGTACAGAACAGCCAATCACAGAACAGTGTTGTCGAGTCTACAGCCATCTCATCACCCCTGAGCAGCGCTGGTGTAGCCTATGCCATCATCTCCACATCCCCCAACAATGCAAGTCCCATCGGCACCAGTGCTGCTGTCTCTGTGGTTAATGACAGCATTAAAGTTCAACCACTTCTCATCAGTGCTGACAGCAAGGTACGTTTTATTACTGAGCTGCATTTTTTGGTCTCGGCCTTACTGTATGGAGAGCATAGGGATTATATCCTCAAATACATTTCAAAAGAACTGTATACAAATTTTCAACATATCCCCCCACCCCCATGACAGCTGTATAAGCTGAAGGGAATTTATGGGAAACTATTTGTGTACTAATGGGAAGAGATAATATTTTCTGGGACTCTCTCAGTGTGTAGGATGGTGTCAATGAAGCATTTGGGGATAGATGGTGCAGAACTATCACAGACAGCCATATCAAATCAATATGGGAAATTCAGGGCTCCCACTGGTTTTTGGCCCTTGTCATAATCTCATAGAATTTTACAGTTAGCAAGTACCTTGCAGCCCTGACAGATGGCCATTGAGCTTTTATTTACAGACCACTAGCAAAGGAGAGCCCCCTACTACATGATGTAGGTGGCTCCACTAACAAAAAGCTTTTACAGTCAGGAAATTCCTTCCAATGTTTAGCCTGGATCTCCTTCATAGTGATTTCTACACATTGGTTACAGTCCTGCCCTCACGAGCAACAGGGAGAATGAATGAATGAATAACTTTATTACGATCATAGGTCAGACATAGAAACAAACCAATAATACAGCATAAAGATAAGAGTTCTATCATTCAACAGAGAAAATGTTCGCTTCATCTTCAGACATTGGAAGATGGCTGTCATATTGTCAAGGAAAAAACTCTGTGCAGGGAATTCCCCTACCCAAGCCCCTAGGAGTAGGGATGTGTACAAATGGTCTTCGGCACTGGCGGGGGTAGTACTTTAAGGGTGGGGGAGGGTGTACTCACCCCCCTGCTGCATTTCCCCCGCCGGCGCTCTGTAAATTTCAAGCCCCTCGAGGCGGCAGCATTCCTCCCTGCCGCCCCGTTCCCCCCGTCGGCTGGAAGTGGCCGAAAGTTGTGAGTGCATATGCGCCTGTCGTGCGCGCGTGCGCATGGCAGACAGGTGCACATGCGCTCGCATGACGGGCGCATGCACGCTCGCAACTTCCGGCCGACGGGGGGAACGGGGCGGCAGGGAGGAATGCTGCCGCCCCAGGGGCTTGAAATTTACAGAGCGCCGGTGGGGGAAATGCGGCGGGGGGTGAGTACACCCTCCCCCACCCTTAAAGTACTACCCCCACCGGTGCCGAAGCACCAAATACCGCCCCGGCGCCGAAACATTTCGGAGGCCTTTACAACGGCCTCCGAAATGTTTCGGGCACATGCCTACCTAGGAGGCCCTGCCAGAGAGAATGCTACCTTGAATGGGAAGGAAGCATGTGTGACCAGGCTTTGTTATTATTATTTTACATTTATATCCCGCTCTTCCTCCAAGGAGCCCAGAGCGGTGTACTACATACTGGAGTTTCTCTTTCACAACAACCCTGTGAAGTAGGTTAGGCCGAGAGAGAAGTGGCTGGCCCAGAGTCACCCAGCTAGTTTCATGGCTGAATGGGAATTTGAACTTGGGTCTCCCCGGTCCTAGTCCAGCACTCTAACCACTACACCACACAACTGACAAAGAATAGATTCAAATAATAGAATTAATTAAAGTTTTTCAAGCTAGACGAGAGTTACTAAATTTCCCTATTTATACTCACAATGCATGCACTTCAGGGGACCCAGCCCTGAAGGTAGCGTGAAGAGTGGAAAGGCCAGGAGTTCTGGAGTGTGCGCACACTCTTCCTTGAAGTATTAGCCAGCCATCTCCCAAAGAAGCTATTTGCAGAATAGCGCCTCTTATACGGTTCTCTCTGGTCATCGCTTCAGGTCTTTAGTGCTGATATATCACTTCATGACTTGCTCTGGCAGCCACCGGTTTCACAAGCTCATAATCTGGGAGCCAGCAACCTCCCTTGGAGGATTCTGTCTTAGGAATGCACTGTTTGGCCAACCATCCTGCTTATCAGTGAACTGCCTCTCGACTCAGCACTTTGAGTGGCAAGTTGTACGTTTCCTCCTCTAGGCTTCTGTCTTCAGGCTATTCTGTATGTGCAGGCTTGACGTCTCTCCTAATCATTCCAGTCTCTATGGCCTCCATCTTCGGCCGCCTTCTGGCCTGAATGGTCATTCCCTCTTTCCACACATGTGTTCTCTACATTCTAGTGGGGACATTTGTACAATTTGCTTTAGTGATAGCGTATAAAATCAATTCAAGCAATATAGAAACAAATTTACCGCAATGGATTTCCCCTACAGCCATGCTGGTTCACAATATCTCCCCTTAGTCTTCTCTTCTCAAGACTAAACATACCCACCTCCTTTAATTGTTCCTCAGAAGACTTGATTTCCAGACCTTTCACCATCTTCACTGCCCTCCTTTGAATCCATTCCAGTTTATCAATGTCCTTCTTAAAATGTGGTTGCCAGACCTGAACACAGTGGCCGACATGACACTCATCGATAGTAGGGATTTGCTGGGGCTGTTTTGCCACTTAGAAGGCATTCCCAGTGATATAGCGATGAAGCTGCTATGGAATGACTTTGAACTGTTTCCCGACAGCAGCGCAGCACTCTAATTTGAAATCATTGGAGCTGCCTTTTAAGTTGCTCAGTGGCCCCAGTAGGTCTCTATGATCAACAGAGGGCTGCCCATCACGTTGGTCATTATTCCAAGTGAGGTCTGACCAGCACAGAATAAGAGTGGAACAGCTACTTCTTTTGATATTATGTCTGTTAATGCAGCCCAAGATTGTGTTAGCTTTTTGTAGCATCACACTACTTGCTCAAGTTCAACTTGTGGTCCACTATGGCACCTAGATCTTTTTCATATATCTTTTCCCAAGCCTATATCCTCTCATATCATAGGAAAAAGGATCCTTCATCCTTTGAAAATGATCATTTTATTTTCAGTTTAATTTAATTTAATTTAAATTTCGCCTGCCTCCAACGGCTTTAGGCGGTTCATGAAAGTAAATACAATAAAGGCAAAATAAAACAACCATTAAAACAAGAATTTAAAACATTCATGTTTTGTATCATATCATATGAAAAGGATCCTATATCCTTCATATACGGTATATGAAGGATATATTTCATATATCCTTCCCCACTCTATACCTGTGTATTTGATTCTTTGTACCGAAATGCAGGCCTTTGCATTTGTCTTTGTTGAACTTCATCTTGTTGGTTTTGGCCCCATGAGCTTGTCAAGC
The DNA here is from genome assembly GCF_027244095.1 of Hemicordylus capensis. NCBI lineage: Eukaryota > Metazoa > Chordata > Lepidosauria > Squamata > Cordylidae > Hemicordylus > Hemicordylus capensis. The sequence continues at coordinate 134,056,534 of NC_069661.1, forward strand.
TCATTTTGAATCTTGACTCTCTTCTATAGCCACCCCACTCCAGATTTATGTCACTATGCCACTGGCTCGTCTGGTGGCCATACGGGGACGGGTCTTCTTCGTTGCTGCCCTGAGACTGTGGAATGTGCTCCCTACTGAAATACGAGCCTCCCCATCTTTGACAACTTTTAAAAAGCACTTGAAGACATCTCTTTATCCAAGCTTTTTAATCTGGCTTTGTTTTTTAAATTGTTTTAAGGTTTTTATTTTCTGCATTTTAACTTGTTTTATGTTGCTGTAACCCGCAAAGAGACAAAGGTTTGGGGCAGTATACAAATTTGATAGAGAAATAAATAAATCTGCAGATTTGATAAGCATCCCCCTGCTCCCTCATTGCAGGTTGACATGGAGTCACATTAATGAACACTCATTGACTACATTATTCAACCAGCTATGAACCTATTTGAGAGCAGTGTCATCTAGCCCACATTTTGCCATCTAGGAAATGATGGGAGACTGCCAAATGTTTTGCTGACATCCAGATACATTCTGTATCTACAGAATTCACGTGATCTAGTAAACTAGTTCAACCCCATCCAAAGCTCCATGGGGCTTAGTTTAAGTGACAGTTCATACTGAGGCACTGAAAATAAAAGCCACAACAGCTTACTTCCCCTTTCAGGGTCTAGACTCTAGATGGAGGCATCCTTTCTTTTGACCCTTCTCCCTTCCACTCTCATCTCTCTCCTTTTGGCCTTCTGACCTCAAGTACTCTGAAGCTTCTTCAGAGCCCCCTCTCTGATTAGCACTTTCCTGCCTCAGTTATTTATTTTCTCAGGAAGCATGTAGATGATTGCCTGGCTTCAGTGAAATGAAGTTTTTTTAAGCCAGAGGAACTGAAATGGAGACTGGCCAAAGGTCTAAAAGGAATTCTTCTTTCACAGGCATTATACTGTAATTCGAAAATAGAACAGAAGATATGAAGTCTATGTAAGAAGCAAAATTTGCTTGCTCTAAATCGGGGTGGAAGGCTCTTAAGCCAAATATGGCTCATTAGTCATAAACAGCAGCAGCAACAAAAGAAAACAAAAAGCAGGCAATCCAAACTGGAAGTTAAGGGTGGTGAATGCAGAGGCAAGGAGAAAGCAGCCCCAGTTCTGCTAGCTGTCACATCTCCAGATTGAGGAGTGTTTGTTTGTTGCTTCTCCTTCCTTCCGTGCCACACATGCAGAGGCTGCAGTAGGAGCTGAGTAAGACAATAGCAAGACAACATCTAGCAGATGTAGAGAAGAATGGGTGACTGTGGCACCTAGGATTCCCAGGTGATCTTCCATCCATGTACTGGCTGGGCCCGGGTCTGCTTTGTTTCTGAGACTGGACGGGATCAGACTTATTTGGGTTAGTATGGTCGCAGGCTCCTGGGGCAGGGAATGTGAGGAAGCTTGAAGCAAAAAGGGAGGGAGTGGTGGGGAAAAGTGAATCCCAAGTCCTGTGGATTCCAGGTCTACCTCTACCCATCACAAGTAGAAGAGCTGGGTGGACCTGGCCTTTTGGTGACAACTGCCAGGTCTACTGGCTTCCAGAGGTCAGGTCTTGAGTCAGTGGGTAGACTCGTTCTTCAAGAAGGCCCCATGGAGCTTTGGATGGGGTTGAATTTGACAATCTTGCCCAAGAAAGAGCTCCAGAAGCCCAGCCACTTTTCAGATTTGTCCTGACCACTAGTGAGTGCTTACTGACAGCCCCAACCCACTCAGGTTTGTGCATTGAGATTTTTGGTGACAGGGTTTTCTGGACACTTGAAGAACTGCCCAAGCTTTTCCAGTGCTGGCATAAGCTTTACCACATCTACCTGCCACTAGGAGGAAGAGTGGTGTACCTGTTCTCCTGCAGATGCTGGCCCAGGGACAAAGTCCCACCTGGAGGCCGGGTCTACCAACTTCATGGGGTCAGGTCTACCTGCCATAGAGGGGAGAGTGGCAGGTAGACTTGTTCTCTGGTAGGTGAAGGCCTAGGGACAAAGTCCTACCTGGAAGCCAGGTTTTCCATCTCCTGGAGGCAGGGCCCAACTATCTTAAAATAACAATAATAAGGGCCTAACAGTGGCCAGGTCTACCAGTTTACAGCCCCACAAAGCTATGGATGGGATTGGATTTGATTATCTTGCCCAGGAAGGAGCTCCAGAGGTCCTACCACTTTTAGGTCCCATCAACCGATAGAAGCTCCTGCCAGCCCCAACCGCTTGAGCATGTGTGTGGAGATTTCTGGTTATAGGAACTTCCTGATGGCCCCTGGCAGAGCACTGCATGAGTATGACTTCACTTGGTGGACCCGCAATCACAGTGGTTCAAGGTCTCTCTGAGAAGCAGCAAGCAGCCCCCTTGGATCATTGGCATTCCGGGAAAAGTGGGGTGTGGTGGGCTAGGGTGGGCCAGGGTGGGCACGGTGATGTGGCCTCATGCTCCTGGACATGGGGACCTTCATGTGGCCCCCTGAGTCCAGTACTGTGCCTTATCAGTTGACAGAGGGGAGGGGATGGCCTGGATTCTCCTTGCGGAGAGGAAGAGTGGCCAGGATGACTCCACAGTCACTGGACTCAGCAGGTTACCTGATCGATCAAGGCCTCCTCCACTGCAGTGGGGAGGGCATGTCATAGGCTGGCCTGGGGGCAGTGCTTCAGGCAGAGCAGATGCCTGCCCACCTCTCTTGCAGCACCCACAGTTACTTCTGACGGGCCTTCCCATTACAGCACAAGAAGAGCAGCCCTCACCCAGCTGTCAGGACCAATCTGACCTGTCAGCGCAGGGGTACTCCCAACCAGCACTGAGGGCCCTGGGGATGTGCTGACGAGTCTCCCTCTGACTCCCCGGCTATCCTGTTCCCCCAGATGCATTGTATTCTGGTCCGATATTGTTCTATTCTTCAATCCTTGTCTTCTTGGTTCCATGTAATATTCTAATTTTCTGAGATTGTGGATTTGGGGTTTTCATGAGCTGTACGCCATGATCATCACAATTATAACAAATTAAGGCTTGTCTTATCTCGCTTTGCATGTAATGCGTCTGTCTCATATATCAGTTTCACCTTTTAATTTGCATTACTGAAATTAATGGACTTTTGCACGATATTCTAATTTTCCGAGTTTCACCTGTACATATGCGGTGGTATTAAAAAGTGCTAAATAAATAATAGTGAAAATTATGGTCTAGTGTCCATCCTAAAACATGATCCATCAGAAAAGCTTGGTAATGAAATCTGATAGGTTAATGAAAAATTGGAAGAATATAGTTGACAGTGTTGCTCTTGAAACACACAAAGCTTCTGTGTTTGAAAAGAAAAGCTCTTTCAGACAGTGAGACTCTCTTTTTTTCATTAACCTAATTGTTTTTCAGGTTATCATAATTCAACCTCAAGTTCAAACTCAAGCAGAGACTAAAGCGGAGACAAAGAAACCTCCTGAAGAATCAGCTCAGGGACCCCCTGCTGCCAAAAATAAAAAAGAGGAAAATCCAGAGGTCAGCAAAATCTTACTTTCTTCATAAATGTTATGCTCACTCAATATGTTTTCAATAGGCACCCTTAGTGTGAAAGTCACATTATAAGTAATAATGCACTTAGTGTTTTTGTTACATTACAAGTAAAGTGCTTAGTGTTTTTTCAGAACTGTAAATAGTGTGGGTGGCCAGCTGATTTATAGTTAACCCTTTAACAGGTCTTCTGTGTTTGTGCAGGTCTTGAGGATGCTGTTGCAAAGAAATTACTTATCCTCCACAAGTAATGGAACAAGAAGTCAACTTTAACTGAGAAATGAGAGTTTGATATTTATTACTAATTAAACATAGGCTAAGAAAACAAGCAGGCTAGCAGTCTCTTATGCAGAAAGGGAGAACTTCTCAGTTTGAATTCAAGGGAACAAGTAAGAAGGCAGAAGGAGGGAGGAGCTTAGTCTCCACCCCCAAACCCAAACATAGACAGAAACATATACAGACAAGCATGCCCCTAGACAAGAGCAGAGACCATGTTTATGCAGTAAATCCCAACAAATGTGACCCCAGTTAAACAGGTCACTTTCAACCAACATTACCTGTATAGTGAATAGCTCATATGAAACATTTTATTCCTGTGAGAAAGATGGTTCACACCTTCTTTTCCACAGCTCACTGAGAATCTGCTTTAAAATCTATAAGCATATTGCAAAATTTACTTTCCAAGTCATTTAGATGGATAAAGCAGCAATATCACAGTTGAGGATTGCCTGAAGAAGAGCAAAGCCTCGGTCTGTTAGAGAAGCTGCATTTTCCATACATACTAACATTATCCAGTTAAGATCTTGAAAATACAAGGAGGGATCAGAACTTCATTTTAATGTCACTGGTCTTCTTATGCTTTGATTGAAATTATCAGTTATAATTTGGCCAACACAGATGCAAGCGGTCCACACTTTGTTTTAAAGTCAGACTAAGGTGTAATCTCCTTCCGTTTCTCTGCACTATCCACTTAAATTGCATTATAATAACCAAATAAGTAATATTTTTAAAAAGTATAACAAATTCATTTCAACAAAATTATTCCAAGTAGGTTACAAATAATCAATAGCAATTACTGGTGGTAAAAATCTATTTGGTGGTCAGTAGGGATATGCACAAAATCTGTTTTGCTAGTTCAGTATTGGGTCTAGTTCGACTGCCAGACTGGTTCAAACCAGTTTGGTGCTCTACTGGTAAAGGGGAATCTGGAGAGGATTCCCATTTACTAGTAAAGGGGCAGGGAAGGCTTCCCTAAGCCTAGAGGGGGCGGGAGGGGAGTCAGTTAGTACTTACAAGTACTATCATCAGTGGCAGCGGGGACCGTGGGGGAGATGGCGGCAGCTCCACCCCAACCCCACCACCCTCTCACAAAGTAGCCAGGGCTGGCAGCAACCTGGTTTGGGCCTCCCCGCATGTGTGGAGGCCATTTTAGTGACCTCTATGCATGCGCAGAGGCCATTTGTGTAGCCATTTAGTCATGCAAATGGCTTCTGTGCATGTGTGGAGGTCACTAAAATGGCCTCCATGCATGCGCAGAGGCCCAAACTGGGCCGGAAAAGGCCTGAACCAGGCTGCCAGCTGCCCTGGCTACTCTGAAGAAGACTGGTGGCGTGGGGAGCCTCTGATATCACCAGTGATGAAGTACTTAAGGTTTCAGGTTCCCTCCCTGGTTTCTCCAAGATAGGGCTGAGAGAGATTCCTGCCTGCAACCTTGGAGAAGCCGCTGCCAGACTGTGAAGACAATACTGAGCTAGATAGACCAATGGTCTGACTCAGTATATGGCAGTTTCTTATGTTCCTATGTACTTGTAAAGTACTGACTCCCTTTCCTGCCCCCTCTTGGCTTAGGGAACCCTCCCCCCCACCTATTTACTGGTAAAGGGGAATCCTCACCAGATTCCCCTTTACAGGTAGAGCACTGAACTGGTTTGGTTCGAACCAGGCCCAGTTTGACCCCAAACCTGTCAATCCAAGCCAGTTCAACGTCGTGAAGGAGGAAGAGCCCCTTCAGAAGAAGGAAGTTGCCATTGTGTGAATTAGATGAGGGAACAAGATCTGTTAACTCAGGAAGGGGAGAAAGAGAGAGGGGGGAGAGGGGAAGAGCGAGTGGGGGAGAGAGAAAGAGAGAAAAAGAAGGGAGGGGAAGACAGAAAGAAGGAAGGGCAAGGGACAGGCCCAAGCCTGTCAGTGGCCTGAGGGGAATGAGTGGCCATGGCAGCGGCAGCAGCAAGGAAGGGCCCAGTCAACCACTGCTGCTGTTTGGGGCTACTGAGGCCATTGGTGGAGGGAAGCAGGCAAACAAGGGACGGGCCTGGGTCTGTCAACGGCCTGAGGGGAACAAGCGGCCATCGTGGTGGCGGCAGCGAGGAAGGGCCTGATCAGCTGCTGCTGCTGCTGCTCCTGTGGGGAGGAGCAGGAGTGGGGTGAGGGTGAGGAGGTCTTTGAGGATAGGGGGCTGCAACTTATCCAGTAGGCACCAGCAGTGCTACAGCTGCAACCAAGAGGGGTGAGGGGGATGGAGTAAAGGGATGGAGGAGGAGGAGCAGGAGTGTGGCTCAGGTGAGGGTGGAGAGATCTCTTAACCCACTCTGTGTGGGTTAAGCTAGTTTCTATATACAGTGGTCCCTCTACTTACGAAATTAATCCGTTCCGAATGCACATTTGTAAGTCGAAAAGTTTGTAAGTCGAAAAGCAGTTTCCCATAGGAATGCATTGGGAACGGATTAATGCGTTCCGGAGCCTAGAAAAAAGACCCAGACCCCCAGTAAGGCTTGCAAACTGCACAGGAACATTTCTTTTCAAGAATAAACAGGCAGTAAACAGGCAGGCAAGTCAAGGAAACCGCATGTAAAATTCGTAAGTCGAGGAAACCCCATCTAAAAATTTGTAAGTCGAAAAAAACGCATCTAAAACCGGATCTAAAACTGCCGTTTGTAACTCAAAAAATACTTATGTCGAGTAGTTCGTAAGTCGAGGGACCACTGTATTTTATTTGACCGTATGTAGCTAGGTACCAGCAATATAAAGCATTACTATGATTTTACTTAAGTTGATGGACAATTCTGTTATATTAGTCACTTAAAACTCACATCCGGAACTTTATGTTCCTGTGTAAATAAAACCATTCGTGTAATGAGTTAAGTAGCTATTATCATGTAATAATTGGTACAAGTCCTTTGCCTATTGATATGGATAATTCTGTGTGAGATCCTGCAGGATTTGCATAGTAGTTTCACAGTAACAATTTAAATACCATCATGTCACACAGCTATCCTTAATCTCATACTGTCATAATGTGTGCCCTTTATCTGCCTTTTTGAAAGTGAACATTCCATTCATTTGTAATTTTACTAATTAAAACATTTCCCCATATTGTTTACATTTCCCCATCTCTAGCCTTTTATCAATCTTTTTCACTCACACTATCTTTGAGGAATAGCCCCCACCCCATAATTTCCCCCCCACTACTTTATGTTGCTTCAGTAGTCATGTCCCCCCACTCCTTACCATGTATATACATTCTGAATGAAATAACATTCTAAAATGCCTTTGGAAAATACACTCAGACATTGAGATGGTGTTTTTAAATGGCTCAAATTTTATTTTCCGATTAGGATTTTCTGTCTTCTGATGATTAGGGCAGCACTGATGACTCAACATGAGCTTTAGTTCTGCTGCAAGAGCCATATGGTTACGAGGCAGTGGAAACTTAGGACATCAACGTGTGGTCTGCTCCTCTTTTTCTCTGAAGAAATAATAGAAACTACATTCTGTAGCTTTTCTGTTGAGTACATACTGTAGACTTTAGGTTAACTTATTTTGTTCTTTGAGTAAGCTTTAGTTAATTAACATGCATTTATACAATTAATGTAATTAGAATTAACTGTGTAATTAGTGTAAATGCATGTAATGACAGCAGGAATATATAATTACAACATGGAGTGGTTTTACCAAATTCTTATCAAACTATGCAGAGAGAGAGAGAGAGAGAGAGAGAGAGAGAGAGAGAGAGAGAGAGATGACTTCTTTATTACAAGATATAATGTAGGAAAACAGGTCAAGGGCTTTTTAAAAAAATCTGTGTTTTGAAAACAGAAAAGCAAGTAGTGTAGGGATTTAGGTAGAAATTCAGTGGTGAGTAAATAACATATCCTACTTCCCATATTGTGAAAATTCAACAACAACAACATTTTATATATCACTTTTCAACAAAGATTTCCAAAGTGGTTTACATAGAGAAATAATAAATAAAATGGTGCAGGTGATAGATCAGATTCCTCATTTATTTATTTGGTCATTCTGTTACAGACCAGGCCTAATCTATAATGCTAAATATGCTCATTAGCCAGTATATAAAATAGGTCTGGGCCAAGTTCTTTTATATTGGTGACCACATTTGATCTGGAAACAAGGAAGAAAAGAGATCCAACCACTCAAAGATTCAATGGGCTTTATTGAGTTTAAAAGATCTAATCTAGCAAGGCAAAAAGCAGAATACTCTATTAATATCAGCAACAGTATTTCCTAACCAGCACCAATATTCACCCGTGTGCCTAACTACATATGTGTGTGCATTTAAATCTTCCTAGATCCTAATACATTTCAGATACGGGCAGAAAAGAAGGGGGGGATGAAGGCTGCGGGCTGGTATGGTTTGGGGGTGATTAGTGGAGAAAAAGGGGGGAGGAGAAGGGAGCAGGGAAAGAGGAAGGGATAAGGAGATTCCAAGCAACATATTTACCAGGAACCAAGGCTGGAGAGAGAAGAATCACTTCAGTTGAAGGAGTGAGGCGCTGGCGGAGACAGGAGCTGTGCAGTTGCTTCAGATCAGGCAGTTAGGGCAGCAGAACTCAGGCATTGCTGTAGTTTCTGTTCATGAACAGAGTTCCTGCTTAGCCCCGCAGCTTTAGCAGCAAACTCTGGGATCTTGTGAGCAGCTTTATTGTAGGCAAAGATTGCTGAACTCTCTGTCTCAAAAAGCCTCATTCTTATAGTGTTTTTCTCTTTGATCTATAAAAATCTCATCTTTTCCTGGGTTCCCCAGAAGGGGTGACAAAGCTGTTACTTTCAGGACAATGTCTTTTAATTACTCAGGATATTGGCCAGTTCAGAGAATTCTGAATCTCATCTTCTGAAATCTGTGCACTCAGGAAGGGGGCGGGGGGAGCAAGTGTTAGTGGAAAGACTAAATCTACAGGTGTTCTCCCAGGATGGAATTTCTATAGACAGCAACTGTGTAATCCCCCTTGGGGCATGGCAGAGCCAATCACTGACAATGATTAGCATAGATTTCTTGCCAGGATGGGGGAGTTCAGCCCCTGGCCTCTTCCACAGACAGTATCTGATAGTGAGTTATATTTTAGCATATTGATTAGCTCAGGCCCAGCCCTTTGTGTTTTGTTAAGTATCCAGTTTCACAATGCAATGCTGGAATGTCTCACCCAGAGGCAAAGCAGGCAGTTCACCCAATTTACAAAACAATGCAGGATTCCTCCTGCCTCTACAAATCATTGACCATGCAGTCATGAGATTCACCTCCAGTTCAGACATTGAATTGAACTCTTAATATAAATGAAATCAGACACAGGCCTATATTCTATATACGTATTAGTATTTTGGGGTGCTCATAACAATTCCTCCCAAGGACCTTACAGTATCTTCACAACCATCTAGAGAGGTAGTTAGGCTGAGGGCAAAATTAAACATTACTAGAGACCTGGTACTACTGCCCAGAATTGTAACCCTGTGTCTCTCTGGTAATACCTGTTATGTACGATGTTGTACTTTTGACTTCCTCCACCCCATTCCATATCACTGGTGCCTGCTTGAGGGAGCAAGAACATGTAGACATAATGGTGTCATGTAATATATATTTTACTTACTAGATATTGAAAGGGAGAAAGCAGCAAGTAGCTGCTGCCTATCAGCAGTCACACATTTCTCGCAATATGTAGTCCCATCATGACAGAGAGGACCAGTTTAGATGCTTGTGGAGACAGTTAATTCAGCCCATCCCTGCTTTTCTCAGTGGCAGTTTATGAGAGCAACAAGGCATATCTCTCCTCCCAGAGCCTTTGGATGAATAGGGTGGTATAGAAATAATAAATAAATATTTCAGCCACTGTTCACTTGTATCACAGCACCTATAACTGTGAATGTAAAGCCAGATTGCTGTCACGCTTGCTCAGATCAGTGTCCTATACACACCCCACTTTCAATTGCATTTCTGTGAGCTGGAGCACATTTTAAACTGAGGGAGTTACTAACAAGGGTAGCCCTTCCGTGAGTGAGGTGGTTGCCTCAAGCAGCAGATTATTGGACAGGAAAAACTGGAGATCAGCACAAACAAAAACTGAACCAGAAAAGAAAGACTAGTGGGTTGGTGCAAAAGGAAGTGGGGGAAAGAATGTTTATTGCTGAATTCCAACACAGTTTGAGCCCTTGTGCCACCTGCTGTTAATGGGGGGCAGGCGGGGGGAGAGAAGGGAAAGAAAGTAACAAAATAGTGGGGGCAGCATTTGGCATTATGTCTCAGATGCACAGAGGCTTTGAGCTGCCACTGAGCTGATCTTGTGGTAGCAAGCATTAGTTGTCCTCTTAGCTAAGCAGGGTCTACCCTGGTTACATATGAAAGGGAGACTAGAAGCATGAGCACTGTAAGATATTCCCCTCAGGATGGAGCTGCTCTGGGAAGAGCAGAAGGTTTCAAGTTCCCTCCATGGCATCTCCAAGATAGGGCTGAGAGAGATTCCTGCCTGCAGCCTTGGAGAAGCTGCTGCCAGTCTGTGTAGACAATACTGAGCTGGATAGACCAATGGTCTGACTTGGTATATGGCAGCTTCCTATGTTCCTATGTACTCTATTGCTAGGGGAAATATAATCCTTTTCCTACCACAGATAACTCTTCTAGTTGCAGAAGCAGTCTGTCTCATAGAGTGAGCCCAAAATTACTAATACTAAACCTGCAAGTATGAATACCTTGTATCAGGTCTAGACAGTGAAGCATCACCATGACTTCACCAGAGAGAAAAAGAGAATTAAGAACAAGGACTTTTATTCTGCAAAGCACGATGCAAGAACCGTATGATAGAATTGGAGAGAGAATATGGATTAGTATTCCTCCGGAGACTTCAGGGCAGTGTTTCTCCACCACAAGCCCACTTCTGAAGACACCCTAGTTAGTTATTTCAGTTCAACCCTGATTTAGCTCAGGGGTGAGCCTCAGTTTCTAGCCTGGTTTCTGAGAGGGGCAGGGGTTGGATGCAGGATCAGGCATTAGGCTAGGTAGGGTTCCAAAAGCACAGGGCAGATTTGGCACCATAGTCTCATGTCTAGAATCGCACACACGAGTATGAGAGCTGTTGCTATTTTTATAAGGTTTTGTTCTGGGGTTCCTGGGGGTTACACTTCAGAATCTTGTCATTTTAAGTTTTATTGAAGGGGCCAGAAAGTCACGCAAATAAGGCCACACTATTCAGATGTACTCAGCTTATCTACTGGGATTTTTCTTTGTCCCAGAACCCTGTTAGGTCCAAATGTAGATTTAGCCTTATTTACAATGCAGGAGTGCTGGGTGGATTCCCCAGGCGCTCTGTACCAGCCTCAGGTTACTTGACATTTGTCCAAAAATGGAAGCAGATCTTCATGGTACTAGTTTGGTCTGTGTTTTATTTTGCTTTGGGTGGAAGCTAAATGAAGGTAGTTCTAAGTAGAACTAATGGTGCCTACTTTCTGCTTCATTTAATGTGATAACTATTACTTGCCCTGTGCTGTGAATTTGGTTTGTATCTGACTGTCAGCACATGCATGTTGCATATTCTCTGAGTGGCCACCACCTTGAACCAACATTGTGGATCAGCAAAACAAAACCTGAATCAGGATCCCCTGAGACCCCCTCCCCTGTGCTGTGAATTTAGTTTGTATCAGACTGTAAATACACAAGTTGTTAGAGGAGGGGGACACATGGCCATACACATGGACATGGTGACATCATGTCTTCTTCCCATCAGAAGCAGACTGAAAATGGAGGAGAGGCTTGTAATGGAATTCACCCAGCCCTTGTCTTAGAGCAAACCCATGTGAGGGAAAGAAAAATACTGAATCATCCTCTTGATGCATCCAGAACAAGGGCTTTCCCCAAACTTTCCTGTACTTAGTAGTTTATTCACTGCCACTACACCCTATTATTAACAGAGTTTAACACCCCCACCCACAGCTTGGGTGAAATTTCAGGGAACTCTCCTTCTCTTTACTATTGAAAAAGTACAAAAACCTTCCATGTGCAAGCTTACATGTGGTAAGAAAATTTGGTAGCTGATGTATGATCAGATTGAGACGTGGTCTCCCCACTGAATATTTACTTAGGATCTCTAACGGGGATCATCGTAGGGCTCTTTCAGTGGCTAGACTTAAAGCCCTTCATACGGCAGTATTGGAAGAACGTTTTGGGAAAGTGCCCTATGATCAAAGATTATGCCCCTGCCAGAACGGTGAAGTGGAGACTACGGAACATCTGATGCTGAAGTGCAGATTTTATACTGAATTAAGGGGAAAACTTCTCTCCCCACTGCTAACTCATTACAATTCTAATTGTCCTTCTGGCAAGGACAAGGTTCTTTTCCTGGTTGCTGCTAAGTCAGAGTATGCTTACAGGAGGGTAGCAAAATTTTTATTCATAGCAAGCAAGATTCGGTTTAGAATGATTGAGGCACGAGATGCCGGGTTGTGTACTTCAGATTAACCACTTCTATTTGAATGAAAGTAGCTATGTATACAGTATCTGAAGGTATTAATGTTTTATGTATTTTATGTTTTATGTATTTTATGTATTTACTATTGTTGTTTCTTTTTCCTTTGGTATTTATGCTGGCCTTGGGCCGAAATAAGCCAATTCATACACACATTGAGACGTGGTCTGCACCAGAGTCAAAATTCCCTTTCCAGCCCCCACTTTCCTGAGTTAAAAATCCACTCAAGAGGCTTATTAAAATTGCAAAGAACAAAAAGAAAAATAAATTTTATTCAAAATGCTATAGACAGTTTTCTAACCCTTTCCGTCGGAGGCTCTCTCAGCTTTTAGTTACAGGCAGAAGAAACAGTAAGTAACAGGCAGCTTTTAGTTACAGGCAAAAGAAACAGTAGTTGCAAGAATACTTCAAAAGCACCCCAGATGATATTTGGCATATGTCTAATGCATACTTCTAAGTCTAATGCAACTGACTAACAAACTGTTCCCTAGGCTGAATCCCCTCGTCCTTGAAATCTCACCTATCACCTGATGAGAATCAAGCATCCTGCAATCCTGTCTCTAAAGGATCTGCAGTTGTTCCTGCAGCCAAACTCCACAGCCACACGTCCTGCTGCAAGCCCAGCCTAGCTTCAACTGAACAAAGAAACGCTTCTCTTCCTGTTCCTGCTCATGGCCCTCTAGGTCCCACCCACCTGGTGGCTGATTGGTTGAGCAATAGCCTGTTAGTCAGGACAGGGCACACTTCCGGTTCATTCTTTAGGGGAAAGGCAAGGCTGTTACTGGCTGATTGTTATAGCCTTGGCAACAAGTATGTAAAGGAACAATCCACTTTCTATAGTTTTCTTCATATCTGTGTTTATTGCCATTACTCTCTTTTGTGTTTTACATATTTATCACTGATCACCAGTGTTAGGGTCTTTGTTGGATATGGCACTCTAGATTGATTCACAATGTTGACAGAATTTTCAGAGGGAGTCCTGGGCCCACATTAATGAATGTATACTGTAGCACTGGCAATTACATAGCACTTCAAAGCACAAATTAATTCTGAAGATCATCCACATAGTTTAGGGATTTCCAAATCCCTAGGCTGTCATCCTGCTTAAGGTTGCACATGTGCAAGCAAAATAAATGTGTATGCAGCAACTGTGGTCCTGCTTCAGGAGCATGGATTCTCACGTACAGGGGAAAGCAGTTTTCACCAATCTCCCCTTGTATGGAGCAGGCTGAACTACAGCTTTCCCCCCAGATATTAGTGGTGTAGGGTTGGGGTTTTTGTTTGTTTGTTTTTAAACACTTTCAGGGAGGTTTTTAAAAGTGGTACAGCTTTTGAAAACTGCATCTCCAGTTTGCAGTCTAAATTGGTACAGTCCATTTTACCACCTCATTTTGCTGCATGTGTAGACTAGAACCCTATTCAAACATTGTGTTCAGTGCACATACAATCTGTGTCCTGTGTACGAACATACAGATCAGTGTGCACACAGTGATTCACATGTTATACTGAACACACATACAGAAGTACACTTCCTATCTATACCTATATTTGAGAGGGTCTGGACCTACCTTCACTTTTTAAATGAACACATGGACAGTCATCCACACAAAACTCCTTGAATACATGTACAATATAATGTCTGAATAGGGCTCATGTCTTTGATCTGTTGAAACACTCACTTCCAAATAAACATAGAATCAGACTGATAATTTGTTTTATGCACTGCTAGGTGGTTAGTAGCATGCTAAAATGCCATAAAGTACAAATCAAACTGCAAAAAATGAACATATACAAATCTATTCATAGCACATCTAACTCTGTTTTGACCTTCACAAGAGGTCCATCTGGATACAGATGTTTGTAATACATCCCATAATAGAGGGTTAAGCAAGCCCTTCAGTTATTTATTTTTGCAGTCTTATGATAAAGGAATTTCTAAATAACGCTGGTGCACCTGAAATACTTAAGGTGATAATCAAAGATTATTTTATTTTATTTTATTTATTAACATATTTTATACTGCCCAAAACCTACATCTCTGGGCGGCTCACGGTTAATATAAAAAGTAACTTTTACCTGTAAATATTTCTTCTCTAGAAAATTGCCTTTATGGTAGCATTAGGCCTGGTTACAACTGAATATCTGGAAGGTAAGAATGCTTTTATTACAGTACTACCAAAAAAATTGTGTTAGGGGGAAAACCCCCTCTATAAATTATAAAGGTAAATTGGTAACCTGGACTCTTGTTATTAGCTTGATTCACATGTGGACTCTTGTTATCTTGACCACACAAGGTAGAGTCATGCATGCTTTGTCTGCTGATGATCTTGCTCTAGCTTTATATATAATTTAGACTGACTGACTTTGACTTCTGCAGTGAGGTTTATATGCCAACATTGGAAACCATGATTGTAATAGTTCACAGCCTATTACAGGACCTGTAAGACATGAGATCTAACTTGTCTTTTTAAAAACATAACACACATTTTCAAGAATGTGAAGAATATGGAAAACGTTGGCACTTCAAAAGCAGTCAAACCAACATCTGCAGAGTGGGCTGTTGGCATTGTTTCTGAGTTTTTTCTCAGAAAAGCTCTGAACTTCATATATCTGCATTTTGGAAAATAATTTAATGCCTTGATGACTTAAAATCTAAAAGCAGTTGAAAGACATTTTAAGTCACCAGCATTCCTAATGGCAATGGATTGAAATGGGAATTTCAGAAGGACAGAAATTTTACCAAGATACTTGTTTAATGCAAAAAGTGCAGATGAGGATCACATATCTTATTTAATTTGCATTTTACAGTTAGGAAAATTCTGAATAAAATGTATTTCTTGAACTGCCAATGTTTATTTCTGAAAACAAACATTGAAAATGCTATACTGTTTTTACTTATTGATAGTTTGTTAAGATTATCCATTATTTGTATCACTAGTAATGAATAAAAATGAAACATATCTAATTAAAATTAAAATTAGACAAGAACAACGTTCTGGAAAAGAATTGTCCCTTCACCAGATTAAAAAAAATGGGAAGAAGAGAGGCATCTAATAATTAAAATATCTCACTGTTGCTTCCCTATTGGAGGGAACACTGGACTTGGGCCAGTGTTCCCTCTAACAGGGATTTCCAGATGTTGTTCACTACAACTTCCAGCATCCCCAGCTGCAGTATTATGGGTATTATGGGAGTTGTAGTCAACAACATCTGGGAATCCCTGTTAGAAGGCACACTGCCTTGGGCTTCTGCAGAATTCTGTAGGTACAAAATAGAAGTAAATAAAAAGGTACAAGGGTTGGGAAGTTGAAGTGGGGGTATGTTTCTGTGCATTGGCTGGGCATGGAGTCAGAGTATCAGCAGTTATACTTTTTGAGATACCATGTTGTAATCAAAGCATTCCAAAATGGCACCCCATATGCCATTACATTTGTATAAGGTATCCCTTCATTTATACATCACTATATCTCAAGATTCGAGTTCCAGAAGCTCCAGTTCCCAGTTATCAATATCAAGTGGAGAATGACATTTCCAAGCCTGTAAAACCAGTTGCTTAGCAACTAAGCAACACTTTGAATGCAAGCTGCATGCATCTTATTTAAGACCCATTGGTCTAGAATGTAACCGAGTACCAGAAGAACATCTAGATTCACAAAATATAATTCACCCAGTTCAACTTAAAGAGGGGCAGAACAAATAAAAACAACAGTTCTCAGAACTCTTGCTATTGGGAAGATTCAGGGAAACATAAAGGAGCCAACATTTGCTAATGTGCCTTCCACTCAGCGGTTCTTGTAAACACACATTTGCTAAGGTAATGGGTAGGTCAGACCACTGGTATACTTTGTTCTATAGATTTTCTCTACCCTTAAATAAAGATTTTCCACTTTTATTATAGAGAATAAATTTGTTCACAAATGCCAGCAATTTCCACTTTCAGGAAATATCTTTAAGATCCCATGCTTTTGCCCTGAGATTTCAGTGCTCAAAACAGAGGTGCCATACTGTCTAGGGAGAGTTATTAATCCAGTATATTTTAGATACCTCAGTGTATTTTGCAGCTGGCATTCGTTTGGTATGGTATTGGAGATTGTATTACAAAATCCACAGACGGTTCCTGCAGTGAAAGGTGCCCTGCAGAAGTATAGTGTTCCTTGTAAATAATTCCAAATAGGTGAATACAGCTTTTGGAAGAGGAATAGCCAGCATCTGTAAAGAAATCAGAACTCTTTTCACACCTTCAGAAGTGAATACACAAAGGTTATGGCTAGGGATGTGCAAATCAATTCAAACCCAAATTGATTTAACTCAAAATTCAAATCGAATCACCCCTTAATAGGGCAATTAGATTTGAATTTTTGAAATTCGGTTCAAAATTGATTCAAAAAAACGTTTGGCACCTTTAAAAAAAATATTCAGGCCCCTTGATTAGTTAAAAAAAGGTGCCAAAACAGGGTCGAATCAGACCAAATTCAGATTTGATTCCGATTCGAATTAGAAATGAATCTAAACTTGTTTCATGTACATCTCTAGTTATGGCACCTCCAAAATATGGCAACTCTCCAATGCAAAAGACAAAAAAACAGCTAAAGCGGTTTGTTAAAGTTAGTGTTAAAACATGTTTGAGGGACTGCAGTCTAAAGAGGCATTCTTCCAACGAGAAGTGCTTCTTTTTCACCAAAAATAGTTGTGGGGCATGATCCCAGGTGGAATCCATGATGCATGGGGAGGTTAACTCTTTCCCTTTTTGCAGTTTCCTATTGACCCCTCTTCCACCAGTTGTAATTTTCCCCTGAAGTGAAATAATCACTTTGGGGGCAAATCACCACTTAAGCAGGGGAGCCATTTTCAATGGAAATATGACATGAGGGGGAAGTATTCCCCCCCCCCCATGCATTGCAATCCCTACTAGGATAACTTGCCTTATGTGGCTGTTTCCCCATTGGAAATGGGGGAATACCTTTCCCCATACCTTTTTGGTATGCATTCCCATGTTCATGTGTTTTGATCCTTAGCCCGTGTTAATATTACCCTTCAGTGACGAAAGTTTGGGGAAGGAAAAGAGAAATCTGGATTTCTTCTCCATTTTCTAAATTAGACTTCAACCCAGAACATCTAGAATTTTGGCTTTCATGTTCTTCGCCTTTCCTCTTCCCTCCCTACCAGCAATAAAGAAAACTCGAGTGCATCAGCCTAGATGCAAACTGTGTTAGGGAGGACATGTTAATGAGCAGAAATTCATTTTGCAAGACTTGGGTGTTAATGAAGCTTTTCTTTATGATATAGTTGTCCAAATCCAAAATAAGCATAAAAATTTAACATCATCAAAACAAATTATTACTTTGAAAAACTCAGCATTCTGCTTCCAACAATGGCCAGTTGGGTACTTCAAGGTACTGAGAAGCAGGGCATGATTATGACAAGCATTGTCCCCAGCAATTGGTGTTCATCCTCTAACATCAAAGTTCAATTTAGCTGTCATGTCTGTTGAACATTTATATATCCCATCAAAGATTTCATCTAATCTTTGTAAAGCTTAGTGGTCATCATGAATTTGTGAATTCAGTAAAGAGTCCAACACAGAATTCCAAATATAGAACTTCAGATCTTGGGTCAGAGCCTAACTTGTACTTCTACAAATAAAGGTTTCCTGTTTGTATAAGGAGAAGGGTTGGTTTTCACCATTCACTCTGCAGCTCACTGTAAACCTGCTCCGGAGGGTTCCCAGCTTTCAAAGATATATTTTCATGGAGCTAAAGAAGGAAGTGGGGAATCTGGTAAAACCAAACCATTCATAGAAGTACTAATTGGAATCAAACCACTATCAGGCTGATATACCCCAGCTGAACACTCTAAACTATACATAGGGCTTAAAGTGGAATGGGAGGCCATATCATCCAGTTGAATGAAATGTACCTAAAGAGTTTCTTTTAAGTGGAAATGCCCATACAAAGATAGACGTATTTATATTTTTAATTGGTTGCAGAAATCCAGAACAAGCGCCAGGAAAGAAAAAGAAGAAGCACAGCCAATCCAGCCTACAGTGGACTCTTGGAAACAGAGGTATGCTAGTTGTTTGATTTTGCTTTCAGGTTTTCTTCCGGTCCATTCAAAGTTATGGGAAACAAGTGTTTCTTCTGTATGTATGACAACAATGCACATTATCATCATTAATATAAGGCAGGTTTAAAACCCATGTAACCCTCGTGGGTTTTCCAAAAGAGCTTTTTATATTGTAGTTTTATATCGTAGTTTTATACTGAGAATTCTGTGAGAGTTCTGTGACTCAGTCTCAAGGTCTCCTTGGATGGGAGCCATGGCGATTAAACCAGTTTCACACTGATTTAAATGTGTAGTGAAGAAATGAATTGACATGTGTAATCTAGAATTATGGATCTGTTGAGCAATGGGAGTTGCTACAGTTTTGTCATACAAATACTGGAAGGACAGATATATTACTGACTTACAACTTTGGATAAACTGATAAGTGTTCTCTGTTGGCAGTTGAACTGGATTCCCCCACCCTCCTTCATGGAATGGCAAAGAGGAGGTTATTTTAGTGATCAGTTAGGGGTTTAAAGAGAAATCTCCCTGGAAGATACGACTTATATATTATGTAGATGATTGATTGATTAAGTGCCGTCAAGTCGGTGTTGACTCTTAGTGACCACATAGATAGATTCTCTCCAGGATTACCTGTCTTCAACATGGCCTTTAAGGTCTCTCAATGGTGCATTCATTGCTGTAGTAATTGATTCAATCCACCTTGCTGCTGGTTGTCCTCTTTCCTTCAACTTTACCCAGCATTATGGACTTCTCAAGGGAGCTAGGATTTCGCATAATGTGTCCGAAGTGTGATAGTTTGAGCCTGGTCATTTGTGCCTCAAGTGAAAATTTTGGATTGATTTGTTCTATGATCCATTTGTTTGTTTTCCTGGCTGTCCATGGTATCCTCAAAAGTCTTCTCCAGCACCAAAGTTCAAAAGCGTCAATACTTTTTCTATGTTGCTTCTTCAAAGTCTAGCTTTTGTCTCCATAGAGTGTCACGGGGAAAACCGTTATATGAACTATTCTAATCTTTGTAGTTCTAGATACATCATGGCATTTAAATATCCTTTCTAAGGCCTTCATTGCAACTCAGCCAAATGCTAGTCTGCGGCATATTTCTTGATTGCTGGATCCTTTACGGTTGATGGTCGATCCTAAAAGGCAGAAGCTATCCACCACTTGAATGTCTTCATTATCAATTCTGAGGCTGGTTGCTGTACCCATTGTCATTAGTTTAGTTTCCATTTATTTGTAGTCCCATTTTTTCACTGTGCTCCTTGACTTTCATTACTAGAGCTTACAGATCATCCACATTCTTAGCTATCAGAGTGGTGTCATCAGCGTAGCACAGGTTATTGATGTTTCTTTCTCCAACTTTAAAACCACGCTCATCTTCTTCTAATCCAGCTTCTCTCAGTATATGTTCAGCATATAAATGGAATAAATAAGGAGAAAGTATACAGCCTTGTCTTACTCCTTTGCTGATCTGGAACCAGTCTGTTTCACCATGTTCTGTCTGGACTGTGGCTTCCTGTCCTGTGTATAGGTTTCTCATGAGAACAATGAGATGTCCTGGGATGCCCACTTTCCTAAGGATATTCCACAACTTGACATGGTTGATGCAATCAAAAGGCTTTTTGTAGTCAATAGGCTTTTCTGTAGTCAATAAAGCACATATTGACCATTGATCATTGGGACGTCCATTCTCCTCTGGTCGGTGCAGTTGAATGCTTTTCGGTAGTCAAAGCACATATTGACTTCTTTTTGGTGTTCTTTGGCTTTCTCAATTATCTAGTGTGCATTGGCAATGATGCCTATTGTTCCTCGGCCTTTTCTGAAGTGAGCTTGAACATCTGACATTTCCCTTTCCACATAGGGCTCTAATCTGCATTGGATGATCCTGAGCATTATTTTGCTAGCATGTGAAATTAAGGATATTGTGTGATGGTTTGCGCAATTTGTTAAGTCTCTTTTCTTTGGTATGGTTTCGTAGACTGACCTCCTACAATCTATTGGCCACAGTGTCATTCTCCAAGTTTGCTAGAATAGTTTGGTTAGAGCCTTGACTAATTCTTCTTCTGCTGCCTGCCATATTTCTGTAGCTATTCCGATTTGGTAATGACTGGAGTGCTGATCTAACTTCATCTTCCTGTACTAGAGGTTCTTGCAAGTAGGGAATATCTTCTAGAGTATATTGGATGTTGGTGTCCCTGCTGTACAGATATTTCAATATATTCCTTCCATCTCTGTTTGATCTTTCTGAATTGGTTCCCATCTGTCCTTTGGCATCCCTTAACATACCAATTTGAGGTTGGAACCTCCTTCTGAGTTTAGAGATCTTTTGGAAAACTTCTCTTGTTTTTCCATGTCTATTTCCATCCTCAAGGTCTTTACACTGTCATTGTAGTACTGTTCCTTGTCTCTTTTAACAGCTTTCTGAAATGTCCTATTAAGTTCCTTCCTGAGGTCTTTATCTTTCTTGACTTTCGCTTCTCTTCTTGGCAATTTCCACTGTCTGTTTTGACATCCATTTTGTTTTCTTCTGTTTCTTGGTCTTTGGCAGTCTCTTTTCATATTAATCCTTAATAACTTCTTTGGTTTCAGTCCACAGTTCCTCTGGTTCCCTATCAATGAGGTTCAGAACTTCAAAGTGGTTCCTGGTTCTCCTTGGAAATGGTGGGTACATTCTCAAGATCATCTCGTGGAAACTGGATAGCTTTGTTTTTCCGCTTTAGCTTGACTTGGAACTTGCACATGAGCATTTAGTTATCTGTTCCACAGTCGGCCCTCAGCCATGTTTTTGCTGTTATAGCTGAGCACTTCCACCTCCTTGCACCAATAATTTAATCAGTTTTATTTTTGTGTACTCCCATGTGCATAGGCACCACTTTGGTTAGTTGAAGAATGTATCAGGAATGAAGAGATCATTGGATTGGCAGAAACTAATAAGTCGTTCCCTGCTTCATTTCTGTTTCCTAGGCCATACAATCTGACTGTTTTCCTCCTTGGCATTTCTAACTTTGGCATTCCAGTCTCCAACCACCAGCAGCACATCTTGCTTGCATGTTCTGCCAATTTCAGACTGAACTTGAGCATAAAACTAATCATCTTCCTCTTCTTCTGCATCAGTCGTTGGGATATAGACTTGAAAAACTGTCATGTTGTCCATGAAATCTAATTGTCCATGAAATCTAATTGATATTAGTCGGTCACTGACTGCATTGTACCCAAGTACTGTCATTGCTATATCCTTCCTGGCTATGAAAATAACACCGTTCCTCCTTTGTTTTTCGTGTCCAGAGTAGTAAATGGCATGATTTTCTGACTGAAAGTGTCCTATTACAGTCCCTTGACTGATGCCCAAGATGTCAGTCTGTAGTTGATTCATTTCATCTTTCACTGTGTCAAGCTTTCCCATATTCATGCTCCTTATGTTCCATGTTCCCATTGTGATTCTGACTTTGCAGCTTCAGATTTTCTTTTCCCACATGGCAACATCAGCCTCTAGACGCCCAAAAGGCTTTAATCTAACCGCGTCATAAACATCATCGATACTCTGAGAGATCCTCAGCTCTTCCTAAGTAGCATGTTGAGTACCATCCGAACTGAGAGTCCCATCATCCGGCACTACATCAACAATCATGCTATTTTGTCTATCTGTGTAAATGATCGGGTATTCAATTTTTTTTACTCTCTTTTCTTTTTGATTATATAACCATCCATGTGGATTATTGCTATCTTTTTTTTATTGTTCATTTGTTTTAGTTGAAATAAAGAGGGAGGAAATGAATGAAGTGACATACCAAATAGTATCTTAACACTAACTCTTTACATTCAGGCAAGCATTTTTTCCTACAACACAGTCTTATTTCAGTCTTGGAAAGATAAGTATAGGTATATCTCACTATATCCTCTTTTGGAAAAGTGTAATTTAGTGGGGGGAAATGAATCATCTGTAGTGATCACTAAAGCCCCCTAGGGTTGAATTGAACTAGGACTAGCAATTAAAGGTGAATGTAGGGAACACTGGGGGTGGGGGAGTTTGTAGATAAGTGTCTAAATTTACTCTTAACTGCTGTCCCAAATCTATGAAGCAGTAGAAAGGAAGGTCTCTCCCTCCCCTTCCGATACCATTTGTGTGGTATACTGACCACACAAATGACAGGGCCTTGTGCATGCCGATGCTGATCAGGGCTGCAGGAAGCAGCACTGCAGCTCCTCACATCTCATGAAAAACTGAGCACTAGTGGGGCGAAAGTGGCAGGGCGGGGCAAGCCCTGTAAGGAGCTCCTTACCTGTTCTTTTAAAGGCACCCCCCTGCCAGTTCAGCTGGTATGAACGCCAGCATTTGAGCCAGTTTGGCACTTCCTTTTGGAAGCGCCTGGCTCATGCACAGCAACCAGTTCAGTTACAACTGACACACTAATCATATGAACACTTGGAGAGATTAAAGGGGCATGGGAATACCCCTTTATTTAAATGCGTTTCCAAATGAGCTTCCACCTTTATAAGCCTGAAAATTCAATTCCTTACAGGCAAGTAATAGTTGAGCTAACAACTTGAAACTTGACCTGTCCAATATTCTTGACCAATTCTAAACATGTGCCTAATTTCAAAGTGACAGGATAAAAATTGTCATATGTATAGCAAGTGAAAAAGTGCTGAAAATTGACACATTGACCCTTTGTTGTCTGATTTTTAGACAGATGTGTCACATATGCCTTTCAAGCTTTGGTGAAAACGACTGATGTTCAGGTCTCTCTAGGAAGGGTATCTTTTATTGATTTGCTGCAATTTTGAACAATGGTTCAAAAGTTAAGGTTTCCCGGCCCCATTAAAGTATTTTCCTAGAAAATGCTGGCAAAGTTGTACAGAGTCTACCCTGTTTGGGAATGAAGCCAGAATGCTAATATGTCTGCCAGTGCTCTGATGTTTGCAGGGAGAGTCAACGAGAGTATTCTATTGCACTTGCAATGCCTGTCCCTTTAGTTATGGAACATGAACTCTCAGGGAAGGGGGCATGGAATCAACAGGTGGGCAGTTAGAGTACTGTGGAGGGAAGCAGTAGCAGTTTTGGGGATGTATAGAATGATTTTGAAAACAGACCAAAAACCCCACAAAAAACCACACACATACAAAGGCACACTTAAGAACATAAGAGCCTTGCTGGATCAAACCCAAAGCCTCTCTAGTCCAGCATCCTTTTTCAAACAATGGTCTACCAGATGCCTCCGGAAAACTCACAACCAGGAGCTGAAGGCATGTTCCTTCTCCTGCCATTGCATCCCTAGAACAACCCATGGAAGAGAATTCCATAGATAAAATGTATGAAAAAAATAACTTCATTCTGTTGGTTTCATGGGATGACCCCTGGTTCTACCGTTGTGAGAGAGGCGAGCCTTTTTTCTTTTATTCTAAACTAAAAAGCTCAGAGTGTTTTAGTCTTACCTTGTAAGAAAGATGTGCTAGACCTATTCTACAATATCTATCTATCTATCTATCTATCTATCTATCTATCTATCTATCTATCTATCTATCATATTTTTACACTGCCCAAAACATACGTCTCTGGGCGGTTTACAACAAGATTAAAAAGTAAAACATTAATTAAAAACAAAAGCAAAACAAAACAAAAATGTAAAAGCAAGAAATGTAAAACACAATTTAAAATTTTTAAAACAATATTCTAAAAACAATATTCAAAACAATTAAAACAATATCAGTTAAAAGCCTGGGTGAAGAAATGCGTCTTTAAGGACTTTTTAAAGGATGTCAGAGATGGGGAGACTCTTATTGCACTAGGGAGTGGATTCCAAAGCCTCGGGGCAGCAACGGAGAAGGCCCGTCCCTGAGTATCCACCAGATGAGCCGGTGGCAAATGCAGACAGAACTCTTCTGATGATCTCAATGGGCGGTGGGGTTCATTACGAAGAAGCCGTTCTCTTAAAAACCCAGGGCCTAAGCTGCTTAGGGCTTTATAGGTTGTGACCAACACCTTGTATTTTGCCCAGAAACATATTGGCAGCCAGTGTAACTCCTTCAATACGGGAGTAATATGGTCTCTCCGAGATGACACAGAGACGAGCCTGGCTACCACATTCTGTACCAACTGTAGTTTCCAGACTACATACAAGGGCAGCCCCACATAGAGCGCATTGCAGTAATCCAGTCTGGAGGTTACCAGCAGATGTACCACTGTTTTGAGGTCATCTAACTCAAGAAACGGACGCAGCTGGTGTATCAGCCGAAGCTAATAGAAGGCACCACTGGCCATTGTCTCAACCTGGGACACCAAGGAGACACTTGGATCCAGAAGCACCCCCAGACTGCGTACCTGTTCCTTCTGGGGAAGTGTAACCCCATCCAGAACAGGCAGATCAAACTCGCACAATGAGTACCTCCGTCTTATCTGGATTCGGTCTCAGTTTGTTATCCCTCATCCAGCCCATTACCGACTCCAGGCAGGCATTTAGGGAGGTTATGCCCTCTCCCGATGATGCTGACATGGAGAAATAGATTTGAGTGTCATCAGCATACTGATAGCACCCTGCACCAATATCCTTTTTGAGATATGGTGACCACAGCTGTACATAGTATTCCAAATGTGGCTGTAGGCATTTTAGGAGCCAAGTGATCTAGGCATTTTAGGAGCTGAGACTTAAAAGACTTGGGAGGCCTCCTGCCAACCCTTGAGCTCTCCCTCCTACTTTAGGGGAAGCTGGAAACTTTTAAAAAATCCTCAAGACCCACTGACCTGCACTTTTTGCGGCGTACCTGTTTCTCTCCTGTCCCAGGGGGCCTCCAGGGAGCCAGCATGGCATAGTGGTTAGAGTGGTGGACTAGGACTCGGAAGACCCGAGTTCAAATCCCTATTCAGCCATGCAGCTCACTGGGTGTCTCTGGGCCAGCCACTTAGCTCTCAGCCTAATCTACCTCACAGGCTTGTTGTAAGGATGAACATAACCATGTACTCCTTGGAGGAAGAGGGGGGCCTTCCTGTAGCCCCCCCCCGCCCCGCTGATCTCTTTTTGTGTGTGTGCCATGTGCACAGCCAGGAGGTGAGAGCCTCTGTGGTAGTGGCAGCTAAACCAGTGGTCCCAGCCTGGGCCTGGCCTGAGCAGGTGAGCTTGCTTCTCTATGCCTGCGCAGTACGAGTCACAAGCTCATGATGTCTCGGGCTTGCGATGCTCATAACTCGCAGTGTGCAGATGTCTGGAAGCGGCTCATCTGTTCAGGCCTCCAGCCAGGCCCAAGACCATCAGCTTAGCCACCGCCACCTCAAAGACCCACTTGGTTGAGGCTCTCAGCCCCTACCCTCCAGCCATGCTGCACACACATGACACACAAAAAAGAGATTGGCGCGGCAGGGGTGGGCACAGCAAGGGACTGTAGGGATGCCCCAGGACATTTGGAAGCTCCCTCCCAGTGCTGAGGATCGAACTTCAGTCCAGTCCAAAGAGCGCCACTGTGTGGCTGTACGGCATATCTAGGGAAAATAGTGCCTAGGGCAAGCACTGAAATTGCGCCCCTGTCCAAACATCTGACACCCATCTTTCAGATATCTTTACCATAATATCAGCTCAAAAATACAACTCTTTCAGGAGAAACAGGTTGTAAGCAACACACACATGAATACACACAGACAACCACACATGTGGCACATATGTACCAGTTGTCTTCCCAAAGAAACGCAGCACATCTATGTCCTGGGCATGCCTCCATAGAGCTAAGCAGTGAAAGCTCTCTTTAGCAAATGCTCTGCCACCTCAGCATACCTCACTACAGGTTGCTGCCTCCAAGAAATTCAGGGATGGGTTTTTTCTGGCCAAACAGCTTTTGCCTTAAAGGGCGATGGTTGCAATGGGAAATTGTGGGGGCCTCAAACAATCTGAAATTATCCAGCAGCTTACAATAGGCTTGGATCCAGCAGCCTGATGAGGAAGAAGGTGGAAGTTGCAGCTAGCCACAGAACAGCAAAACAGTGTGATATTTGAATCAGAAAAATGGTGTATGTGTGTGAGAGAGAAATAATTTATAACAATAATCTACCCTGCACTACCGTCACCAATTTTCTGTCTCTGCCACACTGCAAAGGTTTGGTAAAAGGTTGCCCCTGCCCCATCCCCTCAAGATCTGCCTGACATGCAGAGGGGAAAAATATTACCAGCTAGAGCAAGCTGGCTTCCCTGCAAAGTAGCTACAGGCTGAGAAAGGGGGAAGGCGCACCAAGGGCCAATGAAATAAATTAAAAAGAGACAAATTGTTCAATACAGAGGCAGGCAGCAGGCAGAGTGGACAGTAAACGTTATGTCTAGTTTATCAAATGCACTAGTCAATCAGAATCACAGCATAACTATTCTAAATGTCTAAATCTCTTTATTTCAGTCAGTGACCAGCATGAGATTAAAACAAATGTAGAAGAGAAGACGATCAAACTATTCAATGTGTCTTTTAAAAACAATTGTGTTCAAAGTAAAAAGGGAGTTGCATTGATTTTTTTAAGAAGACATTCTAAATTATAACTTTTTTAGAAAGCAAGGAAACTTGAGCAAATCTACTTTGGGATGCACAGGCAATAACCGCCGCCTTCCCCCCGAGTACAACTCAGCTAAATTGAAGGGAATAATTTGTAGCATGTTAAACACTTATTTCAAAAGACAAGCCATTTATCAGTATGATAAGACTACACAACACAGGGATGGCAATACATTGCAAATGCAACGTTTCTGGATGTGAATTCTTACAGCAGGTGTTTTTTTTAAAGCACCACACAAGTTAAAGGTAGGCACTTTCCAAGTTTAAAATTTTTGTTTATGTTTATTTATTTTTACATTTATATCCCACTCTTCCTCCAAGGAGGCCAGAGCGGTGTACTACATACTTGAGTTTCTCCTAACAACAACCCTGTGAATTAGGTCAGGCTGAGAGAGAAGTGACTGGCCCAGAGTCACCCAGCTAGTATCATTGCTGAATGGGGATTTGAACTCAGGTCTCCCCGGTCCTAGTCCAGCACTCTAACCACTACACCATGCCAGCTCTCACATATCCCACAAACCTTATAATCAGATTGCTTGACAAATATACAGATAAAGATAGAGCTCTGTATAGAGAATTAAACAGCATGTGAGTGAACATTCTCATCTTATTCCTTGCCTCTTCCCACCAGCCTTCAGTTTTGCCAGCTTACAAGGTATTAAATCAACATTGTCTTTTCAAGGGCTGTTTTGTCCACTTACTTTTGTGCCATTTCTATCTGTTTTTTAAATGCTTGGGTCCATTGCCACTTGCATTCTTCTGACTCCCTAGATTAGGGGAAAAACTAGACTAGGGCCTCGCAGAGGCCATTTGAGCATGTGTGGCAGCCAGTCCTAGGCCTTGCAGGGCCTCGCAGAGGCCTTTTGAGCATGTGCGGCGACCTCCAAATTGGCTGCCGCACTGATTTTTGTAGGCCTGAACACGCCTGAAAATCAGACCGGGATGGGCTGCAGCGGTGATTGATCTAGGAAGCCAGCAGGTGGAGGGGAAACCTTTTCAGACCCCCCCATGGCCTTTAGGAAGCCCCCCTGAAGGGGCTACAGGTTAAATTGGGGAGGGGGTGGGGAGCAGCATGGCACTGGCACCCCCCCCAAGTGGTGCCTAGGGCACATGCCCTGGCTGCCCTACCCTAGATTCACCTATAGATTTGGTGCCATAGATTTGTATGGCATTATATAATATTAGCAGTTTTGTTTTCAATCCCCTTCCCAATGATCTTTAACTCAGAGTTTGCCTTTTTCATAGCAGCTGCACCCTGAGATGACATTTTCAATGAGTTGTCCACCATGATCTCAAGATCCCTCTCCTGATCAGTCACCGACATTTCAGACTCCACCAGTATATATGTGAAGGTGGGATTTGC
This sequence comes from Hemicordylus capensis, assembly GCF_027244095.1. Taxonomy (NCBI): domain Eukaryota; kingdom Metazoa; phylum Chordata; class Lepidosauria; order Squamata; family Cordylidae; genus Hemicordylus; species Hemicordylus capensis. The sequence goes on from NC_069661.1 coordinate 134,084,730, forward strand.
CCCAGTGTGCATTAATTTACACTTACACTGACCACGTTTGCCATTTTTTTGCCCACTCACCCATTTTGAAGAAATCCTTTTGAAGCTCTTCCCAGTCTGTTTTGGATTTTATTACCCTAAATAGTTTATTGTCATCTGTAAATTTGGATACCTTGCTTCTTACCCCACTTTCTAGGTCATTTATGAGTAAATTAAAAAGCATTGGTCCCAATAAAGATCCCTGGGGGACCCCACTCCATTGTGAAAACTGCCTATTTATTCCTACTCCCTGTTTCCCATCCTTCAACTGGTTACTAATCCATGAATGAACCTATCCCCTAAATCTCTGACTGCCAAGTTTACTCAAGAACCTTTGATGAGTTTTTTGAAAGTCCAAGTGCAGTGATACTTTGTCAGTTGGATCACCTCTATCCACATTCACTTTCAAAGAATTCCAAAAGGTTAGTGAGGCAAGAATTACCTTTGCAGAAGCCATGCTGATCCTCCTTCAACAAGGCTGATTCTTCTATATGTTTATCAGTTTTGTCTTTAATTCTGTTTTCCATCAATTTACCATTAAGCTAACTGGCCTGTAATTTCTTGGATTACACCTGGATCTCATTTTTGTAAATTGGTGTTACATGTGCTACTTCCCAGTCTTCTTGCACAAATCTGATTGTAGGGACCAGTTACATATTTTTGCTAGAAGATCAACAATTTCAAATCTGAGTTCTTTAATAACTCTGATGGGGATGCCATCTGGCCTTGGTGATTTGTTAATTTTTCAAGCCAGCTTAGGACATCATTTCTTCTCACTTTTATTTGATTCAGTTCTTCAACCTCCCTTCCTAAGAAACTTTGTTCAGACTCAAGTACTCTGTATCCTTAGTCACTCTGTATCCTCTGCTATGAAGACAGATGCAAAGTACTCATTCCGTTTCTCCATAATATCTCTAAAGCAGAGTTTTTTAACCTTGGGCCCCCAGATGTTGTTGGACTACAACTTCCAGAATCGTCAGTTGCAGTGGCTTTTGCTTCGGGATTATGGGAGTTGTAGTCCAACAACTTCTGGGGGCCCAAGGTTAAGAAACCCTGCTCTAAGGTATCACTTGCACTACCTTGTTGTCTAATGGTCCAGATCTCCTGCTCTCTGGTGTATTTAAATAAGTTGTTGCTGTTTTTGCATCTCCCATGCTTTCTGTTCATTTGGGCAGGACTACCATTTTCTGAAGGAGGTATTCATGCCTTTTAGAACCTCCATGATTCTATGTCTTAGGCATGCTGGCATGCTCCTGGACTTGGTGGTACTTTTTCTTCTTGTTGGTGTACATTCTAAATGATGTTTTTAATTACTCTTTTGTGGATAAAATCTTTCATATTCGGGCCAAGCTGGATTCCACTGTTACTGCAGAGTCTACTGTGGAGGTGTCCAGCTATTCCTCTTATGGGATTAGATTGAATCACTTTCAGTTTGTGACTCCTGAGGAAGTGAACAAACTGCTTCAGACCGTGCATCCTACAACCTGTTCTCTTGACCCTTGCCCAACTTGGCTTTCTCATCTGGTAATCATATTATCAGAGAGGATCTGGCGTTGAGATTGCCTTGGTCAGCCTGATGGATGATCTTCAACTGGCTATCGACAGAGGGAGTGTGACTCTGGTGATCCTTTTGGATCTCTCTGTGGCTTTTGATACCATTAAGCATCGTATCCTTCTGTACCACTTTAGGGAGGTGGGATTGGGTGGCACTGTTGTACAGTGGTTCCACTCCTACCTCTCTGGTAGATTCCAGATAGTGTCGCTTGGAGACTGTTGTTCTCCCAAGCGAGAACTAAAGTGTGGAGTTCCACAAGGCTCCATACTGTCTCCAGTGCTCTTTAATATCTACATGAAACCTCTGAGAGAGATCATCAAGAGGTTTGGTGCAGGGTGTTATCAATATGCTGATGACATCCAGATCTATTTCTCCATGTTGATCTCATCTGGGAATGGCATATGTTCCCTAAATGCCTGGTTGGAGGCAGTAATGGGCTGGATGAGGGATAACAAACTGAAGTTGAATCCAAATAAGACAGAGGTAATGACTGGTGGCTGGGGGGGGGGATGGGAAGGTTTAGATCTACCTGTTCTGGATGGGGGTTACACTTCCCCTGAAACATCAGGTACGTAGTTTGGAAGTCTCCTGGACCCAAAGCTCTCCCTGGTTTCTCAGGTTGAGGCAGTGGCCAGGAGTGCTTTTTCTCAGCTGTGGCAGATAGGTCTGCTATGTCCATTTCTAGAGATGAATGACCAAAAAACAGTGGTCCATATGCTGGTAACCTCCAGGCTTGACTACTGTAATGCACTCTATGTGGGGCTGCCTGTGTACATAGTCTGGAGACTGCAATTGGTACAGAATGTGGCAGCAGATTGGTCTCTGGGACAACAAGAAATGACCACATAACACAAAGCACTGCACTTGCTGCTGATATGTTTCTGGGTGAAACAGAAAATGTTCGTTATTACTGTATGTCAGGTGGTATAAAAATTTGATGGATAGATGGATAGATAGGTAATGAAAATACTAGACTGGAATTAATGCAGCTACGAAGTTTATAAAACTGTAAAAGTATAAAGGCTGTAAAAGCATGGGGCCATAAAAGTATAAAGGGCACAGGAAGCATAAATTGCATGTATATAAATTTACAGAACAGCAAGATTATGATACTTTAAAATTATAGAAGTATAAAAACTATACTGATTATAAAACAGTAAAAGTATGGGACTGTAGTGCTGAGGGTCTGGGTGTTGTGGTCCAGGCCTGATTTGTATACTAAATATGCTCATTAGCTAGCATACAAAATTAGGCCTGTTCCATCAGTGTCACCAAGTGACCAAGTTCTTTTATATAGTGACCATGTAGTATCTGGGTGCAAGGAAGAAAGGAGATCAAACCAATCCTAAATGATTCAGTGGGCTTTATTGAGTATAAAAGAATAACAACATCACTCTAACTGAGCAGAAAGTAGAACATTCTATCAGTATTACTAACAGTATTTCAACCCTAGCCAGCACCAATATTCACCCAGTGTTCCTAACTAACATATGTGTGTGTATTAAATCTTCCTAGAGCCTAATACAATTCAGATACAGACGGAAAAAGGGGGGGAGGTAAGGAAGGCTGAGGGCTGGCATGGTTTGGGACGATCAGGAATTAGTTGAGGGACGAGGGGAAAGGAGAAGAAGGGGAAAGGATGGAGGGATCCAAGGCTTGTAGAGGCAGCATATTATCAGGATCAGAGGCTTGAGAACGGTGGATCTCTCAGCTGAAGGAGCGAGGCTTTAGCTGGAGACAGGAGCTTTTGGATTAAGCATGCAGTTTGCTCAGAGCATGGCTGAGAGTCAGAGCACCATGGCTGCGGAAGTCTTGACTTCTCACTGCGCAGTGGAAGTCACAGACAGTTCTTGTCTATGGACAGAGTTCCTGCATCTAGCCACGTGGCTTGGGCAGCAAACTCTTGGATTACTCATGAGCAAGTCTTGCTTGTAGGCAGAAGATTGAGTGTAGGCACAAAACTGCTAGCTTTCTGTCCAGTAGCCGCATTCTTTATAGTTGTATTTTCCTTTGATCTCTCATAGAGTCTATTCACATCTCCTCATCTTTTCCTGGGTCCCCAAAAGGGGTGACAATGCTGTTACCTTCTGGATAATGTCTTTTAATTATTCAAGATATTGGCCAGTCCAGAGAGATCTGAATCTCATCTTCTGTAAACTGTGCGCTTAGAAGGTGGGGGGACATTGCCCAAAACAAATCTGCATCTCTGAGCTGCAAATGGGCATCTTCTCTTGTCCCAGATTTGCTAGCCTCATCCCAAAAAGGTGTTAAAGTGTTAGTAAAGTAAGAATTAAAGTCTATAGGTGTTTTCTTTGTATGCATCTACCTATGTTGAATTTCTATAGAGAGCAATTGAGTCAATCATTGACAAGGATTAACATGGACTTCTTGCAACAGGATAGGGGAGATCAGCCTCTGGCCTCTTCCACAGACATTATCTGATAGTGAGTCACATTTTAGCATTTGGATTGTTCTGGCCTGGCTTTTGTGCTTCCTTGAGTACCCATTTCACAATACAATGCTGGATTGCCTCTTCCCTCACAGACCAGTTGAGATCTGGGGTGTCAATTCACCCTGAGTCCAGGTATTAATTCATTTCTTAATATAAAAATGAAATCAGACACAGGCCTGAATTCTATATACTTCTGAGTTGGTACCTCTGCGTCTAATGTTGGGGTGCCCAACATGGGGGAGCAGATGTCATTCAAGAGATGTGCAGTGTTGGCGAGCGCTGCATGCGTTGGAACTATGCTGGAGAGTTGGGGGTCAAACCATAGCTGGTAGAACCCGCTACCTACCAGCATGCAACAGATTTTGGATGCTGCCACACAAAATCTGGCAAATATGTGATAGGGGGCTTAGTGTCGGAAAGCGGCAAAGAGATGTAAAATTGGCTCATACATCCTGGGTATTTGTGTCCCAGATGTACCACATGATCAGTAATGAATTTGTGCAATGTCCCAAATCGTGCTCAGTTACAACTTCCTCTCCATGCACAGATTATTCAATTCTCAAAAAGATCTGCCAGTTCAAGACCAGAATTAAGGTTATCTCTCTTTGGCTCAAGCTCCACCAACCTAGGAAACTGGAACTTCATATTATACCATGTAAACAGTAGCTATGTTATACCATGTAAACAGTAGCTATGTTGTGCAATGTCACAGATTGTGCTTGCTTACAACTTGTCCTCTATGCACCCACACTTTTCCTTGTTCTTGGTTAGGTGCCTGAAAAGCCACCCTCTAGAACTGACAAGGCATCCTAAAACCCAAAGAAAACCTTCTCAGTAAGAACTTGGCATCCTGATTCAAAAAGTAGCCAGCCAACAGGCTTGACAAAACTTGAATGTTAACAAGGCTAGGACCCTTTTTCAAACATTGGTGATCTGGATTCTTCTGTCCAAAGGGCTGTACCTTTGGACTAGCCCCCCAGGCCTTACACAAGTTGCAAATAGCTTGGGTGCTTGGCCCTACAGATGCCACAGGCATGGTAGAATCTGCACTGATTTTGGAAACAGTGTTCCCTACTGTTAAATTCCCAGCAAACTAACTTCAATCCACTGTGTTTGAGCCCAAACTCCTGGCAGACCCTGCAGACCTGGGCAAGAGGTGGCTGCTATCCAAGACCAAGGAAAGGTGTGGGTGCATGGAGTGCAAGTTGCAAGCAAGCACAATTTGTGATATTGCACAACATAATTACTGATTACATGATACAACTGTTAGGTCATTAGCCTTAAGTTCCAATTTCCTGGGTTTATGGAGTTTGAGCCAAAATGAATAAACTGGCAGATCTTTTTGAGAATTGAATAATTTGTTGGGTATAGGACTAAAACACTATTGGCTGACTATAACACCATTTTAATCTCTGCAGTTTTGGATTTTCCAAAGAAGTAGGGTTGTAGTCTCAATTTATAGTCTTAGATGAGTCTCAGTTTCTTATTCCCACACTTCTGACAACATATGGAAAAAGGAATTGTGATCTTTAAATATGCAAACTTCATTTGTACATTTAAAGTTCTTTTCTGTATAATTATTCTAGAAAAAGAGAAAGCGGAAATGCAAGCCATTGTTGCTTTAGATGTAAAAAACTGACATTAGTTGGCAGGGAAGAGACTGATACATAAAACCTTCTAGTCTACCTTTCCATTAGTAAAAGCCCATGATTCTAACATTATAACATCACTGAAGGTTACCACTTCATACACCTATGCCATGGCCTAATGCCCTAATTAATTTGTTATTCTTCAAGGTAGCACATGATTCTGCTGTTTTTGCTGCATCAGACTAAGATGGCTATTCCCCTGGAATTGTTTCTAAATTGTAACTCTTTTGACATTTCAAACAGGAGATGGAGTAGGAGAATTACTTAAAATTTGTAAGAATGAATTCTCTATTTAACCATCTCTGTCCTCATTTAGGAAATGCCATTGACAAAAGTGGCTCAGATTAAATGGAAGCAGAACATTTACCTTCTGATCAATTAGCTTCTTTGATTTCCTAATCATCAATTTGAGAGAGAGACTGACTGCCACTTAACTTACAATTGGTCTAATTAATGATTGCTTAAGTTGCATATAAATTACAATTCTTTTTAAAAAGTGCTGCCTGCTATCTGCAAGGAACCATATCATTTCTGTGCTGTTATCACTGATACAATTGCTGCTCATTTTGAGTTTCTGTTTCCTCCGTGAAGTAGTCTGTTTAGAAACAGACTTTTCACTCTGGAGTTATTCTGTTAATTGATTAGACACATGCACACACAAAAAGTAGGAGGGTTTGCATGTGTGAATCAAAAATTAGAAAGGGAGTTTAGTAATAGGGCATTCCTCCTGCATAGGAAATGTTAGAAAAGCTTTATTTTGATCCATGTAAAGTTGGATGGTGGTATAGCTTCTACTGAGACTAAGTGCCCCTTCATATATTGCACTGGCAGGATTGGAGCTGCTACACCAACTCTCTTGCCTGCATTGCTGGAGTAATGTGAGAAGCTCCAGGCCATTTATGAGGAGCCCACATGGTGACTCATATCCAGGTTCCAGGAGGATGACCCTGGCACAGAGAAATTGTGGTATGGTCATCTTCCACCTGCCCTGGGGCTTCTTGTGTTATGGGAAGGGGCTTGCTCCAGGGACTCCCACTCTACCAGCATAGCATTCGGTAAGTAAAGCCTTCTCAGTTTAAGTCAGATGTAAGTAGTGGTGTCTGTAGCATAGGCGTAACTATAGGGGGGCAGGGGGGGCATGTGCCCTGGGCGCCACTTGGCAGGGGGCGCCAAAAAGTGCCCCTGCCAATTTGCCGAAAAAACATTTTATTATTATTATTATTTTATTTTATTTTATTTTGCAGAGCAGTCCCCCTCCCCCGGTCCCAGCGCCGCCCCCCCCATTGGCATTGCTCATCCAGCACAGGGCACCGCGGCATCTTCGTAGTCCAAGTCTCTGACTCTCACTCCCCAGCGCGCCCCACCAATAGTCGCGCATGCATCGAGAGGACGACACGCACCAGAGCAAACTTCCTGAACAACTTCCTGAACGCCCGAACCAGTTCCCCTTTTTGTTCATTCAAGTCCTTCCTCCCCTATAATCTAACCACGTTTTAACTGAAAAGGTTCAGGGAGGGGGAGATGGGGGGATGTGGAACCTTGGGTTCCACATCCCCCATCTCTCCCTTCCTGGACTTTTTCACTATGTAATGCAAGCTAATTTAATTATATGTCGTCATCAAAATGGATTAGCTGTTTCAGCCCATCAGGAAAGTCTAAACCTCCACCGATTTAATTAACCAGATTGAAAATCAGATGAACAGAGAATGTTTTAATGAAAGGTGGTATATAAATTTAACAATAAGTAAAACTATCATTAGGAGCAATTAGCGATTACTTAAACATTGGTGCTGCCAAGCAATTTGTAAATAAAACTTGAAGCCCTTTGAAAATAAGCTGGAATTAATTGTAGCTTGGGCAGGGGCTGAAAGTATATACTTCTAAACATTTATTGTTAAATTTATATACCACCTTTCATTAAAAACAACCCCAAAGTGGTTTGGTTTTAGCCATGGATTTTAATTTTAATTGCTCTTTTTGTCAATGTGATGAAGATTACTTAAATCTGAGTGGTCTTAGGCAACCAATGTTGCATGCTGCAATGCCATTTCATTTTTTATTGTCATAAATACTCTCCAACCAATTTAAATAGCAAAGGTGTATATTATCGCTTTATTCAATTGCAGGGAATCCAGAGGCGTAACTATAGGGGGGCAGGGGGGGCACGTGCCCCGGGCGCCATCTTTTCTGGTCACGTGGGGGGGCGCCGCCATGACCAAATTTTTTTTAAATTTTTTTAATTTTTTGTTAATACAAATGTTTCCTGCTCAGTGCAGCAGTGCTGCAGCAGTCAAGGGAACGCGTCGGTGCCCCCTTCCCCACGAGCGGTCCCTTCCGCGCCACCTGCGCCCCCCCATTGCTTTGCTGGCACCTGGCGGCCAGTCAGTGGCCTGGCTTGGTGGCGGCGGTGGGCGCTTGTGAGGAAAAACCTAAGTATAATGTAGTATGTTGGGGGCGCGGTGGGGGGGCGCCATTTCAGTGCTTGCCCCGGGTGCCGTTTTCCCTAGTTACGCCTCTGAGGGAATCTCAAAAAAGCAGGATTTGCAACTAAGGCAGTGCATATCTTCTCTAAAATGGCCCTTTTATAGTTTTTCTAACTTTGAAATCGTAACATAAAACAAAGCATAAATGCATAAATGCTTCCCCCTCCATTTGAAACCTTTTCTGGTGTAAATAGCGCACGGTTTTGGAAAAGGGGAGTCTTTCTTTAACAGCGGGAGAATAAGGAGTCTTTAGCACTATCACCCTAGTCCCTCGAATTACTTTGGAGTCCTTGGTTTTCGTTTTGTTAAAATACAGTCACTCACAAGGGAAAGTCAGGAATAGAACCAGGGTGTGAGGGAGGGGCATCATAATCATAATAATCATCATTGCATCATAATTCTGATGTTTGAGATACAAGCCAACTTCACAGGGTTGTTGTGAGGAAAAACCTAAGTATGTAGTGCATTTTGAAATTTTTGGTAATTTTTGTAATTTTTTAAATTTTTAAAATAAAAGTTTTCTGAAACGTGTGTCAGTCAGATGTATGTGGGGGGGGCGGTGGGGGGGGGAACGCGGCTGGGGGGCGCAATTTCAGTGCTTGCCCCGGGTGCCGTTTTCCCTAGTTACGCCTCTGGTCTGTAGGCAGTGTGCTTTAAAGGCTTAATTACTCATTGCGTGGAGAAACAAAAAAGATGTGCACAAATATATCTGAGTAAAATGCACGGAAAAGCATTGACCTACCTTTTTAAAACTTGAGATCAACAATTGCATAATGTTGCGGGGGAGTCATGTCACTGACAAAGATGAATGCATAATCTCGCACTTCCAACTCTTGGACCATACTTAAAGCTCTGCATAGCACTAAATGGGACCTTAACTGGCCGGAAATGGGCAAACCTGACCCTGGAACCTCTAAAGATGCAAGCCTAAAAAAGGACTTTAAAATCTACCTGACTCTGTTGTAAAATGTGAGTCCCTCTCCACTCCTGCTGGAAAATGTTTTGACTATGTGCATTTAGATCCTTCCTGTCTGCAGGGTGGCCAATGGCAGGCAGCCACAGGCACAGTCAGCATACAGCCTGGAGGTTGAATGAATGGTACAACAAGAAAAATCACCACTGGAGGCAGTGTGGAGCAGAATCCCTTGCCAAAATGAATTCTGACAACCTGGCAGAATCTCTCAGTGGCACCAAGTGTTTACCAAGGTTCATGCTACTGAAAGGCAAGCCTGCAGTTCTTGGCACGGACCATAAGAAATGGTAGGGAAAGGAGACTGTCTGCTAACAAGACATAATAGCAATTCCTAAGCCAGATGAAGACACCACCAAACCAGAATCTGAACACTCAATATCCTTTCTGAACCAGGATGCCAACATATTTACTGCTGTTCTAGCCAAAAGGTCTAAACAATTTCATCAGCCAGTATATTCAAGCAGATTCTCATTATGTGCCAAGAATGCATTTGAGCACCTTGAGCAATCTGGGAACATCCTAACTCAGTTACAGGTGGACCTCATTATCTGTGGGGGTTACATTCCCTCAGATTACCATGAGTAATAATAGTAAATAATGATTATGAGTCATTGAAGTCTATGGGATCACGGGGATTTAGCTCCCAGACTTCAAAAATTGCTGGAAAATCACCCTAAAAATGCAAAAACCGGCCAAAGAAATTGCCCTACTGTGCTCCGTGGGTCTCCTGGCATTCTGCAATGCCCCCAGATACCACCACCCCAAAAGTCTCAATGGGTAGGGGAATCATGGATTTTTCATTTTTCTGATGAAATGAGCCACAAAATGGCTCCTGTAGACAAAATGGAGGTGGGAAATTACCTCCCCAATCATTTTCAGCTTTCTTGGAACCTTCAGAAAGAGCTGGAATTTGGGCCAAAGGTTTATTCAGTTATCCAAGCCCGCTGAAAGCCTGTTTCAAAGTAAATGTTCTTAGATCTATAGAATTCAACATCCTGCTAAGTGGGCAAAGAGGCACCATTTTAACGTGGTGATTCTCTTTATTTAGCAGGGGGAAAGTAACTGGCCTTCTCCACCCCCAGCACAGTACCTCCAGTGGCGTCTCTCTTATGTTTGTTTTTTTATATTGTCAGCCCTCTGGGGACAGGGATCCACCTTATCTATCTATCTATGTAAACCACTTTGGAAACTTTTGTTGAAAAATGGTATATAAGTAGTAGTAGTTGTTGTTGAATGGCTGTACCTGTGTTCCCAATCTGCGAATTTCTGGCTTGAAGTCAACGAATCCTCATCTATGTATCCACTGTAGAAGGGGAGGGAGAAGGATGAAGACATCCCTCCTCCTCTGCTCTTGGCTGATTTTCTCACATACACACATATTAACATCACACACCTGCTCTAAGTTGAATTTTGAGTTGGGGAAACTAAAAGCCTTAATTAACGTTACATGATCTCTCTTCCTTTTTACAGCGGAAACGCCTTGCATCAAACTATTTGAATAATCCCTTGTTCCTGTCCAAAAGAGGTAAGCTTTTTAAATTATTAGACTGAAGAGAAATAATTATATCTGACACTATTGGCTGAAGTCATTCTAGCAAACCAGTCTGTATTGGTGGAATCCTTAAAAAAAATAAAAATAAAAGAGATTTTTATTGTCAGTTGATAATGTATTGATAATTCAAACATAATGTACTATTTATTCAAATACCTTAGGCCAGAAACTGTTAGAGGTTGTTGATTTTTACCCACAATAGGTAAAACAGCAGAGCACTAAGGAATGAGCACACATTCCAGTTACAGAGTAGGTAGCAGAGGATGGTTTGGATATTGCAGCTATTTAGAGAAAACACATGGAGATCCTTGTGTGACTAAACATTTATTGGTTAAATACACTTAGACAGGAAAGACCTATATCTAATCTAAAGGACTACATAGTGGATAGGTAAGGAGAGAGAGATGTTTCCATCTGCTCTCTAGGAGGAAAGGAAGGATTGTGACTCAGCACAGGAATTGCTGCAGAGTCAGTTCAGGGGTCATAGAGTAGGGACAGATAGGGAGACCCTGACTCACTGTCTCTACTCCCAATGCCCCTAGTGGTCATTGGGACAGTTGGTGCAAAAGGTCGATGCATTGGAAGTTCATCTCCAACACTCCTTCTCATCGCCTGTCGCACCTGGTCACGACTCCCTCCCATCTTCTCATGAAGCATCTGGAATCTGTCTCTGGATAATGGCTTAGTTGATCCATCTGCCAGCATCTCTTCTGTGGGGCAGTACCTCAGCTGGACCACTCAGCAAGTCCCGAACATAGTGGTACTTTGTGGGAATATGCTTAGTTCGAGATTTCATCTTCTCCATTTGGGAGATCTGGATACAACTTTGGTTGTCCTCAAACATCACTGTGGGTTTTGGTTCCTCGATGCCAAAGTCCGATAGTAGTTGGTGTATCCATACTGCTTCCCTGCATGCTACACTTGCTGAAACGTACTCCGCTTCTGTGGATGACTGCGCAACAAGTGACTGCTTGCGGCTACTCCAAGTTATGGCTCCACCTCCATATAGGAACAGGTGTCCACTTGTGGACTTGCGGTCTGTTCTGTCCTCGCCCCAGTCTGCATCCACATATCCCACAAGTTTGGGATTACTGTTTGCTGGGATCTCCAATACATAATGTGCAGTACCTTTCAGGTACCTTCCCAGTCTTTTGACCGCTATCCAGTCCTTGTTCTTTGGCACACTCACTTTTCTGCTCAGGATTCCCACTGCTGAGGCAATGTCTGGCCATGTCACTGTGGCTATGTACAAGAGTTTTCCAATTGCCTTTCTGTACTGGTTGTTGGCTGGTAAAGGCTGGCTGTCCTCATCTTGCTTCCAGAAATCAGCATCCATTGGCGTGCTGACTTCATTGGCATCTATCAGTCCCACGCATTCTAGAAGATCTTTTATCTTCTGTTTTTGGTTGAGAAGGAATGTTCCGTTCTCTTTCTATTTGGATGCCAAGGTAATATGAGATGCTTCCGAGTTCCTTCACCTCTATTTCCTTGTTCAGGTGTTGTACAATTTCATGACTGTCTTGCATTTCCTCATGTGCAAGAATCAAATCATCAACATAAGTCAGAATGTAAGTCCATCTATTGTCTCTGAGTCTAGAATATAGGCAGGGATCAGCTTTTCCTTGCGTGAACCCCTCCTTAAGTAGTAATTGATTCAGTTTCTCATTCCATGCTCTGGCTGCCTGCTTTAAGCCATAGATGCTCTTTTGCAGTTTGCACACTAGCCCCTTCTTTCCAGGTTCCTCAAAGCCTGGTGGTTGTTGCATGTAGATGTCTTCCTCGATTTCCCCATGTAGGAAGGCAGTCTTTATATCCAAGTGTTCAACTTGCATCCCTTTGGCTGCTGCCACGCTGAGCAATGTTCTAATTGACGTGTGTTTCACGACTGGTGCAAAAGTCTCATCATAGTCCTGACCACAGACTTGGGAGTATCCTTTGGCTACTCATCTGGCTTTGTAGCGCTGTACATCCCCTTCTGCATCCTGCTTGACTTTGAAGACCCATTTGCATCCCACAGTCTTTCTTCCAGTGGGTAGTTCCACAAGTCTCCAAGTCTCATTTTTGTGCAAGGAGTCAATTTCTTCCATTGCTGCTTTTCTCCACTTCTCAGCTTCATCAGCTGGCAACCTTTCTATATCTTGCCATGTAGTGGGTTCTTGCATCTCTCCTCCTTTAGCCATGAGTGAGAGTCTGTTAGGAGGAACCCCTTTGCTATGCCTCTGTGAGCGCCTCAGTTCTGGTTCTGGTTGTGCAGCCCCTTCTGAATCTGGCACTGATTCCTCGGGATCGCTGCTTGACTCCAGATCCATTTGAGTCCAATTATATGGCTCTTTATTCATCTGGATTTCTGGGGAAATCTTTGATGCTTCACCTTTATTTGGTCTTGTCTTTCATCGAAATACACTGCATTGCAGACTTTGATCTTTCCACTTTCTGGATCAAGGATTCTGTATCCTCTAGATTCATAGCCAACAAAAATTCCCAGTTCACATCTGCAGTTGAGTTTGGTCCTCTTTGCTTTGGGAATATATGCATAGGCCATTGAGCCAAACACTTTGATGTGTCTTAGGGAAGGTTTTCTGTAGTGCCAAAGTTCAAATGGTGTCTTATTTGTTGCCTTGGTTGGCAATCTGTTTTGCAGGTAGTTAGCAGTCATCACTGCTTCACCCCAGAACCTGTCTGCTAGATTGGCATCATGCAGTAGACATTTGGTCATTTCCACTAGAGATCTGTTCTTTCTCTCAGCTACCCTGTTGAGCTGTCCAGTAAATGGAGGGGTAGTCTGGTGAGAGATACCATTTGATTTCATAAATTCTTTCATCTGGTTTGACATATATTCCCCTCCATTGTCTGACCTCAAACACTGGGGCTTCCTTCCAAATCTGTTGTTCACCAGTGCAATATATTCTTTAAATTTCTCAAACACCTGGCTTTTCTCTCTTAGAACATACAGGTGAAACTCGGAAAATTAGAATATAGTGCAAAAGTCCATTAATTTCAGTAATGCAAATTAAAAGGTGAAACTGATATATGAGACAGACGCATTACATGCAAAGCGAGATAAGTCAAGCCTTAATTTGTTATAATTGTGATGATCATGGCATACAGCTCATGAAAACCCCAAATCCACAATCCCAGAAAATTAGAATATTACATGGAACCAAGAAGACAAGGATTGTAGAACAGAACAATATCGGACCTCTGAAAAGTATACAGTGTACTGTGCTTGATTGGCCAGCAAACTCGCCTGACCTGACCCCATAGAGAATCTATGGGGCATTGCCAAGAGAAGGATGAGAGACATGAGACCAAACAATGCAGAAGAGCTGAAGGCCGCTAATGAAGCATCCTGGTCTTCCATAACACCTCATCAGTGCCACAGGCTGATAGCATCCATGACACGCTGCATTGAGGCAGTAATTGCTGCAAAAGGGGCCCAAACCAAGTACTGAATACATATGCATGCTTATACTTTTCAGAGGTCCGATATTGTTCTATTCTACAATCCTTGTCTTCTTGGTTCCATGTAATATTCTAATTTTCTGGGATTGTGGATTTGGGGTTTTCATGAGCTGTACGCCATGATCATCACAATTATAACAAATTAAGGCTTGACTTATCTCGCTTTGCATGTAATGCGTCTGTCTCATATATCAGTTTCACCTTTTAATTTGCATTACTGAAATTAATGGACCTTTGCACGATATTCTAATTTTCCGAGTTTCACCTGTACACATAGCAAAATCGGGAGTAATCATCAATGAAAGTCAGGACATACCTATTTCCACCTGAACTGACTGGTAATGGCCCACAAACATCTGAGTGCACCAGTTCCAAAATGCTCCTGGACTGTACACTTCCCCTCGCCAGAAAGGTTGGTTTGACTCCCTTGTTAAGAATGCAACACTGACATCTGCTGGCCATTTCTGGACATGCCCTTATATTAAATCCCTAGGTTAGTTTCCTCATTTGGGAGTCAGTTTTAAAGTCTAGGCTTCGGTGGCCCAATTTTCTGTGCCATAAGAAATCACAATTTTTGTGTTGGCAACTACTTGCCACGTTTGCTTGTGCAGTAGCACAGTCCACTTCAAAAATTCCATCATCCTGCATGTGGGCAGTCATGATTAACTCATCACCTTTAGAGATGTAGCATGCTTCATTTTCAAAAATTGCTTTGCACCCCTTCTTGAGTCCATGTCCAATTGAAATCAAGTTGACTTGCATCTCTGGCACGAAAAGTGCATCATTTATCTTAACCTCATGAGCTTCAGTAGCAGAGCCACAAAGTATCTTTGCTGTCCCCTTGCCTGCCACACTTATCTTCCTTGAATCTGCTAATGTGACGTCCAATTTGTAGGATGTGTCGAGTTCAATGAACAGATTGCGATCACAGATTATATTCTGGGATGCACCTGAGTCCAGGATGAAAGTGTGACCCTGTGTTCGCTCTCCTAAGGTAATGCTGTAGCTCTTGGCATTACTACTGGCCCTTTCAGATAAGCCACCTTGTCTGTGCTGCTCGTCCCTTCTTTGTTTGTCACCATGACTCATCCCTGTGTTTACTTCATTGCCATGGTGACCAGGTCTGTGCCCTCTGAGTTTCCCACTCTTTGGATATGCTGATGAGTCACTGAGGCTACTTCGCTTGCTAATGCTGGAATTACTTTGCCTGCTGAAATGTGCCAGAGTGCCATCGCTTTCAAATTTCTCCTGCAGCAACTTTATATTAAAATTTCTCAGACTGGACACGACTGAATCAACCTTCAGTTCACAGTGAGACAGTTCAAGAGCGACAATTAGGGGTTTAAAACTTTTAGGCAGAGATTGTAGGATTGCCCCAATTAGAATAGTTTCATTCAATTCACATTGGTTACTCTTCAAAAGCCTGTTAATTTCTAAGATATTTGCTATGTGGGCTTCAAAGTCTCCCCCTTCCTGCAGTTTGCTTTCACATAGCCTTTTATACAGGAGAAGAGCTGCATTTGCAGAGACTTGGCCACATTGCTTTTTCAGTCTATCCCACGCTTCTGAGGCTAAATCAGTATACCGCACATAGATCAATAAATCATCGCTCATACTCAAAATTAAAAGGCCATACGCATGTTGGTTTTTCTTGTCCTACAAGGCTTGAACAGCTTCATCTTCAGCTGGCCATCTCTCCGTGAGCACTTCAAAGATTCCTTTTGTCATGAAGATTGCTTTCATCTTGAGGGCCCAGGTTTCGTAGTTATTGCCATCCAGTTTGGGAAAAGAAGGAGCCATTCCTGAGTAGGCTGGAGTCACAGGATCCATACCGCAGTTTCTAACTAACTCAGCTGCACTTGCAAAATTGAAAAATGAAAAATAAAATAAACTCTGCTTGTGCCTAGAAGCCTGTTGCTCCTGCTGGGCCCATAACCCTGTTAGAGGTTGTTGATTTTTACCCACAATAGGTAAAACAGCAGAGCACTAAGGAATGAGCACACACTCCAGTTACAGAGTAGGTAGCAGAGGATGGTTTGAATATTGCAGCTGTTTAGAGAAAACACATGGAGATCCTTGTGTGACTAAACACTAAACATTTATTGGTTAAATACACTTAGACAGGAAAGACCTATATCTAATCTAAAGGACTACATAGTGGATAGGTAAGGAGAGAGAGATGTTTCCATCTGCTCTCTAGGAGGAAAGGAAGGATTGTGACTCAGCACAGGAATTGCTGCAGAGTCAGTTCAGGGGTCATAGAGTAGGGACAGATAGGGAGACCCTGACTCACTGTCTCTACTCCCAATGCCCCTAGTGGTCATTAGGATAGTTGGTGCAAAAGGTCGATGCACTGGAAGTTCATCTCCAACAGAAACATGTCTCTATTTTGAACTAAGATATCTAAACAGATGAAGCTGCATTATACCAAATCAACCTTTGGTCCATCGAGTCCAGGACTTGCTTATCTATAGTGGCTCTGAGATCTCAAGTAAACAACTTTTGCAGCCCTGCTACCAAGATACTTCAAACTGGTTAGACTTTAAACTGGTTAAACGCTGTGGTCCCGATCCAGATCCCCACACACAGCTGTTATTTAGTAAACAAAAGTTGATTGTATCACGGCCAATAACAGTTACGTACCATGCAGTTTGGTCCTCACTCAGCTATGTGTAGATGCGTCCTTAGTGTCAAAATAAATAGGCCTGTACAAGTGTAAAACTGTCAGATTGATTCTGACCCTATCCGACCTGATAAAATGATGTCATTTAGGCCAACATGGCTTTCTGAATACTGTTGGAGTTGGGCCAGTATTTTGGGCCAGTAGATTTCTGAGATTATGTCGGGGACACACAGACCTCCGCCTTTCCCTGCTGCTCCCGTCTGCCTTCCCCCACCCCTTTCCTGACTTCCCTAACCCTTATTTTTACACAGGTCCTCTTTGCTTCCCTTAGAGCACTGGAAACGCCAGGTCTCCACCACCACTGGACTTTCACCTTTGCCGGTGAACCATCTCTGGGTCTCCGTCAATGGGTCTCCACTACTGATGGGCAGTAGCCAGGCCTCCACTGCAGCCACTGGACTGCTGCTGGAATTCATCTTGAAGAAGGAAAAGGCATGTTTAAAAGGCAAGCACCATATGCAACACATTCCTCTTTAAAATGCCCAGAAGAACCCAAGGAGGTGGTTCACTGAGGGGAGCGCATCCCTTAAAGGAACTGTTACCTAGTGGCAACCTGGCAGCAGCAGTGGAGACCCAGCAGTGGAGGTATGGCGGTGGCAGCTGCCCAGAAGCAGTGGCTTGATGGTGGCAGAGACCCAGTGGTGGCTGCTGTTTCTAGTGCCCTGCAGGGAGCAAATAGGACCTGTGTAAAGGTAAGGGTGGGAGAAGGGAAGGAAAGGGTGGGGAGAAGCAAGAGGGCAGTGGGGGTATCGTTCTGATAAGCATGTTGGAAATGGGACTAATTCTAGAATGCTAGGAGGGAATTTAGTCCGAGTACTGGCTGTTGGGGCTCCCTCCTATAATTTTCTGAATTAATTCCAGTTGTACCAATGTGGGGACTATAGGGTCTGACATGCCTATTGGAACTATGCAACTGCACAGGCCTAAAGCTTAGTACCTAATTTAAGCATATCGACTTCCTTGCTGTTAGTCTGGAAAAGTATCTGTATTGTCCTGACTATCAGAGGTGCACCTAGGTAATTTCGAAGTCTGGACCGAAAGGCCTTTGGAACCCACCCCCCTTCTGCAAATTAAGCATCATCATGCTTGGCTGGGTGACCACACCACCCAGGACAGACTAAAGAGGATTTGGGGGGCCCCAGGGGCGATGGAGGCCCTGGACTTCGGCTCCAAAGTCCAGGAGTAAGAGCGCCTCTGCTGACTATCCTTTGTTATTGGATCTTTTCTCCTTTCATTTTTGAACTAGATGTTGCATTGGTCCAACCATTCACTAGTGACCTGTTAATTTCTTCTATTAAGCTTTTTCATTTTGTTTGTTTGTTTATTTCTCTATATAAACCACTTTGGAAACTTTTGCAGTGTATAAATACTTGTTGTTGTTTCAGACAGAGCACTGTTTCTGATCTTGCACAACCTCACCTACTTGATAGCCCTGCACAGAACACATCAGTCTGTGCATGGCCACATGGGTGTAATTACACACTTGGTGTAAACCAGAGAGGGGTGGGGGGAGGGAGGGAGAGGGGGGAGGGAAGCATATATGAACAGAAAACATGGAAAAACTTGTAGCAGGAGAGTGAGAGTCAAACTGAAATGAAGGGGGAAGTGCAACAAAGGCTACTGGTGAAGACAGAGATGCACCTAGGTAATTTTGGAGTCTGTACCTAAAGGCCTTTTGGAGCCCCACCGCCGCCACACGGGCAGGCGGAGCAGGCCCAGCCACACCTGGTCTTCAGCATCCCCCACCCCAAACAAGAGATTGGGTGGGCAGGCAGAGCAGGCCCGGCCACAGTGGCGGCTGGTGAGGCTGGGCAGGGTGAGAAAAGCAGCCGAGCAGACAGCAGCTTCCACCCCAGAAACCTTTTGAGCATTTGGAAGCCCCCCCAGCTCTGTGGGGGACTGGACTTTGTACCAGAAGTCCAGTCCAAAGAGCGCCAGTGAGTGAAGACATCACCTCACAGCTGTGATCTTCCTCACACCCATGTAGTTAGAATCATAGGCTTTGAGTTGGAAGCAATGCTGGAGGTCTTCTAGTCCCTTGCTCACTGCAGGAATAGGCTACTTTCCTTTCTTGCCATGGCAAACCATTGTCTCTGTTGCCATCAGAAGCAACAGAGGACAGGTTCTCTCCTTCTGTGTGACAGCCCTTCCGTTATTTGAAGTCATCTTTTGTCGCATTTTGACTATAATCACCTCTAGCTGCATATATAAACTAAGTGCTGCTAACTTGTGCTCTGCCCTCCTTTCATCATGCTAGCCAATGAGGATCCATGTTGGAAGGTATGTTTACCAACCCTTGTTTATTACTTCAACCATTGCATAATGTTTTGCTTGTAGGTACTGCTGTAGCTATCCCTATCCAGAACCACAAAGCTCTTCACCTTCCTTTGCTATTTTGCCAGTATTATAGTGAATACAATAATGGTTTCAAGGTGAGGGGTAGAAAAACTCAAGAGCTAGCTACTTCCATCTGCTACTGAAACCTTTGTCCTTTGGATTTTAAGGAATCACTTTTAAAAGTTCCTCTTTGCAGCTATTAATGATGTAATATCAGAATTCTCATCATCTTCGTTCCTATCATTTTTAGGGAGAATGGAAAGTAGCAATCCTTCTGTATGCAGGTGGCATCCCTTGCCCTCACTCAAATCAGTCTGAGAAAGATTCTAAGAAGGTTTAGTGAATACTGCCAATCTGAAAAATTACTTTTAAAAACCCCTATTAATTTTTTTAGTGGTCATCTTTAGCAAAAAAACAAAAACAAAAAACCCCACACATTGTATTTTGGTGGCAATACAACAATACAATTTATTCAAGTATCTGAGTGTAATACATGTTGACTGGGTTCACATACTTTAAGTGCTTTTTTGCTTCCAGAGGTTGTGCTGGCACACAATCAGTTCTGCTGCCAGGTTGCGGAGGTGCAGTCCCACCACCCACCCCTGCCCCCGCCCAATCCCAGTTAGTGGTTCCAGAGAACTAGACTGTGGCAGTCATTGGTCCCCAGGAACCCATATGCAATCCTGGCAGCCTCCACACTGTGCCCACTCCACAGCCCTCATGCTGGAAGGCCTTCAGCACACCACCAGTGATGCTCCCATTAGTCCTGATGCCAGAGTGGGCAGCTGAAGTAACTCCGACCACACATGGCCATACTCAGTGATCACTGGAGAGCTTCAGTAACACTCAGCTGCCGCTGGGTGCCAGCTACCTTAACCCCATCCCTGCTATGGGGAGATCATCGAGAGATGACCTGGCTCACCCTCAGATCACCCCAGCATGGGGGAGGCAGGTACACAGAAAGGGACTGTCCCATATTATACAGACAGTGGGCTGTGCAATCAGCCAGCCGCCTGCCTGCCCACCTCCTGGATCCAGGCCAGCATGCAGCATCTTCATATGAAGCTAGGGTAAATGACTTAATCTATTCAACCCCAGTGCAGCAGCCCTCCCGTGGCAGCGGCTGATGTCTACATTATGTTTCTCTTTAGATGTGAGCCCATTTGGAACTGGAAACTATTTCATTACGTTTCATATTCTCCCCTATGTAAACTCCTTTGAGAACTTCCATTGAAAAGGGGTGTGTGTGTGTGTGTGTGTGTGTGTGTGTGTGTGTGTGTGTGTGTGTGTGGTAGTTGTAGCTGTCTCTAATACTGCTGCTGTCTCTACACACTGGTGTGTCACTGCTGCTCTGCCTTTGGCCAAACATCTGGCTGCATTAGAGGCAAGCTGCTGAAGGAAGGACAGTGGGGCATGGCTCCATGGCATGATAAATAGACAGACAGACAGACAGACACATCGGCAGACAGACAAATAAATTTAAATAATGAGGCATTGCCTTTATTAACATCTGGGAAAGGACTGTTGTGCAGCAAGTTGGCACAAGTAGCAGAGGTGGCCAAAATACAGGTGCTCTCCACTCAGGCATTGAAGTACACATGGTGGCCCCAGCACAGCCAATAATGGACAGATGGAGCACTCCTGGTGTATGGGGAGCATCTGAGAGTCACAGGCAGGGGACTCTCTAGAGCCGTTGTTGGGAATACAGCTGCAAGACCACTGTCATCTGGAGGAGGGGGTTCAACCAACTTGCCAGGCAAGCTACAAATCTCAGAGAGGGGCAATATGGTTTTTTGGAGGGCAACTGTGGCATGGCATGGCATGCCCAGGGGTTAATGTAATGGGATTTGCCAGATGGACCATCTTGCAAGAGGTGTCTATTTCTTGCGCCCTAGACCCATCTCCCGAGGACCACTTTCAATTTCCCTGGGAGATCACTGCCTAGGGCTGCCCCCTAGACCCTCTGCCTTGCAAATAATCTGTCCGCCACAAGCCCCTCCACTCCTCTTCAGCCCTCCCCTGCTCCTGTGATGCCACTGGGGGCATCCCTGGGGCTGGGAGGCAGTACAGCAGACAGGATAGGGATCTCAGCAGGAATCAGTGGCAGAGGAAGCTGCCTGGGCATGAGCAGCGGCAGCCCCCACAGCTATTTGCTCCACAAGCGAATTATGTACCTCAACTGCATGTGCAAATGTTGTCTCAGATCTCACGAATTGTGATGCAGGTACTTTCTGTCACCACCAGTGAAATGTTCGAGATGGCCTCTGAATGCCTGCCCTGTGCTCAAACAGAAGCAAGCAACACTGTTCGTCCTTCATCCCTCTCTCTTTGCACTCACCAGCTCTCCTGCTGGCTCATCCCTGGAGTCATCAGGATGCTGCAGTGGTCCTGCAATACCTGCAGGAAGAAGTGCATAGCACACACATCAATGTGTTTGAGAGAACACACAGACCAATTGAGTGCCAAGCATGAAACACTGGTGTGGCAAGTTTCTAGTGGGCCTACCACCTGCACAACATCTTCCTCAGGATGCATGAGGGGGACGAACCCCCAGGGGCACAGAGACAGATCCACCCCCCACCACCTTGTTCAATGAGAGCTGTGTTCATATGCGACTTGTCTTCCATTAGAGCAAGACAATGACTGTCAGACATGGACAGCAAAGGGCTACTGGGTGGGGGTGCTACTCATGTGCAGGACATGTGGGAAAGTTTACAAATGCAGGGTTTGGGGGTGGATGTACATGCACAAGGGGAACGATCAAGAATGTCTACTTTCAGGGTCTGCAAACATGTCCTGCTTTGCCTGAAAGTAAATGACAGCCCTTTATCCCATGAAGTATGTAGAAAGGAATGTGACTTATGTTCATCTTCAACATCCTCCTCATCCCCTGCCAGCTCCTGGCCCGCTCCACATCCAGGTGCATCTCGGCAGTGAATGCATGTCACAGCATTTGTTGTGCTCCATATCCTCCTTGTACCTTTGGTAGAGGGTGATTATGTACTTATGGCACCATTCCCGTGTCTGCTTATACCCACACTGTGCCATCTGTGTGGCAGTACACAGCATAACCGTGGAACATGATCTTGTCCTTGACCCCTTGCTCCATCTAGAGATCCAGCAGAACAGCAGTTTCCTTCTGGCCATGGCCCAGAGTTTCTTTGGTGTCAATTGCCAGGGGCTAGCATGGGCAATCTAGGCTTCTCCTTGCTTGCTAGTGGTGGGGACCTCCTTTCAGCCTACCATGGCTGCAGTTGAGTGACTATAGGCCAGAACTGTCCAGGGGATCTGCCATGAGATGCTAGTCTATGCAGTGGGGTTTCAGGGGGGCTGATGTGGAGGAGCATCTGGACACGTCATTGGGTGATCACTATGTTGTTGTCATGCAGGGGTTGCTTCCTTGAGAGGGAAATTGTTTCCCCAAGTGTATAATCAGCACAGTGCAGATGAGAGCATGTGATAGGAGTGGACGATAGGGTGCCACCATTTCTATGGGTTTTTCAAGCTGCAGCCGCAGCTGTATCCTTGTGTCCCTTAATGCACAATGACTGCAGATTGCTTGGGAGTACAGGGAAGAGTGGAAGGGATGCTGCCGCAATGCTGCTTGGCATTCCTATGGAACCATTTTCCTACCAAGTCAAACTCTTTGCCCATGTTGCTGGGGATTGTCCATATCTGGACCCGCCACTTGGCCCTCCAGCCATTGTTGGAGAACAACTCTCATCATTGCCAACTACTGTTCAAGGCAACAGGGGATGATGGGCGATACAGTGCAAGAACCACTGGAGAGCTGAAGTTGTGTAGGCCAGGTGTACTTGGTCCGGCAGCTGCAGAGGCAGTTTTCTCACAGGAGTCTTTCACAAGTTCTCCATGGCAATACTGACACCTGAGACAGTGGTATGCAGGTGATCCATCATGAAGCTGTTGGGTGCTGGCATCCATACACCCCGGGGTGTGGAGAACTCCTGGACAATGTTCTCCCCTTGCAGGTGTGTGAGTGCTGGTACCATCCTTGTATGTTGGGGATCTTTGAGGAGTGAGAGGCAGTTGTGGGCTGCTGCTGCTGCCACTGTCTACAGGCCTAGTCCCACAATACCTTAAAAGTGTCCTTTTAAGAGGCAGCGGTGAAGTTGTGCAGGTAGTTGTGGGTGGGGTGTGTCAGCTATGAATGATATGGTGTGTTGCCAGGCAGAATGGAAGTGAAGGTGTTCTGGCTATGTGGCCATGGAGTGCGAGCAGAAGGCTAGAGTGTCGGTGTGCATGGTCTGCTCTGCATGTGGTGACCATGCAGGTGAGGGCGCAGCATGTGCAGGTAACCACGATTGGCAGGTTCATGTGATCAGTGGATCCTGGTAAGGATATCTGGGTGGATGACTTAGAACTGATCCTAGATCAAATATCCTGATTAACTGATTAACTCCATGAAAGTTAGCTAGGATTGCTAACATGCATAAGTTCACACAATCACACCAGTGTCAGTCAACTCCATTTAACCAGGATTAACATGATCATGAGAACATGACCTTTGATCAGCCACTTCCCTGGAATAGCCATAGAAAAAGCTCTATGTTATCACATATTGCATTGTATACTGCAATGATTTTATAAGTGAGGGTAGTCAACTTATGGATCCAGCCCTCAAAATTTATGTAGGGAAAGCTGTGGCCTGACTGATGTATGGTTTAGAAATATAGTTCTATATTTCTATATAGCAACAGGCAAGATTAAAGGCCTCGAGGTCCTGCAGAATAAATTCATTAGAAGAATTTCAGTCCTATCTCTGTGGATCCCAGCCCCAATTTCATGTGCAGAGTCAGGATCACCCTCTTTCTCAGCAAGGACTGGCAAATCAATCCTGCAGTAATGTGGGAGACTGTTCTTTGTTAAATCCCTGTTCTTTGTTAAAGATTGTGGGTTGGGCACAAATTTGCCAAACAAGATCCGAAAGATATCTACCCCCACCCCCACCCCCAATCAGAGATTGCTTCAGTTGCTGAACCAAATACCAAACCAAGGTGCTGAACATATAACTATGATTCAGGCTCTGACATGGAACAAAGATCAAGCAATTGTAATTTTCCAGATGATATGCCTTTTGAAAGGAAACACTGATAGACTATCCTATGTACAGGATAAATGTTCCCATGTTGAGGAAAGGGTTTAAATTGAGTGAGTGAAGTAATCAAAGAAAGAAAGAAAGAAAGAAAAGTGTTATATTTCTTCCTGGGCTAAATTGTATCTGCTGTGTTTTGAAATTCTTTTTCTTTAGTACTGCTCTGCAAAACTAAATATAAAAAGTATAGAAGAAAAAGGAAAGAGGAGAGCTGGTCTTGTGGTAGCAAGCATGACTTATCCCCTTAGCTAAGGAGAGTCTACCCTGGTTACATATGAATGGGAGACTTGATATGTGAGAAAGTAAGATATTCCCCTCAGTGGATGGAGCCACTCTGAGAAGAACAGAAGGTTCCAAGATGCCATTCCCTGGCATTTGCAAGATAGGCCTAGAAAAGATTCCTGCCTGCAGCCTTGGAGAAGCCGATGCCAGTCTATGTAGATAATACTGAGTTAGATGGACCAATGGTCTGATTCAGTATATGGCAGCTTCTTATGTTCCTATGAAAGGGACTTACCCAAGTTAAGGATGCAGTCTATGCCATTGGCATTCCTTGATGGGAGGAATCTTAAGATACATTTGTAGGATTTCAAGGATATTTTGCACTAACTGCTATATTATAGGCTGTATTCAGACCCCAGATAGAAATTACTGTATTGTTTGATCAGACAGTGGAATCGCCTGACAGACAGAAAGTTGGTCATCGCTTGGCACATGAAAATTTTCATGTTATTTAACAAAGTGGCAATGTTAGCTGTGACTGTTCGGAAATTGCATGCAGGTTGCCAGATAATGGTGGATGATAAAGGTGATGGGTATATCTGATGTTCCAACACTTTACTCACTGTTGCCCTTCATTATATATTTTTCATACTATAATGCCAAAGAGGTATTCAGTGACTTAGTTGGTATGTATGAAGAATTGCTGCAGTGGTTTTTTTTTTTTTTTTAACTTTTTGTGTGTATGTGTATGTATTTTATTTGTAATGTTTTAATTGTTGGCTGTAAACCATAAACTACTTCTGCTACATATTTCTGAGCTTTCATGCCCTTAATTCTACAATGATCTTAATGCTATGAAGTATAAAAAGGTAGTATGTCTTTGCATCAACTCATTAAAGTTTTTTTAAAAACTTTACAGTTCTAAAACAATGTTTTTAGTTTAAAAAATAATTGGTCTAAAATCCAATGAGCAAATGTCAGAGAAAATTTGGTACACAGATAAAATAATTTTACTTTAAACAAGACTATCTTGTTCTTCTTAAATTCTGACTAGTGAGTGAAATTGGTTTTTCTTCCCCAGGAACCAGTATTTATTTGAAATATGCCATATGCTTCAATATGCTATATGCCTTCCTTATTTACCAGTAGTCCTTATTTTCTGCTCCTGTGTCTGGTAAATCACTTATTTTAATCAATTTTAGTTGTATTTTACCTTGTTGTGATATGTCAGTGACACCTGTTAATTCTTTAAATTAATGTTAATTAATTCACTTAATTAAAAGGTGAATACCCTCTTTTCTTTTACATCCATGCAAAGCAGGCTAATGAATACAGCATAGAGCAGGAAGAGAAGTTTTCAGTAATGGGTAATAGTACAGGTGGTAGTGTTCAAGCAGTGATCCAAGGTGTGAGCATAGGAGTGTTACAAATACACCCGTGTGTCCCGATTTTAATTTATGAAATGTTGGCGTCTGTGTGTGATGTGTTTAACTGCCTTTGTTTGGCAAAATGATCAGTTTATTTGATCACTGTCTGGCTTGAAGAGAGCTCCTTAACTGCCTTTATATGATGCTTTTCTTTTTTCAGAAGGAGATCAACCATGATGAACACTGTTCAACATGCAAATGTGGTGCTAACTTGCAGCTTTGTGGAATATGCCCCAGAGCTTATCACCTCAGCTGCTTGGAACCTCCTTTGAAGACTGCCCCCAAAGGAGTCTGGGTCTGCCCAAAGTGCCAAGAAAAGGTAAGCTAATTTACACAGCAACTACTCCAAAAGAGGTTTAGGGATTGAATCCCATGTAAATATAAATGTGATAGCATACAAAAAAAGTGATTGCCTTAGATTATAGGGATTGCATAAACAAAGAAAAGTTGTTGGTGTTTTTTTGTTTCATAGCAGTAGTCTGTCTTAATTTCTGGAACACTGTGACTCCAGCTAATGTTAGTTATAACTAAGCTCCATTGAAAGCAGTAATGACTTCCTTTGTTTCATTCGCTTCAGTGGAATTTAGTCACATCTAATATCAGCTAGATTGGGTCCTTTGTATCGACATCTAATAAATCCGAGATTGCTCACCTCCTTGAAAATGTACCAAGAAATATGAAGCAGCATGCCAATCAGTCATGACGAAGCACCACTGAAATCAATTAGAAAAGTTAGTAATGACTAACTTAGTCTGGATGCCAAATGTCTGCAGTGTGAGCAGTGGAATCTAATATCAGGTATTGGGCATGATGTAGCCAAAAGTGACATTCCTTATGACACATTAAGGTCAGGGAGGAAAGGCAGGGTTGAACCTCCCCTCCCCTCCAGAGGTGCACCTAGGTAATTTTGGAGCCTGGACCTAAAGGCCTTTGAAGGCTCCCCCTCGCTGCAAGTTAAGCATAATTTTTAACACATAGGTTCTTGAGGGCACAAACCACACCACCCGGGACAGACTAAAGAGGATTTGGGGGGCCCCAGGGGGTGTGGAGGCCCTGGACTTTGGCCCCAAAATCCAGGAGTAAGAGAGCCTCTGCTCCCATCAGATGATCATTGCGCTGCTCAGAGCAGCACAGATTGAGCACCCACATGATCCGCACTGCTATGAGCAGTGCTCTATGCAGTGCGGATTGCCGGAGGCCAGAAAAATGAATCCTGGCCTCCAGGAATCTCTAAATGCATTTGTGAGCAGCATGGTTCATTTAGGGATTCCCCCTTGAATTGGGCACTCTAGGCACCCGACTCTGTGTAATCGGGCACTCTAGGCACACGACCTAGAGATTAAGGGTGTGAGTTAGTCTGGTTAGGTGGGATAGAAGTGCAGAAATCGGGAGTAATCCTGATGCTCCACACAATCAGCCTAACCCAGCAGCCCTAGCCTGGGTTAGGCTGCTCATAATAATGGCTTCATTGATTTCAGTGGGAGAGATTTAAACACATCCTCAAGTTTTTTCCATTGAAATCAATGGGACTGAAAAGTATATATATTTTTGTTTTTTATGTTCTTGCTAACATCTTATCACATGGTTTTGTCCTTTTATACATAGCTGTATGGAGGAATTTTGCAATGAGAACCATCATGATGGATTCAAGGTGACATTTGTTAGCATTACCTTGAGGAAGGATTTTATCTTCTTTTCAAAATTCAGCAAAACACAATTCCTCAATTTATTTCCATGCTTTCTAATTTTTAAAAAAACACTCTATTATTTAATCATTATACACTCGCTATATAGTCAGTCAAATTTTAATTAATAATGCATAGGTGAGGGTGCTGAGGGATTGCATGCATTATGTCCTCAGTGTGCCCTTGAATTGATCAAATCTGTTATTCCCTGAAATTGTAGGTGTTAAAGAAAGATGAAAACGTGCCATGGGCTGGAACTCTGGCTATTGTTCAATCCTATGTTACTCATAAAACAGGTATGTGCTGGAGTGATAGATTATAAGAAATGGTTTCTCTGGTGTCAGCAACTTTAAAATGGAAGTCACCTCAGGGAATGGCTTGCAAGAGGCTCAGAAATGAAGGACCATTAGAATACATCAGTGCCTGTCTGGCTGGAGGGCTTGCTGATTACTGTTCTAACACATTCTTTGAATTCAGTTCTCACATGTTTGGATGCAGTCCAGACATTTCCTAATGTATTTTACATTGGAGACAAAGGGCATTTTTCATTAGTGAGTCAGAAAGAAACTATACATTTCTCACACCAATGTTCATACTAAACAAGAGAAAAATTGGTTTATGGGTGAATTTAGGCAAACTCAAGTGCAGGCAATCTGATTATGTGGGAGATTGCCTACACACAAATCTCCACCTGAACAACGTCTGGCACAGTTTACATTTTCCTATGCAGCCATTCATTCCTATGAGGGCATACATTTCCTACTACACACATTGTAGTGGGAAATTTATGCTTGTATGTTTTTCTCTCTGTCCCACAACTGATATTTGTCTCTACAACTCCTGACACGAGGCACAACCATGTGGCTGGTGAGCTAAGACTCCACCCCAGCTGTGTCCACAAGCTGGGATGCATTACTTTGTTTTCTCCCATAGAACTCAGTGGGAGCAGTTGAATTTTAAGAGAAAAATGGTTTACATTTCGAGAACAGGCAGGGCAAAACTCACCTTTTTGTTACTGATACTGGGCAATGTGACAGTGGATGATAGGGGTCTTACTGGGAGTGACAAATGTGTCTGTGAACAAGAGGCATGAAAATCCACCGAAGACCCATAGTCCCATGCATTATACTCGACCCCATCCATCATAGTGATGCATATTTCGTTATTTTCTTTAGTGAATGTTTAATATTGTAGATGTACTTGTTTGTCTGCTTTAATGTATTCAAGAGTTATACCAAATGCCTTTTCTCTTGTTGGGATGAAAAAAAAAAGGGGGGGGGAAGCATTAAAAGCAGTCCCAAGCCATCACATATGTTTTTGAATACAGCTTTGCGTCTTATCTGTTATTTGTCACCTGCTTTCTTGCCTTTGTGTCACAGTCAAAGAAGAAGAGAAGAGGAAGTTATTAAATAGAAGCTGTGAACTGAGGGGAGAACACAGGCAGCTAGAAGAAAAAGAACGCTTTCTCAATAATGCCATAAAGGTATAGCTCCTGACTCTCCTCCAAAACTGGTCAGACACAAATTGTAGATGAAATCATAAGACCTTATTTCTTATTTTATTTTAAAATTATGCATCCAGTTTAATCGTATTTAAGGAAAAGTTGTTCTGGTAAGAACTAATCTGCCTACTTTCCCTTCACTGTAATCTTAATTGATAATTACCCTCTTCACAAGTTAGCCCACTTCAGCCTTAAATCTGCCATCTTGTCTGCCATCTTGTATTGGGGCAGATAACACCATCACAAACTATACTGTCAAAGTGTCCCTATGTATCCCTATACCTGTACCAAATTTGGTTCAAATTAGTTAGGCAGTCCACATTTTAGCCCATATGCGCCTCAACCATTCACACATCTGCCATCTTGAATCAGGATGGGTAACATCATCATAAACTACGTGCTTGAGCCGTCCCTATGTGTCCCTACACTTGTAGCAAATTTGGTTTAAATTGGTTCGGTTAGCTCACTTGTGCTTCAAACATTCACATGTCCACCATCTTGTATTGGGGTAGATGACATCATTACAAACTATGTCTTTGAGGTGTCTCTAAGTGTCCCTACAACTGTACCAAATTCGGTCCAAATCGGTTCCCACTTGCACCACAAACAATCACATGCCCACCATTGTGAATGGAAGTGGATGACATCATCACAAACTATGCCATTGAGGTGTTCCGATGTATCCCTACAGCTGTAGCAAATTTGGTTTAAATCAGTTAGGCAGTCCACAAGTTAGCCCTCTTGTGCTTCAAATATTCACCTACCCACCATCTTGGATGGCATCATCACAAACTATGCCATTGAGGTGTTCCTGTGTGTCACTCACTACAATTGTACCAAATTTGGTTCAAATTGGTTAGATGGTCCACAACTTAGACTGACTTTATGTGTGAATCTGAGTCTCAAACATTTGAGTGTCTGCCATCTTGAATCAGGGTGGATGACATCACAAACTACACCATTTAGATGCCCCTATGTGTCCCTACAGCTGTGGCAAACTTGGTTCAAATCAGTTAGGTGGTTGACAAGTTAGCCCACTTGTGCCTGAAACATTTATGGATCCACCATCTTGAACTGGGGTGGATGACATCATCACATACTACGCTGTTGAGGTGCACCAATGTATCCCTACAGCTGTAGCAAATTTGGATCAAATTGGTTAGGCAGTTCACAAGTTAGCCCACTTGCAGCTCAAACGTTTGCATGTCCGCCATATTGAATCAGTGTGGATGACATCATCACAAACTACACTGCTGAGGTGTCCCTACAACTGTACCATATTTGGTTTATATTGGTCCAGGCATTGTGAAATTGTTGGGGAGCATGGTATAACGAAACACAGCACATCATCTTGAGAGAAAGGGCTATAACTTTATTAACATTTTGTGAGCTGGATATTGGGAGAAAGAGCTTCACCCACACCCACACAGTAAGCCTAAAATAGATTGAGGTCAGACAACCATCCATCCTAACACCATTTGGGTGACACACTCTGGCTCAGAGCCTGGAATCAGTGCAATACTGGTCTCTATTCCTCTCTGCCAATCTAATGGGCCAGGGTCCTTTCACAGACTTCACCCCTCCAAGCTTCACAGCCTTTGAGGTTTCTGAAGTCCCTGAAAGTGATATGAGTGTTAACTGTAGGCCTTGGACCATGAAGCTTCTAAGTCCTGATTCAGCACTCACCTGATTTCATCTAGCCCCAGAATGCTCACCAGTGCAAACCCCTGCTATTGTTGTATGTAACCCGCATTGCACTTGCCACAGGGGAAGGTTAGCCTCACTTGGCCTTGCCCTCCCACCCATCCCAAAATGCATCAAGTTCCTGCTGCAGATCCAACTAATATATGCCACAATCAGCAACAGAAAGATGGACCCTGTCAGGCCAGAACAATTCAGGACAGGAGAATGTAATGCAGGGCGAGAAACTACTGCTCCACCTCTGGCAACAACCTCCCTGCCCATGTCCCTGTTGAATTTACATCTGGACCTTTCAAAGCCCTTTAATTTATGCACCCCATCTGCAAAATTTATGCTGTAGCACATCTGGCCAGAGAATAACAATGCCTGAGACCCAAGCTCTAAATACCTTGAAATCCTCCTCAGCCTGCTGAATTAATGAAAGACCAGGGTTTGTTTGTTTTTTGGGAGGATCAAATCATTTTGACTTAAATGAACCATAACCCATGAGGGGCACTAACTGCCAAAAACTCTCTGGTAAAAATTGACCCCAAAGCATACCCCTTGTGCCCAACCAGCAGATTGAAGTGTGACTGCCCAACCCCAACTGGGTACCCCTCTGAGAGGTGCTAGCACATCTGTGGGCTCAGAAAACAATCAAGTGGCCACAAATCAGTACACACAGTGAAGCCACTGCTTGCCCAGCATCTGTCAAACAGAGCATAGTGTTAACTGCATGCCAAACACACTTAACAAACCTTAACAGATAATGGCTGCATTCGCACATAACACAAAACTGGAGGTTCCTTCACCTTCAGTTTTCGGAACTCTACATCTGAATGCAGGCAACCAGAGTTTAGCCAAAAAACTGGACCTGTGATTTCTCTCCCCAGAATCCAATTGGTACTTTCAGTTTGACTCAAGTTTCACTGCCTGTAGCTTCAGTTTGGTGGTGCCAGCGTTATGTCTGAACAGTCGCACCACAGTTTCCCCCCTCTACAACTAGAGTTGAGGGAGGAACCTCCTCCCTCACTCTGGCTGCTATTGGCAGCCAGTTCCCTCCCTCCCCCACTCTGCTGATGGCGAGACTGCAGAAAGGGAGCTCTCAATTTTGTCCAAAATGTGAGAGGAGGGGGTCGCAGAGCTGTGGGTCCATTGGACCCGCAGTTCTGCATTACATCCAAAGGTGGCCATAGTGTTTAAAGGTTCAAGAACACCAACAGCCAATATTCTTAACTTCCATATCCAAGAACCCCATTCATTAAGCCATAGAGGCTGCTCCAATTAGAAAACAATGTAGGCCAAAATTAGCAGGAGATTCTCCCAAATCCAGTAAGGCCTTGTGTAACACAGCCCAAAACATCAGTGGTCTGCTATTAGAATGAACAAAATTGCAGCCCCGTACAGCGGGGTGTCTCTCTAAATAGGCTCTCAGGGCTCTCCCTGGACACGTCATTCATTTGATCTAAGTGGGTAATCTGACCCTTCCCATTTTGATCCATCTTGGATCTGTGCAGGGTAAGTTTAATGCTACTATCAGTAAAGGAGAAGTCACACAACTACACACAAGAGTATATCATGATTGTGGGGCAAAATTTCTAAAAGCTGGAAAATCCCAAAGATGGCAACCAGTGCTGTGACCTGAAACAGCACAATTTCCCAAGAGGAAGAACATAAAGATGAATGAATGCTCAAAATGGACTGTAATAAATCAGGACTCACTGGCCTTCTCTTATTTGGGGCAGGTGGGCAATCCCATCCCCTGCCTTCTAACATCCTCCTGATCCTGAAGTCAGCAATGGAGTCAAACCAACCCCGTGCTCTGGACTCAAAGGAGAGAGCTGACACCTAGCTGGACAAAATTCTTTCAGAGAGTTTAAGGTGAGATAGAAATGGCATGATGTCCTCAGGAGGAATGGGCCAAACCATCCCCAAACCTGCCTGCTCTCTAGATGTATAAAAGGTTGCTACTTTAGTGGCATAACTAGACCTGGTTCTGGGGCCAGTGAAGCATTGATTTCCCTGCGCACCGCTAATCTCCAAGTCTTCAAAGTGCTTCTGGGAGCTTCTCCAGTTTCAACATAGCTTCTAGAGCTAATTCCATGCAATACCCTACCTGAAAATCAAGATAGGGCACTGGCTATTTCATTCTGGAACCAAAATAGGATGTTAAATGGAAACAACACAAAACACAGGCACACAATAGGCCCATAACCTGGGGAGAGCGAGATGTCTATGCATAGATAAATACGATAATACCAGGACAACAGCCAGTTCACAACCGCTGATAATAATAGGACAATATTGCAAGATTCTCCAGAAGGAAATGGATACATCTCACCATCCAATCTAGCTCTGTGCTCAAGAATGTCAATCTGGTGGCCAGGTCCTCAGTTTTATCCACAGCCAGAGGAATTCTTAACTCCCTAGTAAATTCAATAAATTGGTCAAGCAACAAATGGCACTGACCAGTAGCCCCAGGGCACACAAATAAAAACGCTGTCTAAATAGTTCACAGTAGTATTGAAGCTCATCCTCTGCCTCAAAGTAAACTCTAAAAACATCCCAAATTTCTCAAATGCGGAACATGGGTAAAGCCCAGTCAATGTACTAATACCCATTTCAAGCAAAACTCAGCAAATTGAAGTCTGAGAGAAGGCAGAAGGCAGACCTGATACCTCGCAAGAGCCTCAGCTCCACAGCTCCGGACAATGCAGACCACGACATCTAGGGATGCGTAATTCACAACGCACAGTTCTTCTGGAATGCTGTCATTTACTGAAGAGTCCTTTGGCAAGGACAGAACGTGTGCTGTATAAGTCTCCAGGAGCCTAGTTATGGATGACTGTTATGGGCAATAGGTGCAGAAAAGGTACAGGCAGTGACCAGAAGGGGCCAAAGACCCTTCCAACCACCATCTCCTCAATTTTCCTCTAAATCACTCTCTCCATATCGACCACTGAATGCAGGTTAGGTGCCTGAAAAGCCACCCTCCAGGATTGACAAGGAATCCTAAAACCCAAAGAAAACCCATTCAGTAAGAACTTGGCATCCTGATTCAAAAAGTAGCCAGCCAACAGGCTCGACAAAACCTGAATGTTAACAAGGCTAGGGCCCTTCTTCAAACACTGGTGATCTGGATTCTTCTGTCCAAAGGGCTGTACCTTTGGACTAGCCCCGCAGGCCTTGCCCCAGCTGCAAGTAGCTTGAGTGCTTGGCCCTTCAGATGCCACAGGCATGGTAGAATCTGCACTGATTTTGGAAACAGTGTTCCCTACTGTTAAATTCCCAGCAAACTAACTTGAATCCACTGTAAGTTTGAGCCCAAACTCCTGGCAGACCCTGCAGGCCTGGGCAAGAGGTGGCTGCTATCTGCACGGTCACCCTGGATGGGATGTGCAGGCATTGCTTAATTAATTAGCAGCTAAACCTCCCACAGTGGGGTGTCCCATGGGAGTGAGGGGTCCAGGGCTGACCTCTTTTTATAAAGTTATCATAATACCATGCCAAAGACATGTACACAAAATCCATAAGCAAACAGTGAATGAGTTAGTTAATACTTAACTAATAATGCAGGTCCCGTTGATGACATAATACCTCCCCATGTAAATATCATACCTTGACAACTTGTTGCTCCAGGTGCATTCTGCTGTCCATGTGTATGTCCCCTCGCCCCCCCAGATCAACTTGGCAATGCCTGGGCCAGTATGAACATTGGGTACAGTTGTAGGGACACCTCAACGATGTAGTTGGCAACAATGTCATCTACCCCAATTCAAGATGGTGGATGCGTAAATGTTTGAGGTGCAAGTGGGCTAACTTGTGAACTGCCTAACCAATTTGAACCAAATTTGCTAGAGCTGTAGGGATAGTGAAAGGAAAGTAGGCAGATTAGTTCTTACTAGAACAACTTGTTACATAATTGGAAATCCATTTTGGAAGGGCAGTATATAAATCGAATGAATGAATGAATGAATGAATAAACAGCAAATAATATGGTTTAGCACTTGCTAGTATACAGCTACATGCAACAGATGAAGGAATAGCATGTTTGAATGCTCCCCCATACAATAAAAACACCCTCCAATCATATAGAAAACTCAATAGACAAAAACCATTTCAGGTCAACATATTCTGTTAATGGATTACTACATTCACTCGTGCTCCAAAATGCGAGGAAGTAACATGCATCAATGCTGCGGCCTTAACAGATGCACAGTTTAGGCAATATGGACATGGATCCAGCTTCACCATTACCATTACCATGGAGCTAGTGGCTGGAAGTGGCAAAATGGTGGACTTCAACCCCAGATTTCTCTCTTCTCTGGAATACATGCAGAGTCTAGGACCCTGAAGCTATCATGCAACTAGCATTCTTGTTATAACTACCCAACTGGCAATCAATACCATCCAAGTAGAATGAAGCATCTGGAAAGACCTTAAAGGTCATCTAGTCTGACCCCATCTCCCTCATACAGTGTATCCAAAGCTAAAGCATCAACAGTTATTCCTCCATCTCCAACATGGTGTTTTTCAATGTTAAATGGGCATCTAAGTGCCCATCGAGTAGCAAAAAGGTGAGCAGCCAGAAAAATAAATAAAGGGTTCACCATCAAAAGCCTCAAAATTGCTTATAAATATATATGTTGAGGTAAAGTTATACCTTTACTTCAAGGAAGGGAGACCAGGAATACAGATGGGGAAAGCAAAGTGGGTAGTTAGAGCCTGTGAGGAAGAAGCAGTGGCAGTTTGGGGGATGGAATGAATTTGGAAATGCTCAGAAACATGCAAACACAAACACACAAACAGAAGCACGCAACACCAATATGCATGCAACACAAACACATATGCACACACAAACACAAATGCACACACCACAAACATGCACATGAACACAGATACATGCACATAAACATATGCATGCAACAAAGATGCACAAATGCTTGCACACACACATGCACACAAACACACATGCACACAAACACATGCACACAGCACAAATACATATGCATATGCACAAGCACACACAAACACACATGGACACAGCGGACACACAAACATATCCACATCCACACAACATGGCAAAACATGCACATTGTGTGTGTGTGTGTGTGTGTGTGTGTGTGTGTGTGTGTGTGTGTATACACACACACACATTTTTAATGTTGTGTAGTAAGCCATCCAGAGAACAATTTGTTATGGGGCAGCTAACAAAGTTTTTAATTATTATTAATTATTATTATTATTACGCACACATTGCATATACAAACATGCACACATACAAGTGCACACAACATAAGCACATGTGCACAGTACATATATATGTAAACACCTCTACACGTATGCACACAGAAAGTACACTAAGACATGCACACAGAAACGTGTACATGAATACAACACCACACAGACAATGCATACACAAGCAGAGATGTTACACAATTACACATGTTACACAATTCACACAAAACTAGATGTGTATTTACAGTGCACACACATGTTAAATATGCAAGCACATATTTAAATTCAAATTCAAATAAGCACATGCTCACAGAAACACAAGCACACACACCACAAAGACAGCGAGCTACTTTAGGACCCCGCTCTCACTCACAAGAGTTTTTTCCCCTGATACAATAGTATTTTTGACTTCCCCCCCTCTTTGAACAGTAGACCTCCATTTTCCAGCATAAAGTGTTTTTCATGGACCTTTCAGTTTCAAGGATTAATGGGGGGGTGGGGTGAGGAGCATTTGGGAAATGCCCCAATTCTGTGTGTCTGGCACATGAAAATAAATAAAATCACAAACTTTTGTATATTGTGCATTGATTCACTTTAGGAAGTGGCTTTGACTAGAATATTCCTCTTCAATCGACATAAACATCCATTCATTATGGGGAGAAAAGGACCAACCCTTAAGCTCTAGTCTCTAAGTACCCTACTTTTGATACTGACACAATGCTGAAAGGGTGTAACTAATTTGGGCTGAGTGGGCATTCACAAAAGCATGTTTGCAGTGGGAGTATTTTGATATCAACCTATATAATTTTTATCCTTTCTTTTCATCTCTTGACAGAAGTGCTTAGAGCTAAAAAACAGCCTATTGGCTCAGCAAAAAGGGGTTCAGACATCTCTGGAACGCCTCAAAACTCTCATTAGACTGATACAAAATCAGCAGATGATTCAGGTTACCATCACAACCACAACCACCTCCTCTCTGCTAACTGTTCCCTGGATCAAACCATCTTCTGCCTCAGCTGCTGCTGTACACAAAGCCTTGAAGCCAACACAGGGCAACAACTGACACCTGAAAAGCTTTTTCTTTTTAGAAAAGAAAAGAAAAACACACACTCTAGAAAGAGATGAGCTATTACAAGAAGAAACCCGAGAAAAAGACTGCATTGGTGTGTTTTTTATGACACCACAGTGTTGGGAAAAATCATCCAGTTGGTGTCATGGCAATTTTCTACAGAGCAGATCTTGCGACCATTTTGTATTGCTGAGATCTTCAGTGCTTAGGAGATTATTTCTTTTTTTCGTTCTTGGCCTTAATGTATTTAACGAATAAGGAAAATGAAGCAGCATATGTTGGCCGATGAGGGAGGTGGGATGAAATATCCTTTTAGTTTTAAAAAGTTCTCCCTTTGAAGGAAAAATAGTTCTAAATACAAAGAATTAGTGGGATAGTATATAGGTAGATGGTAGGAAAACTTTAAAGAAGTGAATAACTTGAAACTCAATGTGAATTTCTGATTTTTAAAAAATGAACAAAGTCTGCCACATTGATTCAGATGGATTCACATGACTGTGAAACAGACACTCACAAAGCCTTCAAAATCAGACCGATCTCTCTTTTTTTGCAGTATTATAGGTGAGAATTGCAGATACTTAAATAAAAATGTATGAGATTAGCATTTCTAGTGAAATATTGAAGTATTTTCTTGCTGATGCTTCTGTATATGTGTTCTGAAGTATTTAAAGAGGTATGCCTGTAAAATACCTAATTTTTTGCAGGCCTTTTCAACTTATTTTGTTATCAATGTATTTTTCTCATGGAGTTTTTTGTTCATACACCATAATAGTGACAAATATCTTC
The DNA here is from genome assembly GCF_027244095.1 of Hemicordylus capensis. NCBI lineage: Eukaryota > Metazoa > Chordata > Lepidosauria > Squamata > Cordylidae > Hemicordylus > Hemicordylus capensis. The sequence continues at coordinate 134,122,615 of NC_069661.1, forward strand.
AGCAGATTAGATCTTTACTATTTTGCGGGGACAGGGGATCAGGTTTTTTTGTTTGTTTTTTTGTGTTTTTTTAAGAAAGCAAATAATCTTTTTGGTTTTGCTTCCCCTGCTCCCCATCCTTACAGTACAGATGATATGCCAAAAAAACCCTTAGACTTTTGTACTGCATTTTTATTGTAAAGTAGGGAATGTGTTTTCTTTTGTTTTCATTCCAGAAGTATCTGCTAAATAGTACAGAGAATAAATTGCCTCAAGGAGTTGTTTTTTTTAATTGGCTATATCAGGAGCTTTGGGGAAAGGATGGGCTGTCAAATTATAAATAATGGTTGTTGGGAGGTTTTTGTTTTTGTTTTGGAAACTAATTTTTTAAAATCATTTTGCTAATTTTTATCACATGTGAAACATTCAGCATTAACCTAAGAAAATGCTAGTGAATCTGCTTTTAAATTTTTTATTTCTCTTCACTAGCTAGTCTTCCTGATGCAACAAGGGTCAGTCTGGTCCCGTCATAGGTCTCTTGACCTATGTTGGAACGCTGAGACCTACCTCAGAAGTCAGTGATGGGCGAACCGATTTCTCTTCCACATGGCTGTTACATTTTACTGAGTCTATTTCCTTCCTCAGGAAAAGAGATATTTAAGCAGGAGTCAGATTTTGGTTGACAGAATGTGAGGGAAGTCATGATTCACGCAAGATTTAACAGTTCATTCTTGGATATATTCAAGATTAAATTGCAAAGTAGCAATATATTTTAAGAGCATTTATTATGGTTTTTAAATCATTCATAATTACAACTAACAAAAGTCACTCTTTATTTTAAGCACAGGGATTCGTGCTTCTGTTATGCATATCTAGGACTTCGGTCCATTTGGTTTTTTGTTTTTTTTAAACAGTTGTGTCAGTTTGTAGAACCAGTTAATTGACCAGAAATATATGTGCTTCTGAGAAATAATCAAATATGCTGGTGGGGGTGGGGGGAAGGGAGTACCAGAACAAGAGAGGAAACCTTAAAGATTCACTGGAATTATTAGGCCCAACATTTCAAGCAGATACTGTTTTTCAAGGTCACTAGCAAAGTAGTCTTACAGTAATTTGGATGCATAAACCAATTTACATTGAAAAGCAATTTTACATTGATAAGCATTTCTACATAGCTAAAGCATCTCATAGTAGCCTATCACATGGTGCTGAAAAGTCGGGGAATTTAGCTTTTGATTGATTGATTGTGAGTCGCCCATCACTAGACAGCACACAGTCCCTTCAACCATTTTCACAACTCCGGGAAAAACTGTGCAGTACTATACAAATCTATTTTAATACACCTAACACTCTGTTGAACAAGGTTTTTATATGCTTTTATTGACAGACAGAAGTGTCTGTCAAGAAAAACACAATTGTGGTACATTGGTTATTGTACACCAATTTATGCATTCAGATGTGGCTTGCAGTGTAAACGTTTTCAGGTTTGATCATTTTTGTTTCATTCTCAGATGAATTTTAAAAAAGAAACAGGAAAAGCACAGAAAGTTGATGGAATGTACATACTTTCTGTAGAAATGCTTTTTTCTGGGACTGTTAAAAAGTAGTTATTTTGGAAAAGGGACTGTCCAGTGGATAGTGTGCATAGAAAACAAAGTGTTTGTCTTAAATATACCAATGTAGTTTACTTCTTCATGATGAATTAAACTTGACTGACAGATTTAATATTGGTGTGGTGTCTGGATTGTATATACTGTATTTCTTTCAAACAGGGGCGTAGCTATAACTGAGTGAAAGGGTTCAAAGAACACGGGCCCCCAGCTCCACCCCTCCCTATTTTCTTCATTATCTCCCTCACTCTGGGGGGCCACCAGAGAGAGGGATGAACACAGGCCCCCTCTCCCCTAGCTACACCCCTGCTTTCAAACATTACCTATGCCACTTTGACTTAGACAGAACTGTTACAGTTCTGTTATTCCTGCTGCCACTTTTCCTCACTTCTTCTTTTGTTATTGATGTTTTTTTTAAAAGCTTCCTTCTCCAAGCTGCCCTCCAGCAATCCACACATGAACTTGTTGGCCTTGCCATCCATCACACTGCAGGTGGGTGTAATGGCAGGAGAAACACGGGTCACTCAATAACGTACCTGGACCTATACTCAATTTAGTGTACAAGTACCAAAAAAACCCCAGAACCTAAAGGAAACTTAACAAGACAGTCCCCTAATTTAAATAATTTTAATTTTATTTTTTGATTTGATTTGATTTGATTTCTATACCGCCCATCCAAAAATGGCTCAGGGCGGTTTACACAGAGAAATAATAACAAAATAAGATGGATCCCTGTCCCCAAAGGGCTCACAATCTAAAAAGAAACACAAGGTAAACACCAGCAACAGTCACTGGAGGTACTATGCTGAGGATGGATAGGGCCAGTTACTCTCCCCCTGCTCAATAAAGAGAATCACCACAGTAAAAGGTGCCTCTTTCCCAGTTAGCAGGGGTGGTAATTAAGACAAAAAGGGTTTAGTTGATTAAGACCAAATAAGTAGCTCTTGGATGATTACTTGTAAAGATCTTATACCATCTTGAAAACTTGGAGTTTACAATGGAGTATCTACCTTGTTGAATGTTCTGCCTAAAAATAACAGCTGACATGAGGAAAATTACTCAAACTAACCCCATCAAAATTAAAAGGACAAGTTAGGCAATAGGGATGTGCACGAACTAGCCAGTAGGTGTGTGTGTGTGGGGGGGTTCCTTTAAGGGGCATGGAGGGTCCCCTTACCTTCCCCGCCGATTTCCCCCCACATGTTGGTGCAGGGCTGCAGCATGCCTCCTTGAAGCCCTGGTGAATGTCACCACGCTCCGGTGAATGCTGTACGTTGGGCATTTGCATGGTGACATTCACCAAGGCAGCAAGGAGGTATGCTACAGCCCTGCACCAATGCTTTTAGGGACAGTGCTGGGGGGGCGGAGTGGCGGGGCAGGTAAGGGCACCCTCCCTGCCCCTTAAAGGACCCCCTCGCCTCCAAACCGGCTTGAACACTGGACTTTCAGTCCAGTGGGTTCAGCTCTCCAGAAAAGGAACGCCGAACCAGTTCATGCACATCTCTATTAGGCAATGCTTTTCAATGTGACTACTTTGAGCAATTTCCCCCATCATGACAGCTGGTATCACAAATACTAGATTTAGGAAGAGCGAGCAAACAAAGGCTCCACAGAAGAAATATAATAAAACTAGCTGACCTGGCGCAGAGCATCTGTACCCCCTAGTTCTCCCTGTCTCTCCTCCCCATCTTCATTTCTTTCTCCCTCCCTCCAGCCACATTTCTTTCTCCCCCCCCCCACCCCATACACAGCCCGTTCTGCCTTGGTGGCCAGGCTGCTTCTCCTTGGCCAGCTGTCTGGCGGTGACCACTTCTCCTTCGCAGCTGCCTGCTGGTGGCTGCTTCCCCTGCACAGCTGCCTGCCGTCCTGGTGGCTGCCACTTCTCCTCCGGTCCCTGTCGCTAATCTGCAGCTCTCTTGCAAGAGCTGCCACGCATGGGATTAGCGATGGATACGTTTAAGAGAATTAAATATATAGAAGATATAGTGGTCAAATATACCCTGCCGATTTACAACCACCATGAAGGCTGTCTCATTTTGGCTCAAGCTCCACAACGCTGGGAAACTGGAGCTTTCATTATTGTCCTGATTCTCTACTGCCTGATTCTTACTACTGTTACAATAAATATTTATATCTACTGCTCTTCAGTGTTATCAAAGTGGTTTACATTGAATGAATGAAGATGGTTCCCTGTCCCCAAAGTGCCCACAATCTAAAAAAAAAAAAAAAGCAAGCAAGATAGACACCAGCAACAACCACTGGAGGGATGCTGTGCTGGGATTGGATGGTGCAGTTGCGTTCTTCCTGCTAAATATAAAAGAATAACAATTTTTAAAGATGCCACTTTGCTCAGTTAGCAGGTGTATGTAGCATCTGAGACTTACTGTGTTGCTAGAGGAATTCTGTGAGTTGAGCCATGCCTGTGTATTGCTTACACCATTAGTTTGTAAGATGAGTTCCTTAGTTGGAAGAGGCCCTCTTCTAGGATCCTTCATAATCCTTATTCTGACTCAATGCAGAGAAGGTTTTATGGGGCACTCCAGTAAAGGCTGAATGACAGCACCATCCTGGGCTCGTCCCAAATTCAGGGTAAAAAGTTTTCTGATGCCTCTCTATCCCTGATTTGCCCCCTTTCTGTTGGGGGCCATAGATGTAGAAGACACTGAAAACTGTAGCCTATTCTATAGCCAATGGTTTCTCATTTAAAAAAATGCCTTCTGTAGCCGACAGTCCATTCTCATTCTGTTTTTAAAGCCTCAGCCAGCATGCAGTTGGTGGAAGGAGGAGGAGGAGGAGGATGCACCAGCAGGTAAGGAGGACACAGTGTGTCCCAGGCAGAGTGGTTTGCCCTGCCACTGCAGAGGGCTTACCTCATCGTCCAGGTCTAGAAGTTTACCTGCTGAACAATGTGGAAGTTCTGGGACTACGAATCTGAATACAATGAATATTTATATACCATTTTTCAACAAAAGTTCCCAAAATGTTGACATATAAATAAATAAATAAATTTGATTACATTAAGTATTAAATCGCTCCCTGACCCCAAAGGGCTCGCAATCTTTTAAAAAATAAATGTAAGATGGACACCAACAGCCGCCACTGGATGGATGCTTTGCTGGGGATGGATAGGGCCATCTACAATACAATGGAACTCTTGTCTTTTATTTATTTATTTGTTGTTAAATTTATATACCACCTTTGATTAAAAACAATCTCAAGGCGGTTTACAAAAGTTAAAACACATATAATTAAAAATGACAGTTAAAAATATTAAGCTAAAAATATGAAAACAAATCTAATTTAAAATATATAATATACAAAAACAAAAACTATACATGGATTAAAAACACACAGAAGCAGCAATAAAACAATCACGTAAAGGCCTGGATAAAAAGCCAAGATTTAACCAGATTAACCAGATTTAATCAGTCTAAATCAGTAGAGGGTTTTTTGACCATCAAATATACACACATGTGAATAGTTTTTAAAAACACTGTTCCTCTTTCTGTAAACTATTTTGTAATTTAAAGAAGAAAGGACCATTTCATAATTAAATCAGAAAGCCTAAATATGCATACACAGACTCCCTCTAGTGGAAAACATCAGGAATCAAGTAAGGTTCATTTTTTTTATTTTTGCTAGAAAATAAACCAGTTTTACAAAATGTGGCCACTTCCCAGCCTTTTGGTGGGGGTGGCATTATTACCCCATCCCATTGTCATAGAGGGGATGAGGCAAAGGGACATTAGCTGCGATATCGGGGAGGCGTAGTTTTTTTGTAGTTTTGTTTGGTGGCTTTCCATCCCCTTGCCTCCAGCTGGCAGGCAGTCAATCAGACCTTGGAGACTTGACAGCTCAGGGACTGCAACTGACACTCCTGCCTTCTTTGGTGGCTCCACAAACCTCAAAGGCTGAGCAGCATGTGGGGGGTGAAGCCCACAAAAGCATGCTGAAAAGAACTGGAATCAGCATGGGACTGATTTGATGCTCTGAACTGGAATGTCTTGCCCACAAGGTTTAGGGGAACGCCCTTTCCTAAACTTAGTGGATGCTGATTCACCATTCTGATTCATTTAAAGTTGCCAATAAAGTTATGGCTTTTTCTTCTCTTTACTTTATTGCTTCATACCTTCTTGTGTGGCGTAATTAATGCACATGATCCTTGGTGTGGTCATTTAGGCTTTCTTGCATGCTGTGCCATAATAAATTAAACATTTATGCCTGCCAATTAGCCAATTCCAGAAAATAAACTGAATTGCATTTCATATGGAAGCAGTGCCTTGGGGCAGAAATAATGATTAATACTAGTTTATTAGTAGTTTTTATGAATATTATTAATTTATTAAGTAATTAATAACACATAATTACTTGTTTTTAATAAAACAATTTTATAGTTCAATCTGCTGTTTACTTAAGGAAGGGGGCTTGTTGCTTGACAGAATCTACTGTCTTGACAGTAACACATATGATGGCCATCATAAGTTGATTTATTGTTTCACAGGCTGTACTGGCACAGAAAACAGCCTCCCCTACCCACCAAAGAAAAAGGAGAATTTCAGAGTGGGATCTAAAAAGGTGTGTGCATACCCATTAAAGGACATTTAATTCTGGAAGGGTTGCCCGGAGACTCCTGGCGACCACAGAGCCCTGTGGTTGTCTTTGGTAGAATACAGGAGGGGCTTACCATTGCCTTCTCCCGTGCATTATGAGATGATGCCTTTCAGTATCTTCCTATATCCCTACTGCCCAGTATAGGTGTTTTGCAGCGGGGATTCGAACCAGCAACCTCTTGCTCCCTAGGCAAGTTTCTTCTCTGCTAAGATTAGTTAAATACAGCACTATGTTTTCTGCAAAAAGGTGTAATTATCCTGGCACAGTTGTGTCAGTATAGTTTAGATGGAGAGTAGTGTCAACATGCCACCATTTTAAGTCCTGAACATTCTATTGCTTATAAAATCAAAACCATTTGTCTGATCTGCCTGGCCATCAGCACCCATTCACTAGGTGACAAGAGACACCTCCCCGTCAATTATGGTGCAGATCCATTGAAAAATGGCTCAGATAGAGTACTTTAAAGCTTTTCTCTTTTGAGCAGAGATTTAAATGGTTAGTGACATTCTTTTGGACTGAGGAAGTGGCATTTGAAATATTTTGTAGTCCATTTGCATTGTTTCAGTCTTTAGGCTACATGCCAGAAGAATGCCTTTTGTATATCCCTCTGGGACCCAATCTATGGTTATTTCACAACTGATCCCCAAAGTTTCATTTTAAGGGGCTGAAAAATACATCTTTACCACTAAAAGAGTCTGTCCAGTAGAACTCTGGAAGCAGCGGTGCCCACAACCAGTATGGCAGCCAGCTCCTTCCTCGTCTGAGCCTTGGGAGCACAGTTTCATTCAGTTTTCTTCCCTGCCCTCTTCTTTCCTCCCGCAACAGCAACTATATCTTTAAAAACTGCTCCTTTGCTTTAGAAAAAACACTTTTCAGCTCTGGTCATTGGTTATTCCACAACCATCTGTTCTTCAAAACCACAGGCATTTTTTGACCTTACCTCCAGCAAAAACAGGTGCACTGCTCTGTGCAGCCGGGTGTATGTGGGAGGCAGAGGGAAGGAAATGTGTTCTGCTTAACTAAGCTGCAAAGGGCTCCTCAAGGCTCCTTTAGGCGGAAGTGTCATGGGTGTGAGGTGTGCTATGTGTGTAATGTATGTGTGGGGGTGAATGGCTGCAGTGTGTGTGTGAATGAAAATGAAAATGACGATTATTTGTATACCACTTTTCAACCAAAAGTTCCCAAAGCGGGGATGAATGAATGAATGAATGAATAAAATGGCTCCCTGTCCCCAAAGAGCTCACAGTCTAAAAAGAAATGTAAGAGAGAGACACCAGCAACAGCCACTGGAGGGATGCTGTGCTGGAGATGGATAGGGCCAGTTGCTTTCCCCCTGCTAAATAGAGAAACACCACTTTTAAAAGGTGCCTCTTTGCTCAGTTAGCAAAGTTAGTGAATGGCTGCACTGTGTCTGTCCCCGAATGTGAATAGCTCTGAATTGGGCTATTCCCAAGCCACTCTGGCTTCTCAAGTTGCGCAGGGACAGTATATACCACCTTTCATTAAAACAATCCCAAGGTGGTTTGCAGGTCACTTCTTGCTGCAACCCACACATCCATTGCCAGCTGGCCAAGGACAAGGGGGGTTCCTGTTCATGCTGGAAGGTGAAGCAGTGATCACACATCAAGGGGCAGCATCAAAGTTCTGGGAGGGCCCCCTTGGTGGTTAACAAACAAACAAACATGGACATGCCCACTTTATCCAAAAGGGAGTTTGGGATAAAATAAGCAAGGCAGACAGGCTTGCTCTTGCTTCCATATTGCCCGGAGACATGCAGCAGCCCTCTCCTCTGCCTCCCACATCCTGCAGGAAGACTGGACAGTGGGAAAGAGTTGGGTGCTGCCAAGTTACGACAACACCTGGAGGTCTATGGAGGACACAGATGAGTGGGACGCTGAACATTGCCAGGGCAGCTTCAGGATGTCTCGGGAGACATTTGACTTTCTGGCAAGTGAGCTGGAGCCCATGCTCTGCTGGCAGGACACTGTGCCCTGCAGTGCCAGCACACAAGTGGCTCGCCATTATGATTTACAAGCTGGCCCTAGGCTCTATTTTCCCTAGATACGCCTCTGTTCACATGTGCCTTGTCAGCACTGGTATCAACCAGTGTCTTTATGCCACCTTTATGCATTATATATTTTGTAAACATTCCTATGGCAAAATACATGTGTTGCTACATTTTATTCATGACAGAATCATGCCATCTTCTCCATAACTGGCCATTGATAGCCTCTGATATAGTTTGATTGATTGGTCGGTCAATAAAAGATATTACAAAAACAGCATAAAATGCTAGTGCTGTTTCCTTTTAAGGAAATTGAAGTGTGCTCCTTGGACTGCCATGTAAGTATACTTAGAATCAGTGTCCTTGAAAGCATATTATGTGTACAAATAAGCCCTATTCACAAGTTACGTTCAATGCACAAACAGTGGTACACTTCATATCTGTAGCCTGTGTTTGAAGGGCCTGTGCTCAGGTCCACCTTTTAAATGAATCCATGTACAAGCATTCACAGAAAAATGTGTACATGCATAGCATCTGTAACATCTGAACATAATCTAACATCTGAATAGGGCTATAGATATAAAGAAAAGCAGAATTTATCTGATGGCATTTTCAGCTCAGTACAGAAAGGAGTGCTTACACATGCATTGTAGAATGTGGAGCTGGTTTTATCATGTTTTTGAGACAGAGGATGTGTCTGGATGTGGATTTTAAAACATCAGCACATGTGGTACAAGAAGTCCATATAGAGTTTTGTGCACCTTTGCTTTTGTGCACCTTTTGGAAGTCTTTAAAAAGTTGAAAAACTTCTGTGGAGAGGGGTGGGAAAGTTGGCCTCATGACTGTAAACTATGAGAGCAGGTCCGCCCTTCCCCGTGCCAGGGATGCACCTAGGCAATTGGGGTGCCTCCAGCAGCCACCCTGCGCCCACCACGCCATGCCTCTGTTTTTTGTTTTTTTGTTTTTGCATAATTCAAGCCACCATGGCATGTGTGTGGCTGAGGGGTGGGCAGGGCGGTGAGCTGAGCAGGACTTGCCTCCCACCCCCCACCCCCCCCCGGTGGTGGTGGCTGGAGTGACCACTCAGCCTGTCCATTCGGCCCAGAGGCTCTTGTTTACTGTGAGGTGCTACAGCGCACCGGTGCAGTTAAAATAGATTGCCACAAGCCCATGATGCCACACACTGGAGCACCTCGCAGTTATCAAGAGCCACTGGGCTGAATAGACAAACCCAGCGGTCACTTCGGACAACACCGGGGGAGCAGGTAGGCAAGTCTTGCTAAGCTCACTCCCCAGCTGCCACTCCTCGCTTAAATTATACAAAACACAAACACCGGACGTACAGTGTGGCGAGGCGGGCACAGGTGGTTGCAGGAGGGCCCCCCCGACCATTTGGAGTCTGCCCCTGGAGGCCACGGACCAGGGCCCCAATGTCCGGGGGTAAGAGCACCTCTGCCCCCCCCAACCAACCAGTCAATCCTCAAGGAAAAACATTCTGAGCAAAAAACACTCTGAGCAAAGTGACTTTCAACAGCAACTGAGTGCTTCCGTATTTCTATGTGACACCTTTTTGCTTCCTGATAAAATAATATACTGCAGAGTAATTGCAGTGCTGTTGGTGGCGGCAGCAGCCAGAGGGGCAGGAAGTGAGAGATACGTAACAGCTGACAGAATGTCAACAAAACATTAAGCAAAAGCACTTCCAACAACAACATATGGTTTAACTATAGTGGCAGAAATAATAGCTGTAAGGAGGCAATCGCTAGAATGCCTAAAAATGTAAGAGTAGCATCTTTAGCAGGATTCATCCATCCCCTGTGGGGCCATGAGTTACCGTGGTGGGTCTTTTGAGAGGACAGAGAGGAGGTCCCTTTGTCCAATGTTCATTTTAATGTGCAGTACATCAAACTATATGCAGCAGAAACTAAGATTTTGTACAGTTGGACCTATTGAGTTTAATAAGGATGTGGGTTGTTTCCTAAGAAGAAACAGAGGGGGCGGGGATAATTGTTTGCTTTCCATTGTCATAACCTTATACAAAAAGTACATTACAGCCTTCTGTTGCGCCCTCTCATTCTTTGTGGGCCATCTTCATTTTTTGTGCTTCCCCTCTTTCTTTGTCCTTCTTATTTCCCCTCCCTCCCTCTCGGTCACTTTCGATTCATTCGTCTTTTTCCTTCTGTAAGCAAATTCTGAAGGAAGGGGATGCTTGTGGGTAGGGGTGGGCTGCAGCCGCTCCTTGTGCAGTTGGACACAAAGTTTATAATAAACCTGCATGCTTCCTCTGTAACATGTAAGAATGCAAAGGCAACAGCATGTTGCCCACTGCATTTCCCCAGCATCTGGGATTCTGCCTGTGCACCTGGAGGTTCTCTATAGCCATCATGACTAATAGCCACAGAGGGATCTCTCCTCCTCCATGAATGTTTCTAACTCCCTTTCAAGCCCATCTAAGCCAGTGGTCATCACCGCATCTAGAGGTGGTGAGTTCCACAAGTTAATTGGCTTTCTTTTTGTGTATTCTGAAGAGAGACGGGCCTCAGTGCTGAATGTGATTTAGAGGAATTTCCTAGCTAAAGGACTTCAGCAAGTGATTAGGTGGAAATCTAATCTAAGTGATTAGGTGGGAAATTAGCTGGGGACATGCAATGGATGTGGCGTTGCCTTTGCCCTCTTACATGTTACAGAGGACTCATGCAAGGCTTATTATAAACTTTGTGTCCAACTGTACAAGCAGCAGCTGCAGTCCTATCCACAAGCATCCCCTTCCTTCAGAATTTGTTAACAGAAGGGGAAAGTCAAATGAATAGAAAGTGACATGTGGGGAGCAGGGAGGGCAGGACTGGGATGACTCGCCCCTGGTGCTCTGACACTTTGAGCTGCACCCCCAAGACAGTGTTTGGATTCAAACCAGAGCCAGCATGACCAGTAACAGTAACTTGTGACTTCACAGTCAGCCACAGAATTCTGCCATCATGGTTCCCCTTGGAAACCTGCGAAGATTCTGCAGCAGGCTCACTTGGCAGCGTTTTAGATTAGCTGAAGCATCTTCGATGAATTGGCTGTCTTCGGCTGTCAGTTTATTAGCAGCTTATCAGCTTAGTTGTCAAGATGGGTGGCTGTTGGTCATGTGTGGCCTGTAGGTAAGTCTCTGGCATGGTGGGTGAAGCCAAATCTAATGGTGGTGTGGACTTGGTTTTTAAAGATGCCCTTCCGTTGTTTTAGCCTGTCTGGGCAGAGAACTGAAGCCCAGCCTGCTGTGTTCACACGTGTTTGTGCTCCCTGTGGGAACTGCAGTGGTCACAAGTTCACCACCACTATTCACACCACACAGCTTCTCCTTAAAATGCAGGTGGCCCTCGAAGGTCACCTGCTTGGCTGATTTCCACTGTGTTTCTTAAGCTTGGAGGTCCTAGACTTGGAAGTCAAGCTGTATCACTCAGGAGCTACTGGCTGGCTCCTGTGGGCCCACTTGGGGGGTTATGGGGAAATCCTGCCCACCAGTTGAAGCTGACTTCAAAAGCTGCCCCCCACCACCCCCATGTTATTTCCAAGAACATGCCTAACCTTTTCTTCTTTCATGTTCCCATAGGTCTCACCCAGAGGCAGAACCAAAGTGAGTTGCTCGCTTCTCTACCCTTGACTCCTCTTAATGCTTTTGGCTCTGGTGTGGCCAGCTGAAGGGATCGGGGGGGGGGAGTGATGAGGGGGAGGTGTTCAGACATAGCCCAAACCCAGGTGTGGCATATATTGCCTCATCAAGGTGAGCCCATCTCCTTTCCATGTTCAGAATGCCAGTAATTGGCTGCTGAATCAAATGCCAATTTCATCAACTGTCCCCTTTAAACCTTTGGCAGGCTGCCTCCCTCCTATTTAGAACACAAAACAGCATGTATGTGTCCCTTTGGGGGGGACCTTTTAAAAAGTGGGGAAACTACACTGGAGAGGGGTGGGAAAGCTGGCCTCATGACTGTGAACTACGAGAGCAGGCCCACCCCCCGCCTGGCCACAACCAGTCAATCCTCAATGAAAAATACTCTGAGCAAAATGCAGTGAGTGACATTCAATGGCAATTACATTCACTGCTCCCAACTATGGAATAATCCAAAATTAGCAGGGCCAGCTAGAAGGATTAGGGGAGAGGACATACTTGGCTGCATTTGAATTAAAATTAGAGGGAGGGCACATACTAGTAATACCCCTAATAATACTAGTAATACCCCTAGTATTACTGGGGGAGGAGACCCTCTCTTTCCTGTGATTTGCTACTAAGAATATTTCTCCTTATCTCTGCAGGGATGAAGATGAAGAGGGGGCACTGACAGGTAAGTGGATGATGAGAGTGCCTAGTTCTCCTCAGGGCTCCCCAGCCCCCCAGGGAAAGCCTCCTTGGAGAACTGTTTCTCTTAGACAATGGAGAGAGATGGGCAGACATCCATCTGATGGATGGATAGCAGGAGGGCAGGTTCAGCCACCTCTATCCTTTGCTGTTGATGCAGCCGAAAGTGTTAGAGGAGACGGGGGGGGGGCTCTGTGAGTCACATCTAGCTATCCTCCATTCAAGGAGGAGATGGGGAAAGGGCTGTGGCAGCAGGCAGGTAGGTTTGTTCATTCTCCTTTAGAGGTTGTGCACTTTTGAAAAAGTCCTGCGAGAACCCTTTGCCCACACCCAGCCCCAAAACATCCTCTGGGTCTTTTTCTCCCTGCCTTCAAGAAGAGGAAGGTAATTATTTCCAAAGTATCTCATTTTTTGACAATTACATGGGTCAAGATGGAATTGGAGGATCACCTGAAAACAAGGGCAACATTTCCTGGCCATTGTGCTCTGAGCTTGGTCCAAAGAGACTCTTTCTTTCTCCGACAACAGTTTTCTACCTCTAGGAGCCAGGCCCGCATTCCTGAGATCACAGCTATGCTTCCTGCTTATGGCATCCAGGCAGATTTTCAAGACCCCCAACCCACTAGGCCAAGAGGCTGTAACTGGGGGTTGGTTCGTGAACCAGAGATAGTCCATGTCAACCATCAGCTCCCATTCTGCTCAAAGGAGAAGCTTCTTTCCTCACACAGAAGGGAGAGCCCATAGCCCAGTAGTGGAACAATTGCTTTGCATGCACAAGGTCTCCTGTTGAGACTTCATCATCTTCTGTTAAAGGATCTTAGCTAGCTAGGAAAAGGCCTCTGCCCAAGAGTGGCTGCCAGCCAGAGTAGGGCAAAGAGAGCCAAGAGTATGACTTGGTAGAAGGCAGCTGCACTTGTATGTACAGCAGACAGAGCCTGGCCATTGCATTCCCTTCTGAAGTGTACTTGGTGAGGGCTGTCTTGCCAGTCAGTGCTATGCAATGTACTCCTCTTCATTCCTTGCTTGGTTCCTTGGGTGGCCCACCTCACCCACAATCCCAGGCTACTTCCCAGCTGGCTAACCTAGGCAGAAAAGGGAGGCCATTTCTATCAGGCCTACAAGCCACAATCATTTCCTGATTCCTGCTTTATTTCCTCTCTTTCAGATCATCCCAGAAACCCAACCCATGTTGCACCATTTTCTGGGGGACTCCCCAGTGTTTTGGGGGACACTCTGGGGAAAGAGCTCATTGAGGAATCCTCCTTGCCAGAACCCCTTCCAGCACTTCACATCACCAATGACATCCTGGAGGAAGAGCTCACTGAGGAACCCTCCGTGCCAGAACCTCTTCCAGCACCTCGCATCACCAACGACATCCTGGAGGAAGAGCTCATTGAGGAAACCTCAGTGCCAGAACCCCTTCCAACACCTTGCATCACCAATGACCTACTGGGGAAAGTGCTCATTGAGGTTACCTCAGTGCCAGGTCCTTCCATCCTCACAGACACTCCAAAGGAAGCAGCTTCTGTGTCAGAGCCCTTACTAGAGCCTTCCATTGCTTATAGTTATCTTCAGAAAGAAGTAGAACTCTTCAAAGGGTTACAGCATGACTATGTCCAGCAGCGTAAGTATTGCGACACCTCAGAAACCTTTTGCATATACACCCCGCACAAAGATCAGCTGCAGTTTTGATACCCAGCCCAGATGATGGACTAAGCCCTAACACTGCCCTTTTTGCAAGTCACCAGCACTCAGCCTGGTCAGCACATACAACATTTGTTGCTTTTTGTTCTCTTTGTTGCAGAAAGGTTTGCTGCATTTCCCAACAGTTCCCTCGTTCTCTCCGGGCCATCAACCTGCAAATTGGACACATGCAGACAAGGCTCATCCGCAGTGAAGTTAGGCTGCAGTGGTGGGAAAGGGAAGGTATGTTCACAGCATGCCCCTGAAATTGCTGCTGGGCTAAGAACGGCTCTTTTGTTTATTTCATGTTGAAATAAGTCTGCATCTAAGGTTTCGGGGGGAGGCCTGTGAGTGGGTTGTCAGTGCTTGCTGAAGTGTTCCTTCGTTTTCTGTCTTTCATGTGTCCAAGTTCCAGTGCCTGTAATCCAAGCAGCTTCTCAGAGTGAGCAGTGAGGGCAAGTGATGGTGGGTGTGGTAGGATGTCAGCCTTTGCAGCTGACCTCCTGCTTCTTCTCTCTTGCAGATGTTCCTGCAGGCCCTGCTGCACTTCTCCAGCCCTCTGGGTCTGATTCATCATTGTCCTCTGCCTCCCTTGAGGTTGCCTCCATCCCACCCTCCACCCCCACCTCTTCCCTCCTCCTGCATCCCTCTCCACCTCCTCCTCCTTCCCCACCTCCTCTGGAGCCGGACCTCAGCAATGTGAAAGAAACTCTGCAGAGTTTGGTAGAGATGCAGGTCCATCAGCTGCGTGACCGTAAGTCTCACAGAGGCAGCACTCCATAACCTCTACCTTTTCCATCCTCATTGTGATTTTACAATCTAAAAAACTTAGTCTAAAAACAGAGGCAGGGATACAATAGAAGAAGTAGAGGGAAGCTGAGGTGGGGGCGAGATGTGTATGTATTTCAGCTGCACCTCCTTAGGACCAGGGAGACCCAGGTTTGAATTCTCATCCAGTCATGAAACTCTCTGGGTGACGTTGGGCCAGTCACTTGTCCCACAGCCTAACTTACCTCTTAGGGTTATTGTGAGGAAAAAATAACCACGTATAAACCTCCCTGAGCTGCTTGAGGAAGAGCAGAATATGAATGCTAAAAGGAAAACAAATACCAGCCCTTTTGAGTTTAAGCTGAGATGAAACAGGAAACCAAGGAGGATGATATACAATTGTGCATATTGCAAATCCTCCTTATAGTGTCATCAATGTACATGGGCAAAAGTTCCCTGCCACCAGGAGCATACAGTCTAAAGTTTGGCTTTGGAGAGAGAAGTGAGGAAGAGGAGGAATGGGAGAGGAAAGCATAAGGGTCATTCAATTCAAGCCGATGGAGCTGCCTTTACTGAGGCATTACGCCAAAGGCTGCGCAGTGGAGGCGGGTTTTCAGGTATCATTGGAGGGATAGGAGAGAGACGAGGGGCCACATCTGAGTGGCTGTTCCAGACCCAAGGGTCAGCGAGAGGGAAGAGAAAGAGTTGTTTTAGAGAGCAGGAGACCTTCAGGTGGCTCCTGAAGACAGAGAAGCTGGAAGAGCAAAAATCAACCTGACGAGGTGTAAGTTCACCATGGGGCTGGGTACATAGCCATGGAGGGTTTTCAAGACAGAGAGGAGGAGTCTGTGCTGGGCATGGAAGGGGACTAGAAGTCCGTGCAGGGACTGACATGGTGGAGGACAGGTCCCTTCACCCTGTTTGTTTTCTCTCCTTCAAGGCCAAAGAGACCTCCGCAGCTGCCAGGAATGCTTACAAAGCTTCAAGGCACTGAGGGGACAGTTGAGGTGGCTAAGGAGCAGACTGGCCAGGGTGGAAGCCACTATGGGGATTGTGGTTCCTCCAATGGAGCTGGACGTTGCTGAGGAAGAAGGGGAAGGCAAATTAAAAGAGACAACTGTGCTACTATTTACATAAGTAGCAATAAAATGCTGTGTATATAATTTTTAAAAATTAAATATTTGTTTTAATAGGATGTAGAGATAGAACAGCAATAAAACTAGCATATTTATTGTTTAAAAAAATAAAATGTTTTATTTTAAAGAAAATACATTTGTCTTGCTTTGAATATTCTTTGGGTAGAGTTGGGTAAAAAGGTATTTGGGTCAAACTCAGCTACAGAAAAGATTTTCTTGGCCAGTCCACTCAGGGCCAAGAGATGTTTGAGAGGTTCAAGATGTAGCTCAAGATAGACAGTTCCTTGCCAGGAGGCTCATACAGAGCTTGTCTGCCCCAACATGTATGGCTAGGAGGCTGGATTTTGGCCCTGAAGAGAGATCTGCCCTGTTGGAAGAGGATGGAATGGTGATGCGGAAGAGGAAGCTTGATTCAGGGCAGGGCTGCACAACTCCAGCCCTCCAGCTGCTGTTTGGCTACAGTACCCATCA
The DNA here is from genome assembly GCF_027244095.1 of Hemicordylus capensis. Lineage (NCBI taxonomy): Eukaryota > Metazoa > Chordata > Lepidosauria > Squamata > Cordylidae > Hemicordylus > Hemicordylus capensis. The sequence goes on from NC_069661.1 coordinate 134,139,217, forward strand.
ACCCTGACTATTGGCTACTGCGACTACTGGGGACTATGGGAGCTGTAATCAAACAACAGCTGGAAGGCCCAAGTTCGAGGCCAAATGTTATTCTCCAGCCCTCTTATTTTCCACCAAGAGCCAAAGCAGCAGCTGGAGGCTTAGATCCAGGCGGAGTCAAACTGAGTGACTGATTTGGCCCTGGGGGAACAGCTAGGAGGTGGCACCTCCATTTCCTTTACAGGAAGAAAAGCCGTGGGGGTGGCTCTCTGTAGAGCATGACAGGAAAGAACCAAAAAAGGCGGCCTCCATATCAGGCCACCTCACAGGAACTTCCAGCCTTGCTTGTACTCTGGCAGAAGAACCCAAGGAGACCACCTTTATATCATGAGAGCTCTGTATCAGACCTCCACCCAGGGCAATCCATCCCTGCTGATACTTCAGGGAAAGAGAATGAAGAGGCCCCCTACATAGCAGGCCTCCTCCCAAATGCAGGATCAGCAATGAGATTAGACCTTTAGCCTCCAGGCTGTTTTTCTGCCAGAGAAGAGAGAAGAAGGAAAGCCTGAAAGAGAGCACTTGTCACTGCAGATGTTAGATTTGATATGACAATGAAATAAGACAGCAATGCAGGGACCACTGCATTAGCTACACAACTCAGTGGTCGAATGCCTGTCCTTGACCATCTCTAAGAGCCCTTAAAGATGGACAAGTGTAAGGAAAAGAATACGTTTGCTCTTGAGGCTCATTGTGCATGCACTGAGAAGAATCATTAGAATCAACAGAAGATGCCTTCTTAATGGGATACATTGGGCTGAGTGTTTGCACCTAGAACAACACATCACCATTGGAGTGCTGTGCCCATGAATGCAGTAATGCAAAGAGGTGATGTTTCAGACAAATGGTGCGCCTGATTCAGACAGCTCTAGGCAACAAGCTTGATACTCTGGCAATGATTCAGGAATATCATCCAATCTTCAAGGTCAGTTTCCTTTTAAAAGTGAAAGAGTTTCTGTAATCCTGACACCATTATTAAATTTTATTAACATTATGCTAACTGGATGGTCATACATTGATTTTCTTAAAAGGATTCAATTTCCTGGCCAGAGCGACCAACATTTAGTCTACTAATTGTTTTAACTTAAGAGAAATAAACAGCTCCAGGAGATATGACTGTTTTGGATGCCCCTTAATAAAAATGGAACTACTTTTATAGAATTTCCTTATTTTGACAAGACCAGATGGCTGAATTTTGAAAGCACATTTAGCAAATAGTTTCTCTCTCTCTCTTTTCTTCTGATAGGGAATAGTTCATATCTGTAACAATATATGCTAGCCCAGGGCCAGCTCCAAAAGTAAATGGGATATTTGGCCCGGGGTCGGGGAGCCAACAAATCAGCAGCTGAAAGTCCCTTGCTGTTGCCTAGCAACTAATACAAATCCCTTTGCCTTGGCTCAGCAAAATTGCCAAATCAGATCTCAACATGGATATCACAAGCCAGTGCACACCTAACCATGACAGTGCCTGCAACGAGGCAAGAAAGGATGCATCTTGTCAAGAGAAAGGCACACCACCTGCATTCAAGGGTGGAACTTAGGGGGGCAGCCAGGGCACGTGCCCTAGATGCCACTAAGGAGGGGGCGCCACACCAGTTCCTGCCACCCCCACCCCATTGCCCACCGGCCCGGCCCCAGGGCCCCTCAGCCACTTGCCATCCTGCTTGCCTTGCCCTCCGGCTCTGGCCTAGGATCCGAGCGGCCTGAAAACTGCAGAGAACTCTTCTTCTCTCCCCGCCTCTCAGCTGATTGGCAGGTGGGCGGGGCTTCCAGAGAGCCCTCCATGTAGGCCTCCCTGAAGCCTGAACTTGGCATTCCCCAGCAAGCCAGGAAGGAGGCAGGAAGAGTTCTCTGCAGCAGACTCTCTGCCCAGACCATCCAGCACAGCTTTTGCAAGGTAGACCATCAATTCCTTTTTGTGGTTACCCCACCCCCACCCCAGGTCTATAGGGATCTGCTTGCCATAGGGCTTTGATATGGGCGGCAGGGGGGGGAGACTGAGATGTCTCTGAATATTTAATTTAAAACAGATTGAAAAATTTCTGGCTTTAAATTTCTGGCTTTTTACTATCTAAAAAGGTCTGTTGCTTGTTTCATGGCAGAAAATTACAAAAACTTCTGGAACAAACAATATTATATTCATTCATTCATTCATTCATTCATCCTATATAATAAAAGGCTAAGTGAGTGGCCATGGCTTTGGAACGTTGGGGATCTGCGTCCCTGCCTCCCTGGGCTGTTCTGGGCCTGCGCGAAGCGCAGGCCCAGAAGAGCCCAAGGGACACAGGACTGCAGACACCAGTGTCCCACAGCCACGGGCGGCCATTAGCCGGTGTGTGGCGGCGGGGGAAAGTGGCCGAGGCGGCGGCAGAGCCGCCGCCTCGGCCATGAGCTGCGGCACGGCGAGAGGAGGCCGAGGCAACCAGAAGCGGCCGCCCTGAAAAAGGCGAGGGCAATGGCGGCGGGGGAAGATCGAGACGGGGGACAGGGAAGCTGGGCGAGGTGGCGGCAAAGCCGCCAACGAGGCCCCCGCCCGCTCACAGCCGTCGCCGCCGCCTGCTCACCCGCCCTCCCAGCTGCCCAAAATGAAGCTGGGCGAGGTGGCGGCGAAGCCGCCAACGAGGCTCCCGCCTGCTCACAGCCGCCACCGCCGCCTGCTCACCCGCCCTCCCAGCTACCCAAAATCACCTTCCCCGCTCCCCCCCAAAAAAAGATTAAGGGCCAAAATGGCCCATGAGAAGGTTGCCGCCCCCGCCTATCGCCCTCCCAGCTGTTGAAGACCACCTTACCCGCTCCAGCCCGAGGGAAAAGAGAGGAGCTCACGAGCAGAGCTCCTCTCTGTGCTAAGTCACTGCTCAAACTGCCGCTATGGACGCAAAGGACGCCTATTGCGTCCATTGCGACAGTATAGGCAGCAGCTCAACACAGAGAATAGCTCTGTTTCCGAGTTCCTCTCTTCTCCTTCGGGCTGGAGCGGGTAAGGTGGGCTCCGGCAGCTGGGTGCGCGGGAGGGCGATAGGCGGGGGCGGCCACCTTCTCATGGGCCATTTTGGCCGTTATTCATCCACCCCCCCCAAAAAAAAGTAAAAGCAAAATAAGGAAGAACAAAAACAGAGAACAACAACAAAACAAAAAACAAAAAGAGAGAGGGGACAAGGGTGGGGGGAAGAGACAGAAAGAGAGAGAGAGACAGAAAAGACGGGATAGAAAGCTAGCGCCCGTTATCATAACGGGCTTAAAAATACTAGTTCATATATAAATGCACTTATGTTCAAGTTGTTTTGCACCCCAGGATGTCTGAGTGAGAACTGTGAAGCATGTCTTGTGCTTTTATTTTATTTTATTTTTCTTGTGTGTGAACTGCTCTCCAATAACTCACAGGACTTCAGGGTACATCCGGCCAACATGTGAATGCAGCACCTCCATTCCAGAGGAGATGTGTGTTAAAGGGCTTTAAAAGCCTCGTGTGAAAAACCTCCTGGAATCAAACTTTACTGAATTTGTTCAAGAATTCTGAGAAAACAAACATAGGCTCACCCTGCATGGTTGAAAGTCTCCTTTGCTAATCTGCAGCGAGGAGGCCATTTTAATAATTAGTGTTTCTAGTGTTTCTAGGCATTAAAAGCACAAATATATAGTACTCACTGTATATCACTATATATTGTGAAGTGTCCGTGTGAAATTCAGTGAAATGTATTTTCAGGCAGCATACTTATTTTGAAATATCCTTGGGGGCCTGGGGTGTGTGGAGGCCCTGGACTTTGAGGGGCTGGGGGCCCATTTTAAAATCTCATCTTGGCCCATTCCAACCTTGCTATGCCCCTGGCAGTCACTACACATGGGTTTCTGCACAACACCTGCACAGAAGAAACTTCCATGTAGAAAGTGTGTCTCTTGTAAACTCACCTTGAATTTTCCATCCATGACTGGGATATCTGAGATTAAGAGTCAATAATAAAAGAACAGCACACTGCTTGTGACAGGAAGGGGCAAATTACAATGATAGTCTGGCAGGGGCTGGTTTTGGCCCTGGCAGAACTTGGCTGTCTGCTCCTATTGAAAATTCCTCTGTCTAGTGTGGCAAACTAATGTATCCTCCTCCCTCCTGGTGTCAAAGTAAGCACTAGAATGGTGAATGTACATATACCCCATCATGAGCCAACAGTCATCACAAGACAAAGGCTGGTAGGAATCATTCACTGGTTTATAGACCCCACCGCCACCTTCTTCCCTTATTTTGCTAGTGGCTATTTGGGCAGGTGATCCTCTAGTCTAGGACAAAGTCATGTTTTTTAAAAAGCATGATATGAGACAGAGAAAATGACACCTGGAATCCTCACATAACTCCTGACTGTTGTTCTAAGTCTTTTACAGAGATGGCTCATGTTTTCAGGTTTTGATCAATAACCATGCCTAGATGGTACAGAGTTCCTTTTAACAGGGATTTCCAGATATTGTTGACTACAAGTCCCATCATTCCTGTTAGGACAAGGGGGCAATTTCAGTGTTTGCCCTAGGCGCTATTTTCCCTAGATACACCTCTGGCAGGATGAACCTACATCAGCCAGGTAAGCTCTTTTGAGGATGATTTGTTTGCTCTGTGGGTGCAAGTGTTGTTTGTCATTCACACCATCAGAGGAGAACCTAGTTTGAGGAAATGTTTTTTTCTTGGGTTTGTCAAGGGAAGAGTTGCACAAAATCTAACCCACACTGTGAATTATGTCAGTACACAAAATACCCCACAGAGATAAGAATGTATTTATGGAAACATCAGATAATTTGGGGTGTGGGTGCCTTCTAGTGCTATTTATTGTGCTGTGTCAGCTTGAAAGCCTAATTACAAGTGACTTTAGAACCCACTTGCCTATATGCACCTGGTGTATACAAAGCAGGATTTATTTATTTATTTATTTGCCTTTCTGCTTACAAATGTAAAACATATTTTTCTATACTATTAGCAAAATACTATGGTTGTACTTTCTGGGAGGCATATGGAAGTTAAACATATCTTGTATTGCTTTTTGTAAAAAAACAAAACACTTAGCAGTTAAGTAGCACATTTGTATTTATTTCAGTGGTTTTTTTTTGAGAACTTTCACTCATTGAGCATACACAATGTACCAAGAAACACTCTTAAAATGGACAGTAGAAATCAGATTCAGCTTTATTTGTAGGCAGAATTTCCTCCCCTCTGAGTTTCAAATATATGTTTGAAAGGTTTAATTTTCAAAGAACAGGTAGTTCTTATAAAAGTGTTCAGAAGTGATGAAAAATGAATATTTCATTAACCTGGTGGGAAATATGTACTTATTAGGATTTGGCAAAGAAGACAGTTCCTTATTCTGGAACTTACAAAGGCAGCAATAAGTCCATGAGCAGGGGGGCAATCTCTAGAGGTGGGACAAGATTAAGAGTTTGGTTTCACATGCATGTTCATCAGAGGATGGCAACAGTGCAGTAAGCGGTTATTTGCCTGTGTGAATAAGTCTTCCTAGATCATGCACCAACAAGAGAATGTTTATACCCTATGTTTATACCCTAATCCGACTAAATCTAATCACTGTCTGTCCTATTGAAATCAATGACTGACATTCAGTCGTGACTAGGGGTGTGCACAAATTGATTTTTAATTTGATTCAAATTCATTTTGATTCTGATTCAAATAGATTTGGCCCCTTTTTTTAAGGGCTGGGGGCACCAAAGCGGGTTGGGTGGCAGGGCCCCATGGTTGCCAACTGCCACCCAACCCCCAAAGGAATTGGGCAAAGGGGTGAATTTTTAGGAATGTTTTAAGTATTGTGGATTCTTGGTTGTGAAATGAGTCATTTCACAACTGAGAATCCACACATAAAAATTCCTAAAAATCCACCCCTAGCAGTGATGGCAAAAGCTCGGACAAAATGGAGGCTTGAATCACCGAATCAATTCGAGCTTGAATAGAAGGTGATTCAATTTGACTTTGAATCTGGTAAACATCCTCAAGGGTGATTCAATTCGAGGTTGAATCACACGAATAACCAAATTTGAGTCAAATCAATTTGGCCATGAATTGATTCATACGTTCTTCTTTGTGACTAGCTGGATTGAGCCCAAAACCTTTTTGATGAGGATCAGAAAGTCACTACATGACATTTGATATTGAGTAATTCAGTGATGCATGACCACCTGCACCAGTCCCTTGATTGCATTTTTAGTGCATCTGATCTATGTTTTTCCAGTGCTGCTTCTCTAACTGTTTGCCCTGCAAATGGAGCAACCATGACTTAATAGTTTTGCTTTCCTGGAACTTCTTCTTGTACTTATAGGTTTAGCCTACAACTCCACACTGGTAACTTTAGATACACTCATACAAACATACCCTAAAGATTTCAAGTTGGGGTGAGAGGTACTTCCATCTATTCAGATCCAATGTAACTAGGGGTTTTACTGAAATGCTCCCCCACATTTCTGCAATATTTTAGATACAAGAAATGGAGACAATTTCAGTGGGAATGGGGTCTCCAAGAGTGTTGCAGAAAATTTGGGTGGGGGGCAATCTATCTTGCTCTTATTGATTTTTAATGCATTAAAAATGGCCAGAAGCAGGCAACATACACACTGCCCATGATTTTTTAAAGGAATCTTCCTGCTCTTGCTTTTGGCAAGCTCTCTGCTTTCTTGAACCTCCTTGCGGCTTTATCAGTCCTCTTATGAAAATGACAGGAGTTCTGATTCCTGTCCATTATAACAATAATGCCGGAACTCCAGAGATTTGCTTGGATCAATGCTTCTGATTCCTGGCCCATTTATAACATCTGTTGACTGGAATCATGTTACTACCCACATCATCTCTGGGAACTGGTACTGCTAGAGTGGGATGTAATCATGTCACCATACAGTCCCTTTTATTGGCAGTACTGGTGTAGAGTGGAAGTAGTTCTGTGTCATGTTGGTAACATGAACCAGGCCAAAGTCATGGAATAATGAGGCAGGATGAGAAGTAAGAGCCTGCTTGCTCTTGACTTGATCCTACCATTAGGGAAGAGCTCAATAAGATTGCATGAACAGAAATTTCAAAGGAAATTTTATTATTTAGTGCTGGAGTTCTTGATCATTTGGAAAGTCAAGTGTAGTCAAACATGTTCTTTGGATTTCAGGAAAGCAAGTTTTAAGAAGTTCAGATAAGTGCTATTTAGGATTTCATGGCTAAACACACTAACAGGAAAGAGGCCCAAAATGAGTGGGGGTTCTTGAAGAAAGAGTTACTAAAGGCATAGTCACAAATGATTCCAAAGAGAAAAAAATTGTAGATGTTTTTAAAAACCAGTGTGGCTTCATTAGTGATTAACTTTGTGATTATCTGAACTTTATTTAAAAACACGTAGAAGAAATAGAAGGAAGAGCAGGTCACCAAGGACCAATACAGGATGTGTAGGGACAGTAACAGAAAAGCAAAAGCTCAGAATGAGCTGCTCCTGGTGAAGGGTGTTAAGGGTGACAAAATAACCTTTTTTGTGTATGTTTTGAGAAAACAGGTGGCTACAGTAGGTCCACTGCTCAGTAAGATACAGTGAAATATTACTGTAAAAACGGTGACAAAAAGTAGAACGGCTCAACTCCGGTCTTCTCCAGAAAGGGGGACTGCATGCAACCTCACAAAAGCAATATGAATGGTTTAGTCTCTATCTCAAGGATTAGGATCTATCTCAAGAGTTCAAGGCCCGATGAATTGCACTCGAGGGGACTAAAATGACTTGCTGATATACTTTTGGATTCTTTATCATCTGGGGGGGGGGGAGTATGGGAAATGGGTGATGTGCCACAAGACTGAAGTTGGGCTAATGTTGAGTTAACATTGACCCCATTTCTTTAAAAAAAGCGGGGGGATATGTTGATTTGGCTTAGATACCAGCAAAGTACAGTAATCCCTCGACCTACGAACTACTCGACATCCGATGTTTTCGAGTTACGAGCGACAAAAAAGACCGGAAGTAGTTGCCGGTTTAGATTCAGCTTACTCGACCTACGAATTTTTAGATGCGGCTTCCTCGACTTATGAATGTTTTCAGACTTCCGTGGTGCGCTCTTCGACTTACGAAAATTTCGACCTCCGAACGTGCGTTCGGAATGGATTAATTACGTAAGTCGAGGGACCACTGTACCACCTAAAGAACACTGATTTAGATAGTATAACAATGTAGCAAATAAACACACAGAGCAAAGCACATAACATGTAAGCATCTTGATGACAATGTGGTATAGTAGAAGCCAGCATGGATTCATAAAGAATAATTTATGCCTCATTAGTCTTAACTTTTTTTTTAATTAAAGGGGCAAGGGAGTACTCTTATAGTTAAGGCAAGTAGTGTTAAAAAAAAAATCCATCATTATAAGCCTCAACATTATATTCCTTACATTTGTTGACATTTGTTGAGCTAATCACTTAAACTTGGCATGTAAGATCTACTAGACAAGGTCTACAAGTATGCCTAATTTCAATGTGATCTGAAGAAAATTGCCACAGGTACAACTAAAACAAGTTAAACAGTCCTGAAAACTGACACACTGACTAACCCCTTTTTGCCCAAACTTTATCGAGGCATATCATATTTCTTTCAAATTTGGTGAAAATGACTGATGTAGTCTATTCAGTCTTGTCTAGGAAGAAAGCCTTTTAGTGGTTTGGTGAAGTTTTGAGCAGCAGTTCCTGCCCCATGAAAGCCTATTGCTAGCAAGTGCTGGCAACTTATACAGACCATGTTTGATTTGATAATGAAGCCAGATGCTCACACATTTGCCAGTACTCCAACACTGGCTGGAGGGGGAACAACTAATGGATTCTGTTGCAAGTGCAATGCCTGCTCCTTTAAGCATGGAGTGTGAGCTCTTGGGTAAGGGGGGCATGCAGTGGGCAGCTGGAGGAAGACAGGTGGGAAGCTAGTGCATTCTGGGGCAGGGGGAATTCTGGTAGTTTTGGTGGCACAGGAATGATTTTGGAAACATGCACATGCACACACAAACACAAGCAAACATAAACAGAAAAACAAATACATGAATGCAGCACGCATACAACCCAAATGCCCATGCAATACTAACACACACACACACACACACACAATCTCAATTCCAGCAAAGCATTTAACACCATTCTCTAAATTTTGGTTAGCAAAGTGAACAAATGTCAGATGCTTTCAAAACTGGTTAGAAAAATGTATTCAAAGAGTGCTCATCAAAAAGCTCCTCATCAAGACAGAGGGAGGTATTTAATGGGGTGGGGGTCATTCCTGGGTCTGGTACCTTTTAACGTATTAATGGAGGGAATCATCAGATTTGCAGATGACAGAAAAGTGGGAGGGATGGTTAACATAAGAAGACAGGAATAGAATTCAAAATGAACTTGATAGAATGGAAAACTTAAATCACACACACACACACGCACACACACACACACACACAGAGCCTGAGTTGCCAGGATACTTGGAGGATATATTTGGCAGTATCACATACATGAAGGATCTAAAGTTTGCAGTGTGTGTGTGTGTGCGCGCACACACACACACACGCATACACAGGAGCACACAGATGTAAATGCACAAACATATGCATACAACTCAAATACATGAAAATACATACATACGCAAACACATGCACATGACAAATATGCGCACACAGAGAAACATATACATGACAAAAACATCCATGCACATGTGCACACACAAACACATGTACAAATACACATATGTAAACATATGCATTTGTGCGTACACAAAAACACACTCATAAACACCTGCACATGTGAATGTGTGCACACATGTGCATACAAATGCAATGCAAACATAGGACACACATATACAAGGAAGTGTGCATGAACATGTGTGCACACTCACACAGGTTAACATACACAAGCACACACATAAGCACATGTAAACACACAAACACATGCACATGTATTTGTTAACCCAAACACAAGCATTCATGTACAGAAACAAACACATGCACTTACACACATGCACACACACAAAAACACAGGCATACACACCAAACACATGCACACAGTGCAAAGACACGTATGCACACAGCTGTGTACAAGTGAAAAGTTACAGGATATATTAGTTCGAGATCCTCTCTTTACATAAGAACTTTTTTCAGAGTAAGCCTGTCCAGGATTGCAGCATCCTTTTTCTCCCCACCCCGCCAAACCTCTCTTCATCAATAAACAGGAAGAGAGTGACTCCCTTTGCTCTCAAAATTATCTGTGTCCTACTGCCTACTCCCCAGTCAGTATGTTGACAGGAAAACTGCACTTGACGTCTGTTAAAAGAACCCATTTAATTCAATGGGCTGAGACACTTTCCACCTAATTTATAGAAAGAAAACAGAAGGAATCTTAAGGACATTTAACCTATTTACTGCCTATTCACAAAATCCTCTTCAGCCATTCCCAGCTTTCTAACTTCTTTTTCCTACCTCCTAGATTTTAGCAGGGAAAAGTCTTTGCTTTTACAGTGGGAGCATTTTTAGTTCAGCTGGGAAATTGGAACCTGATGCCTTAACAGATGTGCCACATGATCAATAATGATGTTGTGCAATGCCACAAATTCTGTTTACTTACAACTAGCCCTCCATACACCTACATGGACACCACGGGGCATCTTTTCTGTTGACAGGCATCTTGCCATCCTCCCCATCTTTAGTTGGGCCTCAAAGACCAGGTTGTGAGAATGCTGTGGTCATAATTTATCTCAATTCCAGCAAAGCATTTGACACCGTTCTCTAAATTTTGATTAGCAAAGTGGACAAATGTCAGATGCTTTCAAAACTGGTTAGAAAAATGTATTCAAAGAGTGCTCATCAATAAGCTCCTCATCAAGACAGAGGGAGGTATTTAATGGGGTGGGGGTCATTCCTGGGTCTGGTACCTTTTAACGTATTAATGGAGGGAATCATCAGATTTGCAGATGACAGAAAAGTGGGAGGGATGGTTAACAAAAGAAGACAGGAATAGAATTCAAAATGACCTTGATAGAATGGAAAACTTAAATCACACACACACACAAGCACGCACACACGCAGAGCCTGATTTGCCAGGATACTTGGAGGATATATTTGGCACTATCACATGCGTGAACGATCTAAGGTTTGCAGTCTATCACAAGTTGAACATGCATCAGTAGTGGCACAGTAAGGCGCTGCACAAGTGTTGGATGCATTAACACTGAATGTTGGATTCATTAATCGAACTACAGTTTCCAAGTCCTAAGAAGTAATAGTTTCACTAGGCAGTTCTGAACTGGAATACTTTGTCCACTTCTGGACACCAGACTTTAAGAGGATGTAGATAAGTTTATGCAGGTTCCGAGGAGGACAACAAAATTGGTCAAGGGTCTGAAAACAAGCCTTATGATAAAAGACTGAAGGACCTTCTTTAGTTTGGAAAAGAGAAGGCTGGCATATAGGATGATACTCTTCAAATATCTGAAGGGCTGCCAAATGGAAGTGGGTAAAGACTTGTTCTGTGTTGCCCAAAGGGCAGGATTAGATCAAATGGTTTTAAGTTACGGTAAAGTGGGCTAGTTTTCAGTTGAACATTAAGATGGACTTCTTAGTGGCAAGAGCAGTTTGACAATGGAACTATTTATCAAGCAGAAGGGGTCACTGGAGGTCTTCAAGCAGAGACTGGACAGCTGTCTGTTGGGGATGCTCTAGCCCTGGATTTCCTGGGTTGCCCAACCTTCTGTGCAACTGAGCCACAAGTCCAATTCAGAGTTGGAGAAAAGAGTGCTGGTCTAGTGTGTACTATAGTGGATGTGCAACCCCCAGCTCTTTGTTGTAGTGTTGCCTCTAGTGGGCAGAGCGAGAGAGCAGCCAGGAGGACAAGGCCTGATCATGTTCCATATCCTAGGTTCACAGTTCTCCATAATCAAATCTGACACCCAATCCTGCTGCCTGTGTTGCATGTAGTACCTATGCCTCAAGTTGACCACCAATGAAACAGAATGTTGCTGCAATGGGCTCAGACTGCCTCTGAAGCAAACTGGTAAACCCCACTCAAGCAAGTAGGGCAGACAAAGACACCTTCCAACAACTAAGGTTCAGTGGTATCATTTTTCTTCAAACCATGATTATCCACATTTTATATACATCCCTGTCACGTCACTTATTGATTTGGGACAATCCCTTTCCTGTGTAGCTATACATCCTTTCCCACTTGAATTTCTTCTTATTTTGACATTTCAGATGAACCCCTTGCACCATCCAGCTAAGAAGAGATTTTCACAGCATTTCAAAGCTGCATTCCTAAGTACCAATTAAGCTCTCCCCCCCCACTACCCCCCACATAATCCTTCAGATAATGCTCTGTCTGCTCACGTCCACATTGTAGCCTGATGAACTGGAATAGCTGTGGCCAAAATCAATGAAAATTCCATCAGAATCGGACTCGATAGACTCCAAAATCTGGTCCACTATATTCTCAGGGCTGGCTGTAGGGGCTATGGCAATTAAGTCTGGATCCCTGACCAGCTCATATGCCATGTTTTGATCATCTCTTGGATAAAAGAGTCCTTTTTGTTTTTCAGGTGCATTGAGATTGCTAGTGCATTGCACTGAGTCAGCAGAATGCCTTTCTGGCTCTGACTGTGAGTTCTTTGTCATAACCATAGAGTTCTTGGAGCCATTGTCCATGATGGTCGTGAGGTTGGAGTAGTCTTGCATTGCTGTGCATGAAGTCATTTCAGAAACGGAGTGCCTTCGGATGCCAGTGCCATTTGGGGCTGCACCTTCAGTCTCATACTCAGCCACTGGGGTCAGCAAGGGATTGTTGTAACTTTTGGATCTCACCACAGGGTTCTTGGCAACAATGTCCCCCAATTTAGAGCGTCGAAAGAAACGTTTTTCTGTTCAGAAACATACAGAACAATTAAAATCTGTTGATGTTACTACTACAACTAGAGGCCTAAAAGTCGACTGGTTATTTCAAATCAATAAGTTAACATTATCCTCCCTCACCTCTGCTATGTGCCTCTTCTCCTCTCCTTTTCTCTGGTTTTCAGGGCCAAACTATTTGTGACATGAAACCTATCTTTTATAGATGGGCTTAACCAGGAAGTGGACTGCAAACAGTCCTTTTTTTATTAGAAAAGCAGTCATGGGATGGGGATTTGGGATAATCCTGGCCTCAATCAATCAATCAATCAATCTATCTATCTATCTATCAAATTTGTATACCACCCCAAACCTACATCTAGTGTTGGGGGGATTAACATTGCCCCGGAACAATTTTTATGCCCCAGATCTCTCTGATGTGGCTATTTGCTCACAAAGTAGCTATTTGCTGTAAATAGTTGCTACAGGGGCAAATATTTATTTATTTATTTATTATTAGTCAAATTTGTACACCGCCCCAAACTTTCATCTCTGGCCACTGCAAGAGGCAATCTCCCTGTACCCATTCTCTCATTGCCTTGCATCACCTGCACTATTTCCAATGGATGTCACATCATGTGATGCATTTGCACAACTTCATATTGGAGCAAAACTGATGTGTTCTGCAACAAAGGGACATTAACAGGTGTCAAGAGGCCCTTTATTTTTATTTTTTTAGATTTTTCTCTTCACCCTTCGCTCAGCTGTGCATGACTCTCTTCCCCACCCCACCCCACCTTGTATTCCTGCAAATTTCCTGTCAGTTGATGGATGAGAAAAAATAGCAGCAGCACATTATAATTCTCTTGTATATCCCAACCCAATAACTAATAACTCACTTGTATGTCTAACCCAACAACTAAAAACCAACTAGAACATTTTAACACAGGCTTAAAATGATAAATAAAGCTTAGTCCAGTCAACCACTTTCTACATTTCTAATTGTGTGCTATACATACAACAAGTAAGGCGAGTGGCCTGGAGAAAGAAAGGTACAATTTCATCTAGCATACCCTTGCAAAAGCACTTAGCTCAATCTACCATTGCATCATGACAAAGAAGCATATCATGTTTTAGATGGCTGTATTAATGTTACCTAAAATACAAGAAGAGTGTGTGATGGGACCATCGCTGGAATATAAGCCATATGTGCCCAAGTAAGGAGATACAACTTTCTGTATCAGAGATTCCAGTTTTAAATAATCTTCAGTCACTGCTTTGGATTCATGAACACCCTAGAGATTGAGAAGAAGAAAACTAGTGTTAATTTTCTAGACTCAAGTTAGTCATCAGTATAAACCAGGGACAAATCAAATACTTCCTTGTCTATCAAATATAACTGTAGGGATACAAAATATTTAATTTATAGCCATAGTGTCAGGCACTATAGATCTCATACCAGGAGTCCTACAGATCATACACTGACTTCCTGCATCAGTTGAGGCAGCTGATTTGAGGGAGGAATTGCAGGCAGTTCATGATTGGACTTCAACATAACAATCCAGAATCCTCCTGGCCTGGAGATACCAGTACATCTATCCCATGTTCCTGTCTGATAGAAAGCTCCTATATTGGCTGCATTCTAGTCTAGATAATGTATCACTGAGGAAGACCAACAAATCATCACTGCATTATCACTGCAGGTAGTATTTCACCTCCCAGCTTGCTTGCCTGGAGCTTTTCCACACAGGGCTTTTATCTCACATCTCCTCCAGAATGGAGGGTGTGCATTCACATATCGGCCAGATTTACCCCCAAATCCCCGTGAGCTATCAGAGAGTACTTTACACACAATTTGGGGTTTTCATTGCACATTAGAGTGTAGACCAATTTATATCTGGGGTAAAAAAATCCACTTTTTGTGTCTATTTTGGGGGGCAGCTTCGAACTTGCAGTAAACACCTTGCTGCCTATCTGCTTCAAAACACTTGCCTGCCCTTAAGTTTGCCACCAAGGCTGCTTCACATCAGGGGTTCCTGGACCCCATGATAGAGCTTTGAGAGCTAGGCTGTTTGTCTATTTCATTCAAATGCTAGAACTTACAGGAAATGCACAGGATATGTTAAGCTAGAATAAAGCTAATGCCAGTATAATTAAGATGAAGCACTGTTTCAACGTTCTGCCAGTATTAGACCTGGTCATAAAATTCAAACCATCTATCAAACCTGTCCGACAGTTTGCAGACATCAATCAGGTGATAAGAGACACCACCCTCCAAACTTGCTGCAGATTTTTTGAAAACTGGCTTAGATATAGCAGTTTAAGAAATAATTCCTGTAAAGAGAAGTTTGCAGTGATGGCTACTTTTTTTTCACCACAGACAGAGGTGCACTTAGGTAATTTTGGAGCCTGGGCCTAAAGGCCTTTGGAGCCCCCCCCCCCACTGGATGTTAAGTCTCCTCCCCCTACACACACACACACACAGTATTTTAACACATGGGTTCTTGAGGGCACAAACAGCAACTGAACTCACAAGAATGTAAGAATATAAAACAGGTATATTAATGCAAATATGCATTACCAGAAACTTTTCAACATGTAACTTAACATATTTCCATCCCACATACTTCTTTCCCCACTCCCCACTCTGACTCTAAAGCACCTGGCACAGGTCCTAATCACACTTGGCTGCCCGGTACAGTGCGGGCCATCAGCATCCATACCACCCATGACAGACTAAGGAGGGTTTGGGGGCCCGCAGGGGATGTGGAGGCCCTAGACTTCGGTCCCAAAGTCCAGGAATAAGAGCGCCACTGACCATAGTTAACACATCTTTTAAGGTTTAATATCCATGCTTAGAGGCTATGTCACTTATGTACAGCTTTTAAAATGTACATCTTTCTAGACAGCAGGAAATGAGACAGACACTAATGTTATTAAAACATACCACAACTTTATTAAAAGAAGGAAAAGAGCCAAGGCGAAAAGAGCTTGCATTATCAGCTCCTGAGGGGTCTGGCCGGAAGGAAGGAAGGAAGGAAGGAAGGGAGCACACAGATTTCCAAACCTAAACAGGGTTGGTTTTCCAAGAATTGGGGAGCTGTTCTCTAGGGAGGACCAAATACTAAAGCAGAGTATGAGTTACCATATATAGTTTTAGAAAGGAGCAATTTTACTCGTGAAGTCTAGAGGTTTAGGGCCTATTGGCAAGCCATTATACGTTGACTATTTCAGGAGGTGGCAGCAAAGATCTTATTTCACCAGCATCCTGAAAGGATTTGAATCAAGCAGAAGAACTGTGTGATTTATCGGAAATTTCTGTGGACACAATCCTTAGTTCTGGACACAGTGTGAAGCAGGTCCCACCCTCCTGGACCATTGTTTTTTGTGGGTGTTTTTTAAAAAGAAAAAAGTGGGGACAAACCTTTTATCTGTCTAGCTCTGACTAGCAGTGGCTGCTCGAGATAAGGAGAATCCTGCTTTCCTTTCAGTCAGGGACTGAACCTGATCTTCTACATGCAAAGCAGATGCTCTACCACTGAGCCAAGGCCAGCATCCCCCACAGGCAGTATCCATGATACTGAGCACATGAAGACATGCTTAGCTTCAGCAAGGCGGCTGTATCATGTGCACCTCTGTGACTGCAAAGCACCCCAGAGATGTACCTTGTCCTATGTCTGATTTTCTCATGAAAAAAACTATTTTGTTTTACACCTTTTTGTATCTCCTTGTTCACTGTAACCTTAACATCCTGCTTTCTTATGAAACAAAAAATATGCCAGTCATTTAATTCCTGGTATTCATAATGATTTTTCTGATACATACTATGCTATGTAAAAGTTAACTACTTTGCATGGTGGAGGAGTGGGGCGGGGGGAGGTTGCCACCTTTCCCTTCCTCCTCACATCCTCCCCCAGCAGTGAGAGAAGACGAAAAAATCCAGTCAGTGCGGTGTGCTGCAAAGAGGAGTGGGGGGGGGGGGGAGAATGAGAATTCTTCGCCCACTGCAGCAACGAAGGTGAGCTACAAGGCTGGCCTATGCAAGCACTTTCGAGACTAACATCCTGAAATGAACTCTTGGTTTATAAAAGCTTTTGTCTAGAGGTGTGCACGGAACTGTGGAACTGCGGTCCGGCACTGGGGTGGGGGTTCCTTTAAGGGTGGGGGGAGGGTTTACTTACCCCTCCCGCTGCTTCCCCCCTCTGGTGCATGTATTTTAGTCACTAATTGGGGCGTCAGGATACCTCCCTGCTGCCCCTTCCCCCGCTCGGCTGCAAAAGGCTTCAGGATCCAGAAAAAAATCCATACCTGGAGGATA
Source organism: Hemicordylus capensis (assembly GCF_027244095.1). Lineage (NCBI taxonomy): Eukaryota > Metazoa > Chordata > Lepidosauria > Squamata > Cordylidae > Hemicordylus > Hemicordylus capensis. The sequence continues at coordinate 134,156,414 of NC_069661.1, forward strand.
AGCAACATCTGAACTATTGAAGGAGGAACTCTTGCTCGGGAACGGGACAACGCATCTTCCAGTTTAATATTGAGAGTTATAATATTCCTGAAGTGCAAAAGAGCCAGTTGTCGGACAGAGGGTTCCTTTCCCTAAGCAAAAGATGCAATCAAATGGAAGTGTTCAACAATTGGTAATCATTACTTTCAGATTATCACATGGAAGGCAGATAAGTACATTTAAGTCCACTTTTAAAAAATTAAAATGTTATTGGATGCATATGCATATACAGTGGTGTGGGGACAAGAGCAAGGTAGAGTGGCCATCCCTCAGCCGCCAGGATCTAGGGGGCTGCCAAATCACCCCTCAGCCAGGGCACCCCCTTGCCCCCTCCTGCACCCAGCTGGTGAACTTACCCACTGGGAGCGTGAGGCACACCCCTCTTCTCTCCCAGCCAGCCAGAATTTCAATGACTGACTGGGCAGGATGGAAAGAGTTCCAAACAGACCTTCTCCAGGGCATTGGCTACGCCCCCCGCATCTGACATCAAACACAGGGGGTGAGGCCAATACTGGGGGTGGGGCCTGTGAGCCCCTGCAGAGCGTCCCCAGTCAGCGGTTCATGGAATCGCTGACTGGGAAAGGAGCTCCCGGTACTGTCCCCAGTACTGGCCACATCCCCTGCATCTGGCTTTGCATGCGCAATTAGAAATCCTAGAGGGTGGGGGAGACGCCAGAGGACTTTGTCCTCTGGCCCTGGGCAAACTCCCTATGCCCCCAAGCATATGCTTACATATGCAAACAGAAAATTTCTGCATAGCACAACTGTTTGAAAATTATACCAAATCCAAGTATCCATCATTGTCAGAAACAGGCTTTCTAACAAAGGCATTTGAAATATATTGGCTCACACACAGAGAGTGATGCCAGTGGAATGCAGACTCTGAGCTTCCTCTCCAGGGTGTTTTTCACACAGGGCTTTTAGCTCACATCTCCTCTGGAATCGAGGGTGTGTGTTCACATATCAGCCAGATTTACCCCAGTCCCTGAGAGTTATCAGGAAGCACTTCACACACAATTCGGGTTTTTCATTGTGTGTTAGAGTGTAGCCCGGTTTATAACCAGGATTACAAAATTCATTTTTTGTGTTGGGGTTTTGGGGCAACTTTGAACTCACAATAGAGCCTCGCAGTAAACTCACAATAAAGCCTGCCATGTGAAAAATACCCAGGAAGCCCTCTGAGCTTCCCGAAAAGCCCTTGCCGAAAGCTGCACAAAGCAGGGGAGAGAACCCAGAAACTGGGCAGAGTTCCACTAGCAATGCAGGTGCTTCTGCCCAGATCTCTCACTGAACTTCAGCCACCCATGCCACATCCCAAGTCCTGACAAAAATTCCTTGACCCTTTTCAAGATCAAGGGCTTGGGGGGAATGCCTGGGGAGGAAGCAAAGATTATGCAGACTTTGCAGTCTCTGGAGTGTTACTCTGTATGAAAGCCATTCTCTGTATGAAAGCCATTACTCTGTATGAAAGCCACAAGTCTCCAGATAATATATATTTCTTGATCATCATTACTCACTTTTCTTATAAGCATTTGGCCATTCATCCATTTTGCTTATGACCAAGACCCAGTTTTTGTTGGCTTACTTATGGCAATCAGAAATATGTATGCAAGGCATCACAATCCAATATGTAGTATATATAGAGAGAGTATTTATAAGCTTAATGTAGTTTAAACAAAATTTAATTGGCAATACATGGGATCAAGAACAATTTCTAGTTTGAATATTCCACTGAGTGCTCAGTTTTTCCAGAATCAGGACTACTCTTCAGAGCCTTTTTTCCCATCACATGTGAAAAGCCTCTTATCTGAGAGGCAACAACAGAATTCTTGATTTTGTTAATTTCCCCTGGACATCTTTATTTCATTTTGTTATATATACTTTTTGATAGAATATCTTGTCACAGAGAGTTAGGGATGCAAGAGTTTACAATGACTTATATCTAAGTTTGTATCTTGTTCTTGATTCTCCCAGTCTTGCCACCTGTAGGGCAATGGAGCCTACTGCAACCACTGATTGATCTTGACTTCATCCAATCACTCCATTTTACAGGGCCTGCTGTTACCATGACAATCTAAAGCAGGCAAGTCCCTACAGGGAGACAACTAAGGTTGATGTGAAGATATTTGACTGGTGTTAGCTAATTTGATGGGGTTTCTTACAGCGCTTGAAATCCAGGCTGTGTTCTTGGAGAGAGGGAGGAGAGGCATGCTTTGGATTCTAGAGCCAGCAATTGCCTCACAAAGCTCATAAGTTCACAAAGAGATGAACTGCCTGACTAGTATACCATCTAGGGGAAAAATGTTTTAGGAGATTAGTGCCAACTTTGCCCTTGTTTATTTAATTGACTGCAGTGTTACGTTCTGATTACTAACCCTAATTCTTCAGTTGAAATAATCTAGTGTATTTTGATATGAATAGATTCTGAAGCATTGCTATTAGGAACATAGGAAGCTGCCATATACCGAGTCAGATCATTAGTCCACCTAGCTCAGTATTGTCTACACAGATTGGCAGGGAGTCTCTCTCAGCCCTATCTTGGAGATGCCAGGGAGGGAACTTGGAACCTTCAGCATGCAAACATGCTCTTCCTAGAGCGGCCCCATCCCCTAAGGGGAATATCTTACAATGCTCACATGTAGTCTCCTATTCAAGTGTAAACCAGGGTGGACCTTGTTTAGCAAAATGGGCCAACTCATGCTTGAGGCCACAAGACCAGCTCTCCGCCTTGCCTTGGTCTTCTGCGTCCAAGCTATAAAAAGGGTGGATGCATGGTACTGACCCTCTTCAGGGGCTCGATGAGCAGAGACTGGCAGTTGGAATGATAGCAACTTGATACTTCAGTAAGATCTCTCCTCGCCACCATTACAACAGTTTAATGCCACCACTTTTCAATAGAAGTTTTCAAAGTGGTTTGCATGAAAAATAAATAATAAATAAGAGTCCCAAAGGGCTCACAATTTAAAAAGAAACACAAGTTAGACATAATAATAATAATTAGCATCTGGAGGGATGCTGTACATTAAGTAGGGATGTGCATGAACGGCTTGTGCAGGCGTGGGTGGGGTGTAGTTCCCTTTAGAGGTAGGTAAGCAGATCCTTACCTGCTCCGCTGCTGCCCCGCCACTTTTCTGGGCTCAGCACTCCCTCTAACAAAGGCTGCAGCGGCTGCAACACTGTTCCCTCCAGTTTGTGTGTGTGGCGTCGGCACACACATGGCCGCCGCGCATGCAGGGAACAGTGCTGCAGCTGCCGCAACCTTTACTACAGCACAACGGCAGGGCGGCAACAGAGCAGGGAAGGACCTGCTTATCTGTTTGTAAACCCCCCCCCCCCAAACAACAACAACCAGGTTGCTCACTTGTAATTTATGATCTGGTAGTGATCCGTGGTATTCATAAGGAATGAGTTCTGCACCTGTGCAGGGACCTTGTGGGTAAATAGACTAGTTCCTCATGATACCCACTCTGCCCTGCATGTGCTCTGTGCTACTGTTGAAATCAGCAGTTGGGTGTGTGTGCGTGCCATTTTCTCAGTTTCTTGTAGACTCCCATATTCTGACGATCTTCTTGTGACCCTTCAAGATAATTTTGTTTTTTAAAACTACTGCCGAGGAAAGGTTCAAGAGGGTCTTATGAATACGATGGACCACTACCAGATCATAAATACAGGTGAGCAACCTGTTTATCTGGATCATGATCCATTGCATTCATAAGGAATGGGTGATTAGCCAGCTTCTAAACATGGTGGAATGCCACCTAATGGTGCAGCGGGGAAATGCTTGACTAACAAGCAGAAGGTTGCTGGTTCGAATCCCCACTGGCACTATATCCAGCAGCGATACAGGAAGATGCTGAAAGGCATCATCTCATACTGCACGGGAGGAGGCAATGGTAAACCCCTTCAGTATTCTACCAAAAAAACCACCAGAAGGCTCTGTGAGCGCCAGGAGTCAAAATCGACTTGATGGCACACTTTACATAAACATGGTGGAGGGCACAGTAGATCCAGAAGCCTATAGCAACACCCTTCTAAGTAGGCTCCTCCCCAAACTGGCCTGTTCTGCCAATCTCAGGTCAATGGCATAATGTTTTATAAATGGCTGCTGAGGAGACCATGTCGCAGCAGCACAAATATCTGCCATCCTAAATGTGCTGCTGAATGTTCTCGTTGAATGTGCTCTTATTGTGGGTGGGGGATCCACACCCTGCTGTTTGTAAGTCTGCACAATCAACTCCACCAACCAATGTGCTAGTCTTTGTCTCAAGAATGGTTGGCCCTTGCCTTTTCCTTTACAAGCTACAAAAAGTTTGTCTTTTTTATTGCTTTGAGGTTTTTCCAAGTAATTATTATTATTATTTTTACATTTTATATCCTGCTCTTCCTTCAAGGAGCCCAGAGCGGTATACTACATACTTAGGTTTCTCTCACAACAACCCTGTAAAGTAGGTTGGGCTGAGAGAGAAGTGACTGGCCCAGAGTCACCCAGCTAGTATCATGGCTGAATGGGGATTTGAACTCGGATCTCCCCAGTCCTAGTCCAGCACTCTAGCCACTACAACACGCTGGCTTACCAATATAACAGTGAGTGACATACATCCAAATAATGCAGTACCTTCTCCAGTGTTGTCTAAGGATTTTGAAAGAAGGTTAGTAGAGTTATTTCTTGATTTTGAGCTTTTCCTTGATTAATTTTAAATTTTTTATTGATTACTTGTTTGTGGATATCCATCTATATATTTAAATATTTTACTTCCTTATTGTATTTCTCTATGCTATGAGATGTTGTTATGTTATGTTATGCTGACCTTGGGTCGCAAATAAAGAACTTTGACTTTGATTTAGATGAAACTCCGTCACTACCTTTGTTCGGAAACAACAAAGTTGTTGTCCAGTCTCATGACCACTTGCAGATGGACTCTACCGGAGTGTACGGGATGCCTGTATGCAACACTGTCAACTCGCTCACATGCTTGTCAGTAGTGATGGCAATTAAGAATCTGGTTTTTTAAGTGACCAATTTGAGAGTCGCTCCTTCATTGGCTCAAAGGGGCCTTCAGTTATGGATGACAATACCAAGGACAAGCTCCATTGGTTTCCTTATTGGTGGATATAAATTGTTAATTCTTTTTTAACAAAAATTTGCAGTCAGGATGGAAGAATACCGTTGATCCATCCCACCCCCTCTGCTTTGACGGTATAGCAGCTAGATGGACCCTTAGGGACACATTTGCTAAGCCACTAAGCTTCAACAAAGTCATGTACATCAACACCTGCACAGTGGCCTTTCTAGGGGGGTAATCATACTTACGTGCATATAATGCAAACCTTTTCCATTTGCTCTTATAATTTTTTCTTGTTGACAGTCTTCGATTAGTAAGTAAAATATTTTTAAAAACCTGATTTTCCATGCTGTCATTCACAGTCTTCACTTCTAGGTATTGCACCTTCCCGCCTTCCTGTACCAGAAAGTCTGGCCAAGGAGGAAAGCTGTGGTAACTCCTCCTTGAGAGTTTGAGTAGTGGTGCAAACCAGGGCTGCCATGGCCACCAGGGCATCACAAAAATGCAGGTTGAGTTGTCCCTCATGATCTGTGCTAGCACACAATTGATTAACGGTTGTGGATGAAATAAATATAGGAGGCCCTTGTTCCAATGATGTTGAGATGCCTCCCAGTGATCTCCTGCCAACTCCTGCAAGTGAGCAGTACCTTGGACACTTTCTGTTGGCACCAGTCGCAAACAAAGTCCACAGTTGGATGTCCCCACAGGTCGAAAACCTGCTGGAAATAGATGCTGTTGATCTCCCATTCATGGCATTGATCGAGCTGTATCAAGCAGCTGAGGTCATCCGCTAATATGTTTTCCATGCCTCTTACTGTATGTCCATGGCTAGAGGTTACACTCCATGGGTGCTTTATCATTCCCAAATTTGTATGCTCAAGGCACCAAGTGAATGGGATACTGTCCCTCCTTGTCAGTTGACACCACTGCCATGCCTTTCGTGAATACACGCGGGGCTGTTGATAACCCAAAGGGAAAGACAGTATATTGGAACACTGCATCTCCTACTGTAAATCTTAGGTACTTGTGGTGGTTCGTTTGAATTCTCATGTGGAAGTACGCATCCTTCAAATCTAACACTGCTGCCCACTCCTCTTTGCACAGGAGGGGCAGTATCACCTTCAACATCATCATTCTGAACTTGCGTGCCCACATGAACCAACCGAGACCCCGTAGGTCCATGACTGCCCAAATCCCCCCATCCCTCTTTGGGAACTGAAAGTAATGGGAGTAAAATCTGGACAGTCTCTCTGTCCACCGCACAGGGATGATTGCCTGCTTCTCCAGAAGCACCTGCACCTCTTCCAGCAACGTAGGAGTTCCTCTGGTATACTTCAGTCCTGAGAATAGAGGCAAAGCTTTGAATTCTATTACATAACCAGTCTCAATAATTTGAAGTACCCACTGATCTGATGTTATGTGGTGCCATGCTTGGGCATGGCTTGCCAACTTGACAGAATTGTCGGCAACCACAAAGCAGGTGTTGTGTGGCTTTGGCAGTCATCTGATGTTGTTTGTGCGGTGGACAGCTGTTTAGATCAAATAATCTGCTTATAATTGTCCTTGGGGAGCCTGATGTTCTGGCCCTTGTTCTTTTGGCCAAATCCTTTGATATGGCCAGTATTGATGATGATAATCCCGTCTGTCGTGCTGTTTGTATGTTGGTTGTTGGTGACCATAAGGACAGTAACGAGAAGATGTCACAGAATAAAATGTGGAAGCCATGAATGTTTTGGCTATGAATTTTGATTTTAAAAAATTGATTCCATCGTGGAACCCATGTTCTCACTAAAGAGGCCTTTTCCATCAAATGCCAGATTTTCTACATGATCACGCATGTCTTGTTGCAAGGCCGTGAATCTAAGCCATGAGTGACGGCGCAAAGTCACTGCAGTTACCATGACTCGTGACTCCGTTTCTGCCAGGTGCTTGAACGCACTAAGTTGTTGTCTAGTAATAGCAGTAGTCTTCTCATATAACTCTGCAGACCTATCTTGCAACTCTTCTGGTGTTAGTTAAGTGGAATCTTGCAATAAAGTGTCCCATAATAAGTTATTGAATTGAACTACACAGGCTGGATAGTTGGAAATTCATATAGCCAAGCTTGAAGTTGTATAGATCTTTCTACCAAATACATCCATTTTTCTCCATTCTTTATCTGAAGGTGTTGTATCCAGTCTTTGATGATGACACATAGTGAATTACCATGGAATCTGGGACAGGATGACAAAGCAAGTATGCATTTTTCTTTCTTGTATCCTATATAACCCTTGTAAGCACTTAGGTGTTGAGTTCTGTAGCACCTCCCAAGATGTCTGGGCCACCTTATTGATCACAGGCAGCATAGGAAGGGCAACTGGATAAGAGGTCTTTGCTGGTGACATCATATTGAAAACAGGACCTTTCCGGTCCATCTCAAGTAGCTTTAAGTCCATGCCCAATGCCTCTGCAGTTTCTCTTATGAAGACATAATAGCCTTTAACTCTTCTGATGAGGAAGTAGATGTTTTTGGTGGCACATCTGGGGATGGATCTGATAGATGGCTTGTGCTGTCAGAATCTGAATCCGCAGAGTCTGAAGAATAATCATCATCGTCCCCTGCCAGGGGCGGAGGTGATGCCACTGGTCTTTTTCTTTGGGAGCAGTGGCACTACCGGGTTATCTGGTAAAGGAGAACTTGGCTGCATAGGTCGTGTCTGGCAGACAGTTGTGTCAGTCTGAATAGGTGGCAATGCAGGGGCACTGTTTAGTAACCCAGTATCCATGGAGCTGGCCATAGTTTGGAGGTCCAATCTCTCTGGAACAATCATGATAGGCTGTTGAATTACACATTGCGCCTTCCACTGGAGGTATTCTGCATAAACATCCGGTAGATTAGGCGGTGCTGAATGCTGAAAACCACATGAATGTGTAAGCTCTCTTTGACTTTGCAGTCCTTAAATATTGTGCTGCTGATGTCATCATAGCTGGTGCCATTGGTCTCAATACAGGGACAGTATGTGTCACCAGAGGCTCTGGTATGCGCAAGGGAGACATCATTTGGAATGGCATTGTAGATGTTGTAGTGATGTGTAGTGCCAACATTGATGGAGTTTTTGGATGTGACATTGGCACCTTGACATCTTGTTCAATGTCGAGGCCACTACTAAGAAATCCATGAAAAGTTGAACCTGAAGCGGTGCTTGCTGAGGAATCCAGCATTGCTAGTAAAGCAGTGTTTTGGTCTAAGGAGACATCATCATCTTGTTCATGCTCCGCTGCCAGATCCAAGAAATCTCCTTTCTCCCCCATATTCTCATGTCAGGGAGTAGATGGGGGACTGCACTGGTGTTTGTGCTGGAGACAACAGAAGTAGTCTTCTGGTGGTATCACTGTTAGAGGAGAAGCCGCCAGATTTGTTGCTGATGCCAAAGGCTGTGTCAACATAGAAGTCAATATCGACATCAAAGTTGATGTCACTGCCGTCATTTGGTCCGAGGTTACGGTAGATGTGGAAGTCAGAGCCTCATCAACCCAAATGTCAAGATGCCAACCGAGTCACTCCTGACACCAAAGGCGGGCGATATGCTTGCATGGCAGTCGATGGTGTACTGATCTTTGGTTTGCTACGGTGCTTCTTATGGGGAGAAGATTTGCTTTCCTCATCTATGGAGTGTTTGTCTTTATGACGGTGAGCCGACTTTGAGACCTCCTTTGGTCTTTTGAAAACAGGCTTTACTCAGCAGAGGCATCCCTCGGCAGAGGTTTTGAAAACAGGCTTTACTCCCTCGGCAGAGGCATCCGCAGATCCCTGTATGCTCAAAATTGAGCTCGACATTGAGCATGACTGCGACCCGGATGTCGACAGGTAACTCGGTCTCGGTGTTGTCGGACATTAACGCCTTATCGTATAGTGCCATAAAAAGGCAGAGCACTCTGTTCTTCATTGTTTGTTTTGAAAATGAGGAGCATATTTTGCATGCTGCAGTGTTGCAGCACACAGCAAACCAAACACAGCAAACACGAGTCATGATAGTCCATAGATGGTAACTTTGCACAGCAGTCTACACATCTCTTAAAAGTTTTTTTCAATTCTATGTTGACAAGTAATGCCACAAGGCTTTTGCCCCGCGGCAGCAAAAGTAAAGTCCGTTTAACCAATCCAATATGTTAAGCAAAGAATTATCTCAAAACAGTCCTACAGTCAGTAAAGTACAAAGTATCAGTATTTCTTTCTTTTCTGTTTGTTTCTAGATAAACTGAGACGCCAGCAACGAGGTGTTGATAGAAACTGAGAAAATGGTGCCCCTAACTGCCGATTTCAATGGAAGCACAGAGCACATGCAGGACAGAGTGGGTGTCACAAGGAGCTAGCCAATCTACCAGCGAGGTCCCTCCCTGGGTTGCAGAGTAACACTGCTGTGCAGCTGAAGTCCTGGCTCCCTGTAAGGACAAACTCTTGCTCCACTCTCTGTGGAGAATGTGGACCAGTGTTTTAGACATTTTGTTCACAAATCTTTCTAAAACCATTTCACTCTGTTTCAAAAGTGGCTTGACAAATGGTGGAGAGGAAGCGGACTGCTCTTCACAAATTCCTCTTGGGCGTGCAGAAAAGGTTACTTGGTTCTTTAGATTATGGCAGTCTTTGGAGGTAACTTGCACAGCTATTCAGGAAGAACAGAGGGACTTCTGAAAGTCAAAGCTATAATTTTATAAAACTAAATACCATTCTTTGTAGACAGATACCATCTACGTAGGCAATTTCTTGTGTTGAAAGCACCCCTCTCCGACCCACAAGTATTTTGTAGGAGTATCTCTTCCATCCAAGTAAGTATCTGTCGAAACAGTGAACTAGGCTCAACCAGGTCTCTGGTTCTCTGTTGATGAACCAGTCAAGTAGCTTATTCTGGTTTTTCTGGATTCTAAAGTAATATTTTACCTGCACAGGATAGAATATAGCCTGAAGCATGGGCAGGACATCACTGAAAAAGAAATCCCAAGTTTCTGCCAAGGTATCCAAAAGTTTCTGTCCTATAAATAAAAACAAAGTGGTTTAGTCAAAGGGCACTGACCAAGGAATGTTTTGAATCTTTATTTATTTTGTTTATATATCCCATTTTAGCCCATGAATTCAGAGCAGCTTACAGTGTTTTTTCTTAAATGTTCATAGTCCTGTCCCTATGAGATTCACAATCTAAAATATTAAAAGAGATGCCCTGCTTGAAGGCCAGCCTAAGACATCTTCCTGTCTGAAATTCAACCCCATTTGTAGATGGGTACTCAACATTCTCAGGTCATGCTGGTGAGTTAGTGGCAGAGCAGTGGCAGATACTCTCAGAGCATGGCAGCAGCAGCATGTCTAAGTGGAGATTTGAACCCATATCTCCCTGGTCTAGGTGCAACACTAATAGTTACACCACATTGCCCTTTTAATATGGGGACTTAATTAAAACAGCTATTCCCTGAGACAGCTTCATCCCTGACAAGATGAACTAGAAAAGTAATGGCTTTCTTATTGGTTCAATTATTTCTTTGTTGCCTTTATATACCATCTTTTTGCTAAGTCACTGTTGCAATAACCACATTTCCTTCCTGTAAATTAAAGGTGTCTCTGTTCCCAGTGTGCATAATGCTGAAGGAGACATGATCAGAACAGGACTTAGAACCCTTAATTCTTTGTTCTCATCTGCACAGAAAGCTACTCATCTGTTCGATGTCAATGATGGGCGGAGAAGGGGGCATGTAGGGAGTACAAAAGAAGTCTGAAAGCAATAAAATCCCAGAGCCTTTCTGAGCTCAATCATCCTCTCCTCCTCATTTGCTTGGAAAGAAATTTGGGGGAGTTGAGAATTCATTCAGGATATGCTCTGGTGCGTGTATTAGGCATGAGAAGGGGACAGCAAACTTCTCAGCAGAGCATGGAGCACCCTCCCAATTATATCTGTAAGTCCATTGAAGAAAGGTTCCTGTCTGGCTTCTGCTCTGCTAGTGGAGGCAGTAGCAGCAGCAGCAGCAGCAGCAGCAACAGCAGCAGTTTACTTTGCATGAAGAGCAGCCTCAATCTGCTGTCTGGCTAGATGGCATGCTGCTCATTGTCATCCTCATGCTGGATTTTAGGAGGAGGAGGGAGCAAAAAAGGAAGTGGTAGGAGATAGAGTATCTCCCCAACACTTCCTCTCCCACTCTCTCTCCTCCTCCTCCCATTGGAATCCACTGTGGGAGGACAAGGGGGACAGAGGTCCTGTGGTGATGATGGGATTACTTCCCACCACCTGACTGATTTTCATACCCTGAAATATACCAAAAAAGATCAGGTGTTCAGGACAGAAAAAGCTCTCAAGTAAAGACCTTTCATGTAGGATAAAGAGATCAACTGGAAGGACATGGAAGTACATAATACACAGGAGCAGGAACACGCAAGACATTCAGTGCCACTGTTCTAAGCAACTGGTACAAGTCTCTAATTATTATGGAGCGTGATCTACTGCCTCATGGACAAGGATTGCCATTTAAGGCTGCACAGTAGAGAGCGGAAGACACCCAGTCCCCAATGGTCTACTGCTCTGATGAGCAGAGGTGCACCTAGGTAATTTTGGAGCCTGGACCTAAGGACCTTTGGAAGCCCCCTTCCATTGCAAATTAAGCATCATCATGCTCCACTGGGTGACCACACCACCCAGGAGAGACTAAAGTGGATTGTGGGTGGCGGGGGGGAGAGCCCAGGGGCTGTGGAAGCCCTGGACTTCAGCCCCAAAGTCCAGGGGTAAGAACACCTCTGCTGATAAGCAGGAGACATTTGGGGGTAGGTGACTCTTTACTAAGAATGGATCCAAATGTGTGCAGACCCAACAGATCATTGAGGGAGATAGGCCATCCTTCTGGTGCACATATCCAGAATGTGCCGGAGAAGTTGCTGAGACTTGTCAAACCAATCACTATCCTTTCCTGCTAATCAATGTGGGAATGAATGATAACAGTAGAAGAAACCTGAAATGAAACATGAGGGCAACACTTTCAACACTTTGTAGAAAGGTGAATGAGTGGGGAGCATTTCACTGATCCCCTTCCTGTGGACAGTCAAGATGCAGGAGGAGAATGCAGGATCCTGCAAGTAAACAGATGTCTAAGAAGATGGTACTGTCAACCAAGGTTTGGAGCCCTGGAACACAGCCTATAAAGAGGACTCCTGGAACTTGATGGAGTGCACTTCACAAGGACTGGGAAGAATGTGTATGGTAGGAGCCCCACAAACCCCATCTGATGGGGGAGGGAGACAAAAGCTTGGTACCAACTACCAAACATTAGGGAAAAGAAAAAAAGTGCCAAAGGCCGAAGCAAAATGGAGGATGAGGCACTCAGAAATTCACAAGTCACTACATCAAGCAAGCCAGACAAAGTTGATACCTACAGTCTCTGATGTCTGTATACTAATGCACAGAGAACAGGAAACAATCAAGAGGAACTCAAAATCCTTACGCAGGAGGGCAAATAGGCTCTGATAGGTATCATGGAAAATTGTTGGAATAAGACATGATTGAAAGATAGTACCTGAAGAATAATTTTTTTTGAAAAAGAATATACCCAACAAAAAGGGAGGGGAAATTGGGTATTTTCCTAACTCTCAGATTTCTTTATCTGTCCCATAGCTGCATTCAGTCACATAATTTTATCATTGGCTGCCAATATGTTTCTGAGCAAAATACAAAGTGCTGGTTATTAACTATAAAACCCTTAACAGCTTGGGTACAGGGTACCTAAGAGAGCACCTCTTTTGTCATGAACCCTGCCGCCTATTAAGATCATCTGGGCAGGTCTGGTTATGGTTGCCACTAGCTTATTTGGTGGCGACTTGGTGGTGCCTTCTCTGTGGTTGCCCCAGGACTTTGGAATATGCTCCCTGTCAAAATAAAAGCATCTCCATCTCTGATTCCTTTTTAAAAGACCCTCAAGACACATCTCAGGCTTTTAACTGAAATTAATTTAAAACTGTTTAACTATTTTTATTCTGTGAAATTGTTTTAATTATTTCAATTGTGTTTATATTTGCCACATTTTAAACTCTTTACACTGCCTAGAGATGCACATATCAGGTGGTATATAAATAAATAAAATAATTAGTAGGTAGTGAAACAAAAATCATTGTTTTAACTTTTATAGTTTTCAAGAAAATATACTTTAATGTTAGCCTGGCAACAATGGAGACTGAAAACACACCTCATTGACTGATATGATTATGATATTACTTTCTTGTTCTGCTCTGGAGCAGAGATACTACAGTGTATTCAGCCGAGTTTTCTCTGTTTTCTTATTTGCTGCTCCAACCAACAGTTCCTAAAATTGTTAGGGTTAGAAACTACATGGCAGGGGGAAGTGGGGGATTCATCCAATGGGGAGGTTGCAGCTCTGAGTTGGGTGGGATACTGCTGGGCTGGGGGAACTGAGGAACTCTCTCTGATACTGCAGGCCTTTGGTGTATGAGGTGGCAGCAGCTCTGATTTGGTGTGTGGGTGGAATACTGGAGGGGCCCGGAGGAACTCTTTCTCTAGCACCATCTCTAGTGATCCGGAGATGGGTGTGGTTTGTGTGGGGGAGCAGTACGCAAGCAACAGACAGCTTGTGGGGTGGGGGGGCCTGAGGAACTCTCTCTGATACTGCAGGTCTTTGGGTGTGTGAGGCGGTGGCAGCTCTGATTTGAGAGATATTGGAGTGGGACTGAGGAACTCTTTCTCTACCACTGTGATCCTCGGGATGAGGTTGGAGCATGGGGGAAGCAGTAGGCAAGCAAAAGCATCTGGGGAGGGGGACTGAGGAAGTGTCTCTGATACTGCAGGCATGTCGGGGGTGGCAACTCTGATTTGAGGCTATCTTATCTGCAACAATTAGACATCCCCAGATATAGGTTGGCTTTTACACAGGCCAGATGTAGATGCCTTTCCTCTGCCGTCCTTGAAGGTCGCTACTGTGGGACTCCTTATGCGGAGTGTCTATGCCCCTGTGGTGATGGGGAAGTTGAAACAATCGAACATGTTTTGCTTTATTGCTCTTTTTATAGGGACTTACGTTTAGAACTAATATCTCCACTGTTGGCGCTTTCCCCAGGAAATTCGCCTAGCCAACAAGTGGCTTTCCTGCTTGAGGACAGCAAACCTGCCATTACTCGGAAAGTGGCGGGCTTTTGTGCAGCAGCTCGAAGAGTGCGCCAGTTTTTAATTAACAGTCCTAGTTCTGCTGTATAACCTTTCAGTTATAACATTGTTGATGGGTTAGACTGTTGACTTTTTTTAAAAAAATATTTATATTGTAATTGTATTTTCCCCCACTTTGTTGTGCTGGTCATAGACCGTAATAAACTTTGAATGCTGAATGCTGATTTGAGGGAATACTGGAGTGGGGTCTCTACCACCATCTCTAGTGATCCTGGGAGTGGGATTGGAGTGTGGGAGAGCATGGAATGTGCGTTTCCGAAAGGGAGAAGACCCTGCGCTGGGAGGCCAAGAACATGAAGATGGGAGCAGAGCAGGAAGGGGATAACTAACAAGTGTGGGGAGAGTAAAGTGCCTTTTATATTTGTTTGTTTGTTGGAGGAGAACCCTGATCTTATGGTACTTCTGCTCCAGAGATATCAGACAGATCTATGGCATCACTCAAATTAAGGTAGGGATAAAATCATCCCCAGCACTCCTGCCAAGAAATATTCCACCTTCCTTGGAATCCTGCTTTTTAATCCTGGGTGTATGGAGGGAGGGCAGTCTGCAGTTAACAGTAAGGCAAGAAACACAATCTGTAGTTAATGGCGGTAGAAATAAAAAGGCACTCTGCACATGTGTTGGCACCACTGCTAGCTATTCTTTGGCTCTACTCGACAGCAAATTCCGGGCAGATCTCATCCTGTGTTGTGTGTGTGTTGGTGGGGGGCAGAGCAGAATCCTAACCACTTCACTTGAGGCTCAAAAGAGATAGACAGATGGGCAGATGGAATATTTCTTGGCAAGGGTGGTGAGAGTGCTTTTATCTCTACCTTAATTTAAGAGATGCCAGAGATCTGCATGATATCTCTGGAGCTGAAGTACCATAAGAGCAAGATTCCCCCACAAAAAAGAAAAGGGCACTTTACTCTCTGAACATTTGTTAGCCAGCCCCCTCCTGCTCTGCTTCTATTTTCATCTTCTTGGCCCTCCCAGCTCAGGGTATTTTCCCTTTAGGAACATGGGAGGACTCGGGAAACAGATTCCTTGGTCTTTCAGTGTAACTAAAAAAACAGCATCCCCTTGTGACGTTGTTGTCTGTAGCTTGCCTTGTGCTCCCCATGCACTCCAACTCCATCCCCAGAATCACTAGAGATGGTGTTAGAAAAGGTTCCTCAGCACACACACACACCCCTCAGTATCCCCCCAAATCAGAGTTGCCAACACCTCATACACCAAAGGCCTGCAGTATCAGAGAAAAAGAGAGTTCTTCAGTTCTCCACCCAAGCAGTATCCCACCCAAATCAGAGCTGCAGCCTCTTCATTAGTTGTTAGCAAAGTCAGATGAATTCCCTCCCCACCCCATCTCTCCCCTACCCCATTTAGTTTCTCTCCTTAAAAAAATAGGGCCTGTTAGTTGACAGAAAAGAAGGCAGAGAAAACCCAGCAGAATAAGCTGTGGTATCTTTGCCACAGAGCAGAACAGGAAAGTGATGTCATAACTGCCTAGAGACCTCGGCAGTGGGCGGTATACAAGCATGCTAAATAAATAAATAATCACATAAGCCAATGGAAGTGAGTTTTCATCTCTTTCTAGGATTGCAGTTTTCAGCATACTTTAAAGTACTTTAAAAAAAAAACTATAACAGAGCACTGATTCCCGCCCCACTCCCACACACTATTATTAAAAAAAATTTTTTTAATTAAAAAATTGTTTAAACATGGCACCCCCCTTCAACTGGCACCCAGGGCACGTGCCCTGCCTGCCCCACCCTAGATACGCCCCTGGACGTCCAGACAACTTGCTTCCAAGGACGCACATGCACTGGGGGCTGCAGCCTACCAAGGCAGAGTTTTGTCAGGAGGACATGCTTGTAGCACAGGAGGGAGCACACACGCTCCCCAGCCAGACTTCCCACCTCCAAGGCTGGCTGCAGTGGCTGCTTGGGGAAGATGGTGGCTGGCTGCTGCAGTGGTGGGGCCACTCTCACTATGTAGCCCTGCCTGTCATTCCTGCTTTCTCTAGGTTCACCTCCTTGCTTGCCCATGCCGCTCCTTCTGGGGCGCAATCTCTATGTGGCGGAGCCAAAATATGGGAGAAACAGCATCCTGGACAGGATGACCATTTCCTCCTGAAATATAGGACATTGTGTGTAATCTGAGACTGTTGGCAGCCCTATCTGTAAAGAATATAC
The DNA here is from genome assembly GCF_027244095.1 of Hemicordylus capensis. Lineage (NCBI taxonomy): Eukaryota > Metazoa > Chordata > Lepidosauria > Squamata > Cordylidae > Hemicordylus > Hemicordylus capensis. The sequence goes on from NC_069661.1 coordinate 134,172,875, forward strand.
ATATAATTTACCTGCACAGAAATGCATGAATCTGAGCATGGAGGCCCCGCAGAAAATATCTGAATAAAAATGAAAGGAGAGATAAATAGATAGACAGATAGATAAAAATATCATTGTGGGAGTATTCCATGTTGAATAGACCACCTGGCCAAGCAAAATACATCAGCAATGCTTTCTTTAGGCAGATTTTCAAAGAGGCAGGTAATAGTAGCAATAGGGTACTCAACTAATCTGTCATCTGCTTGAAGTCTAACTCTGCTAAAGTAGAGTGAGCTAGTGAGTTCTTTAACTCCTTTGCTGATAACTTCACCTTTCAGAAAGTGGAAGAAGAGGTTCAACTACTCTGAACTTTGTTCTTACCAAGAGGGAAGCATTGGTTGATGAAATGAAACAGTGGGAACGTAATCATGCCATCTGAGAAGTCATGATATCAAGGGATGGCGAAAGGTCAGGAAGTAAGAAGTGTACCCTTGATTTTAGGAAAGCTGACTTTAATGATCTCAGAGAAAACAGAAAGAATTCTATGGTTAGAAATTCTGAAGGAAAAGAGAGTCAAAGAGATTCTGAAAAGTGAGATACTGAAGGCACAATCACAAACAATTCCCATGAGAAGGAAAAATGGGAGCACTCTCAATAAGCCAGGTTAGATGTACAGAGAATTCTCTGAACCGTTGAGTAGCAAACAGGATACATCTAGGAAATGGAATGAGAGGAATAGAAACAACAAAGAGTCCAAAAGAACGGCCCAAACCTGTAGGGATGGTGTCAGAAAAGCTGACTCAAAATGAACTGATGTATGTCAGTTCCAAACGAACAAACAAGGGTAGAAATGCAAACTATAACTGCAATAAGTGCTATAAAATAATGTAAGCAAACACTTTGTAGAATGATTAGAAAATAGTTTTAATACAATTAATAGAAAGATTATTTGTTGATATATAAAAGCCAATACAAAATGTCAATTGATGTAATAGGCCATGAAAAGGTATAATGAAAAATCAAAGATAATATAAACTAATGTGTAGCACTAAAAACTTCCAGTAATCTTCCTCATGTATATTCGGTTTTTAATTGTAAAACGCCCAGAGACACAAGTTTTGGGCGGTATAGAAATATTTTTAAATAAATGAAAATATTCATCAATGATATACCCACATCAAAATAATATTTTGAATACAGAAAATGAACAGCAGACTTTGAATTTGATGCTCCTAATGAACCTTTAAAAAAATTGATGAGATGTCAATAAACAAACACTACAACAAGGTTGTATTCTTGCCCCTGTTTTATTTAATTTTTATATAAATTCAATAGTTTTACATATGAATGACCTTGCTCTTGATCCCCCTAAACTTGCGAATAGACTTGTTTCGTTACTGCTTTATGCGGATGACATTGTCCTATTATCTCAAACCAAGATAGGGTTAAGCTGTGCCTTAACTTCCCTGAGTTCCTATACTGTGAAGGTGGACTTGGAGGTAAACTATACCAAGACTAAGGTGATGGTTTTTGCAAAACGCCCCCAAACCCATAAATGGTCCATAAATGGACATAACATTGAGCAGGTCAAGGTTTTTAAGTATTTAGGGGTTGTATTTCATTCCAGTGGATCCCGGAAAGCTCATCTTAGCTTTGTTTCTCACAGTGCCCAGCAGACAGCAAATGTGATTAAATCTTTTTACTTCTCGAGAGGTGCTCTTTTTGTCCCAGCGGCTGTCAAATTATTGAAGGTTAAAATATACCCCCAAATTCTTTATGGTGCACGAATTGAGCCTTTTGATAGTTTTACATATTTACATAAATTTACAATCTTAGAAGCAGTCCAAACTAAATTCTTAAGGGCTATCCTTCAAGCCCCTAGAGGCACAGCTAACGTGGCTCTCTGTAGAGAGGTTGGGGTTACCACCTTGAAAATGAAAATCTGGCTTTGCATAATCAAATTCTGGCTGCATTTGGTTTTCTTCCCAGTCAGTTTAGCGCCTTTAGTGTTAACTGACAGCTTTACATCTAAATGGGAAATTGCTCTAAAAACAAAATTACATCAACTGGGCACGTCCCAAGAAGACCTTATAGCGAGGGGTTTAGATCAGGCGATATGTTTTGTTATGCAACAACTATTAGATATAGATCTACAGGAGGAGTGTGCTTGACTACCAAGGGGAATTTATATAGGTTCTCAAAATTTCAGCCACAAACCGGCTGAATACTTAGATCACATGTTTTTACCCAAGTTTAGGAGAGCATTGACCCTTGCTCGTTTGAACGCCCTTCCCTCCACACTCCTAGACGGGAAATATAAATGAGTCCCATATGCACTGTGTCATTGCCCTTGTGGCTCAGGGGATATAGAGTCAGTTCTTCATGTTATTCTGTATTGTCAATTTTATAGGGATGCTCGTAGTAAGTTTATTGCTCCTTTCTTAAAGAACCATCCTGGTCATACAGATCAATTTTACTTGGATGTTTTATTGTCAAATTTTAAACTTGTTACTTCTATAAACGTGGCCAAATTCTGTTTTGTTGCATCCAAACTTTGTAGAGCTTGTATTAGCAATCTGAATATTTTGTAAATTATAATTGTATTACTTTAAATGTTAAGCTGGTCGAAGGACCGTAATAAATTTACTGCTACTACTAATAAACAAACACTTGTTTGTATAATACACAAAGAACTCTGAAAAAGTTGGAAAAAGTATTTGAGAACAAAATGCTTACTTACAGGTGTTCTACAAAAAAACAGAACTCTCAATATGCAACCAACAATCAATATTCAACTAATAATATTATTCATTCATTCATTCAAATTTCCAGTCTTTATTTTGAAAATAAATACTGTGACATGAGCATAAGCCATGCCATTTTGTATGCTAAGTAAATGTCTGAAGCAAGTAGGTGCTTCTCCCTAGCATTAGGCCAGAGCTAAGAGCAGGAACCCCCTCCGTAGGAATGAGTGTTGGGCCTCGCTGAGATAAGCCGTTAGTTAAAACCCAGCTGCTGAAAGAGCAACAGCTGCAGGAAGAGGCCTTCGCAGCCCCCAGTAGAGATAAGATAAGTGAGCATACCAAGGGGGCTCATGTCATTAGAAATTGAGACCATATGGAGTGGAATTTTCCTGAACTTTTTTGGAAGTATGTAAATCTTTCTATACCATGATTGGATGAATGTAAATGCTGAGGGGTGGAGAAAAATCTTTATAAACTCTTGTTAGTCTGTAAGAGGCACGCTCCCTGGATCTTGGCCGAGAGGCACCAGGGACGTCCTCAGCGCTGTGTAATAAATAAACCTTTTTGTTTCCTTCACCATCCCGGACTCAGTGTTGATTTCTCAGGTAACATTTCCTGGGGGCTCGTCCGGGATGGTCAAGCTGGTCGGTTGACCTGCCCAGTGCAGCCAAGTGATTTCTCGCCCGACCACCGGAGTCAACTTCTCTCGGCGCCACTTCCCTCTTTGGAAGGAGACGGATTTGGACCCGTGGGTAAGGGCGACGGTCACTGGTTGCCACACGGGCGCGGAAGGAAACACAGAAGAGGAGAATTAAGGTAAGGAACCTCGAGGAAGGGTGGTAGGACGTCGTCCAGCCTACCAGGGGCACTGGGAGTGGGGGACACCACTCGCGAACCAGGAACGCACCCACAGGGAAAGGAAAAGAGTGTTAGAACAGCAATAGAAGGAAGGGAGGGCTGAAAAAGGCCCCCCTTCAGGACGTAGGAAACCAAGATCAGGGGGCCGAGACACCACAGAGGGTGTCGGAACTGACTTGGGGAAGAAGGAGAAGGCGTATGGTTGTGAACAGAGTGTAAGTTTGGTGAATGCAGAAGGGGCGCCCACAAGGGGCAAACCTACCGTGAGTGTGGACCTTGTCTCTGACAAGGCGGGACGCCCTATTAGGTTCATAAACCCGGCGACGGGAGTGAACTGAAACAGGCGGCGCGAATCTGGTGTCGGTGTCTTCCTACAAACGTCTAGAGTGAGTGAGAGAGTGAAATCCAAAGACGTCTTTTGGTTCTCTTCAGCCCAAGAGGGGCAAAGGGGGAGAAAAAGTCCAAGCAGGGGCGGTTTAATCTTTCAGCTCGAGGAGGGGGAAAGAGAGAGAGAGAAAACAAAAACAAACAAAAAAAAAACCCACAGCCGAAGTAGGGCTGCCTGGGAAGGAGTGACTTAAGCCAAGAGCCCAAGGAGGGGCGGCTTTGAGTCAGAAATAAACAGTCTAAGCCCGACCAACTCAAAGGGGGGGCTATGGGTAGCAGAAATAGCAAGTACACAAAATCTGAACGGATTTCATGTACACCTTTGGAGTGTGTGTGTTGAAAAATTGGGTGATTATCATGGGAGCAAAGAGTGCTCTTAGAAAACATGTTTTGAAATGCCTTTGTATGAAAGTTTGGCCACTATGAACTCGAGTTAGAGGCCTCCTGACTCCGAAAATAACATCCTTTTGCACTTGCCTCTGTTTTATAAGTGTTAAAGAAGGAAGAATGATTTGTCTTTTGCAAAAATCATTTCTCTCTCTGTGTTCTGTTTCCAAGTTGCTTCCAGGCTTTGGTTGTCACGAAGCCAAAAGATAACTGTCCTAGCTGCAAAAGTTTCTCTGAACAAAAGGCTGCTTTTGTTCTTTTTCTTTTTCCATCTCTCTTCAACTATTTGAGTTGGAAAAGAGGAAAGAAAATGGAGGTTTGAAGGAATGCATATGGGAATTGCGGACAAAAGAAGAAGGAAAAAACTAGAAGGAAATACGTAAAAGGGTTTTTTGTTGGAGGTTGTTAACAACAACAAAAAGAAAAATGCTTGAAAAGCACCAGTAAGTTATAAGATTGTGATGTGGAAAGGTAATATAGAATTACAGGTTGTTTTCATGGATAACTGTGATAAGGTTGTTCTGTTTTAACTACTTTCTTAACTGAGTTTATGGCTGACATATTTAAAATGCTATAAAATTCTTTGGGATTCATATGAAGTTTTCTTTGTTTAGTCCTTTGTTCTGTGAAATACACAAGACGAGCCTCTGTGTGTGTGTGTGTGTGCGCGCATGTTTCTGAGAGGGAGCCCAAAGCTCTGGTTCTGTATAGGAATTCAACCCACATCAATTTTATAGCTCATCCCTGTGAAGATGAGGTTTCTGTTGTATTTATTCTGTTTATTCTGTTGTATTTGTGAATGTATTTATACCAGTGACATGTTTTGTTTTGTTTTTCCTTTCTGTAAACTGTTCCAGACCAAGCTTGCTCTGACATTGAATTCCAAAATTCACAATTATTATATTAATTGAACATAAAATTGGTCATGGCCTGAGCAACACAGGGAACTTTCAGCGGTCGGCTGACCAACTGAGGGCTGGATCTTCCCACCTCTGCAGAAGTGCTGCTTGTGGCTAAATGCATTAGGCATGAGAGCAAGCTCTAATTCATTCATTCTTATATCAAGTTAATTGTGATATTTCTGCCACTACTGAGTATCATAAGCCTTTATATGTTATGTTTACTGAATTCCTTGACAATGATCTATCTTATCTTACCTATTTCTGTGAACTCAAGAGGTTCTCCGAAAAGCAGTTTGTGTTCCAGCCAGATTAATTGTGGGTGAGAAGGAAAAATGGATTTTAAGATAAATGAGTCTAATTGTATTACTGTCATGTTTGCAAAATCTATGCAATATTTCTGCTAGTTGAATTTGATGTAAACTGAAAGCTATTAATCAAATGGTCTAAGGTTCAAAAAAAAATTTTTTTTTAATTTGACTCATCCACCAGCCCTGCTTTGCCTTCACAGCAGCTGAATCTTAAAATCCCAGACATGAGATTTAATGAAAGGAATTTTGTTTTGCCAATCCTGCAAGTGGCAAGGAGTTCCAAAGCATCGGTTTGCAATTCACCTTGGAAATTTCCCAGCTAAAAGGGATTAGTCTGGGGCAGTAGATGGCTGACTCCCTCACACATGACCGAATATCATGTGACTTTGGTGAGGATCCTGGGGTTTCCATGGCTACTACTTTGTTCTTAATCCAGCTAACTTACTTCCTTTTGAGTCTACAGAAGACCAAGAACATGATTGCTTGCAAGCTGTGGACTGCATCTATGTCAAGCCATCCTGATCTTAAAGATGAACTGTACACAGATGGAGGCAGCTTCATGTAAGATGGACAACGTAAGCTGGCTATGGAGAAGTGACTGACCATGCTCTTTCTCCAGGTATCTCAGTCAGCACAGCTTGCAGAGCTCATCACCTTCAAGGTAATTTTTACACAACTCATGGGGCCACTTGGAAAGAAAGAAGATTTTAACAGTGGGAAACAAGGAAGTAAAATATGGGACACAGATATCAGAACTCTAGACTGCTGTTACACTACTAGAAGAGGTTGCAGTCATCCATAGCAGAGGTCACCAGAGGAAAATGACCCAGTGACAAAGAGTAATTGGATGGCAGATGCTGCAGTTAAAACTGCTGCTCCTTCTATTCCTGTTTCCAAGCATCTTTGATTCCTGTGCTAACTATCTTGGCACAACCCCCCCACATATTCAAAAAAAAAAGGACATCGACTTTGCACCACAGCAGGGGGGCGCACTTAGAAGAGGATGGCTGGTAAAGAACAGCAGATGGATGTGGAATTATTGCAGAACCAATCCTTTGGTTTTTTTCCCTAGTCAATACAAAGACACTTTTTGTGCCTCTTGGATGTACCCTTTTGCAGAACATGTGGCAACAGCCTGTGTAATTTGTGTAGTAAACAATCCTGCTTTACCAAGGTATAGTATCTCACTGGACATACTGTGTGGGCTATCTTTTTCCTTGTCTCGAGAGGTTGTTTTCACTTTACAGAAATGTCAAACCCAAACTTGAATCCATCAGTGACTGGTTAATTATGAGGCTAAAGATGGAGAACTGGGACACCACAACTATCTACACGTTACTGACGATGAAGTCAGTTATACTGGATGGAGATTGATTGCCCTGACGAAGGACTGTAAGTATGATTGTCAGCCAACGTAGTGCAGTGGTTAGAGTGCTGGATTAAGACCGGGAAAACCCGAGTCCAAATCCTCATTCAGCCAAGACACTTGCTGGGCGACACAGAGCCTACAACTCAAATGATTTGGCCTGCCTCACAGGGTTGTTGTAAAGAGGAAAAACAGGATGCAGAAGAGAATGTGAGATGCCACATGGAAACTGGACTTTGTTAGCAGTGACTGTGATTGACCTGAAAGGCTTTAATGCCTCCTCAAAACCCCAAACTCATAAGGGGGGTGAAAAATGTGAATGCCTTTTTTCTTTTTGACTTTATTGCTTTGCTATTGCCCAGGATTGCTGTTTTGTTCTCGTGAGATAAGCCGTTAGTTAAAACCCAGCTGCTGAAAGAGCAACAGCTGCAGGAAGAGGCCTTCGCAGCCCCCAGTAGAGATAAGATAAGTGAGCATACCAAGGGGGCTCATGTCATTAGAAATTGAGACCATATGGAGTGGAATTTTCCTGAACTTTTTTGGAAGTATGTAAATCTTTCTATACCATGATTGGATGAATGTAAATGCTGAGGGGTGGAGAAAAATCTTTATAAACTCTTGTTAGTCTGTAAGAGGCACGCTCCCTGGATCTTGGCCGAGAGGCACCAGGGACGTCCTCAGCGCTGTGTAATAAATAAACCTTTTTGTTTCCTTCACCATCCCGGACTCAGTGTTGATTTCTCAGGTAACAATACTGTTAAATACCATTTGCAAAAACAGAGAGAGAGTGTCATAATCAGCTTACTTTGAAATACATTTTTTTTTCAAAAAGCTGCTATTTGGTCAAACTAGATCACATATGCTTGATGAAGCTTTCTAGTAGGGATGTGCGTGAAACAGATTTTGTGTTCTGTTTTGACTTCCAAAATGCAGACAAAATGCAAACCCATATTTTTCAAAAGAACAAAACTCAAAATGTTTTGAATGTTTTGGCCATAGGGAACAAGGGCCATACGGATGGGTGCTACCTATCACCCAACCCACAAAAGAAATGGGCAAGCAGGCAATTTTAAATAAATGTTTAACCTTTCCCCCAAACCCCCATAGGATCAGAAGCCAGTACCAGAAAACCAATCAGCAAGGGAAAAACAGATCTACAAAATAGTGCTTGAAACACTGAAATGTTTCAAATAAAAATGGATTTGTTTGGTTCCAAGCTTTATTTAAATGGTGTTTTGTTTCAAGCTCAAGACACTCGAAACGGTCTGTTGCGAGTCCAAACGTTTCAACATGGTAACATTTTGCACATCCCTACTTTCCAAACCGTGATTTAGTTACTTCATTACACTTCCAGTTCCAGTGTGTTCAGACAATGAATTGCCCTTCTTGGGCAACAGCAGCGTGGAATACTGGAAATTTGGAGCAGCTGTGTGGAAAACTAAGTGAGTTGGAGGTGTAGTTATGTGCCTGGGGGTTGCCTTTGGTGTCAGCTCTACTCATCACATCCCCTTCATTCCACATCTGGGAGAACCTCTGCAGTCCTCTTTCCTGTGGCACACAATCCAATTCTGGTCACTTGCTGATGTCTGCTGGTGGTTTCCCTGACATTTGCCTCTGCCCCCCCTTAAAAAAACCCTTCAACGTCATATGCACACTTCTTTGTATTTTCACCAGCCTGCAGACCCACCAGGCATAACATATGTGATGTGGGTATTTGCGGGGAGTGTGTGTGTGGATTGGGGGTTGCTTTACCTCTGGATTTTTCCTGGGCACATGTGTCTTGTACATGTGGGGTCACTTTTGAAAAATATATATTTCAAATACAGGTTTTCACAAACTGGCAAATACATTTCAGTTGCTCTGTATTCCTTCTCTAGTTGACCTTCTATGGGTCATTTTCTTGGGGGAGGGGTCAGTGTCAGGGATTTTGACTGTGATTTAGTTTTTGGCAGGTGGCCGCCAAGTTACTTTGCTGGATTTCTACTCAGCATGTGTGTGTGTGTGTGTGTGTGTGTGTACACACACATTTTTTTGCACAATATTTGTGCATATTCATTGTTTGCATGCCCAAGAAAGCATATCACCACTGTATAAGTTCAGTTTACAAGGTTTTGACTGTGTTGCACTTTTGTGCAGGTGGTAGCCAAGGTACTTTGCTGGGTTCCTGTTCTGCACTGCTTGTATTGTTTTAATTAAACTGTTTTTAGGAGTTTTTGTAAACATTCCCTTCTTTTGTATGTCCAAGAAAGCTCACTATGGCAGTAAAAGCTTGGTTTTGGTGGGGTTGACTGTGCTTCCATTTGAGCAGGGGGTAGCCAAATTACTTCACCGGGTTTCTGCTCTGCACTTGCTTTTTAAATTTAAAATGTTTAGGTCTATTTGTGCAGGTCTATTTGTTTAGGTCTATTCTTGCCTGCCTGGGAGAGCATAACATGGCATTAAAATCTCAGTTTTCAGAGTTTTGCTTCTGCTTGCCCTTTTTCTTATTCTTGGTCTTTTCTGGTTTTTGCCTGAGGAGCATTCATGTCTGGAAGAGGTTCTCAAAATGGCAGCATGGGATCATGTACTACCTTGTCATTTTGTGGCTCCCTGCTTCTGCCCTCCATTTTGTAGGCAGTAAGATGAGGAAAACATTCTCAATTAAAGGTAACAGCCATGAAAACCAAGATTTAACATAAGAATATATGAATAGCCCTGCCAGATCAAGCCCAAGGCCCATCTAGTCCAGCATCCTGTTTCATACAGTGGCCCACCAGATGCCGCTGGAAGCCTACAGGCAGAGGTTGAGGGCATGCCCTTTCTCCTGCTGTTACTCCCCTGCAACTGGTTTTCAGAGGCACCCTGCCTCTGAGGCTGGAGGTGGCCTATAGCTCTCAGACTAGTAGTTGTTGATAGACCTCTCCTTCATGAAGTTATCCAAACCCCTCTAAAAGCTATCCAGGTTGTTGGCTGTCATCACATCTTGTGGCAGAGAATTCCACAAGTTGATTATACGTTGTGTGAAAAAGTACTTCCGTTTGTTGGTCCTAAATTTCCTGGCAATCAATTTCATGGGATGACCCCTGGTTGTAGTGTAGTGTAGTATATGTGAGAGGGAGAAGAATTTATCTCTATCCACTTTCTCCACACCATGCATGATTTTATAGACCTCTATCATGTCTCCCTGAAGTCATCTTTTTTCTAAACTAAAAAGCCACAGGTGTTGTAGTCTTGCCTCAGAAGGAAGGTGCTCTAGGCCCCTGATCATCCTAGTTGCCCTCTTCTGCACCTTTTCCAGTTCTACAATGTCCTCCTTTAGATTTGGTGACCAGAACTGTACACAGTACTCCAGGTGTGGCCGCACCATAGTTTTGTATAAGGGCATTATAATATTAGCAGTTTTATTTTCAGTCCTCTTCCTAATGATCCCTAGCATGGAATTGGCCTTTTTCATAGCTGCCACACATTGAATTGATGCTTTCAACGAGCTGTCTACCATGATCCCAAGATCCCTCTCCTGGTCAGTCACCGACAGCTCAGATCCCATCAGCCTATTCCTGAAGTTGGGGTTTTTCACCCCAATGTGCATCACTTTACACTTGACAACACTGAACTGCATTTGCCATTTTGTCGCCCACTCACCCAGTTTGGAGAGATCCTTTTGGAGCTCCTCACAATCAGTTTTGGATTTCACTACACTAAATAGTTTGGTATCATCTGCAAATTTGGCCACCTCGCTGCTTACCCCAACTTCTAGATAACTTATGAATACAGTAAAAAGCACCATTCCGAGTACAGATCCCTTGGGGACCCGACTTCTTACTTCCCTCCATTGTGAAGACTCTCCATTTATACCTACCCTTCGTTTCCTGTCCTTCAACCAGTTAGCAATCTACACATGTACTTGTCCCCTTATCCCATGACTGCTAAGTTTTCTCAAGTGTCTTTGATGAGGAACTTTCACTGCCATGGTAAGTTTCTCGTAAAGGCAAAAGGGTGAATGTGAACAAATATACTCTCTCTCTCTCTCTCTCTCTCTCTCTCACACACACACACACACAGAGACAGCAGAAACCCAGCAAAGTAACTTGTCTACCACTTGCCCAAATGAGAAGCACAGCCAAACGTCCCAAAACTGAGATTTATTACTGCAGTATGCTCTCCTGGGTATGCACAAGGGTGAATGTGCACAAATACTCCTTTTAAAACAAGTTAGAGCAGAGCAGAAACCCAGCAAAATACTATGGCTACCACCTGCCCAAACATTCAAAACACCAAAAGGATTCTGCCCCCTTCTGCCACACACTTCAACATGTGCTGTGTATTCTCTGCTGTGCAACCCCAGCAGAAGCTACAGTACTTGGCAGCATTTCTAAATGTGTGCATATACTCCAAAACAAAGCAATTTAAAAAAAATACTATTGACATCAAGTTTGTATTTCTGTGTGATCCCTGGGTACCAGGCATACACAGAATGGGGGTGCGTGGGAATGAAGGAGTGATATTTAGGCAATGGCGGTGGGGAAAGGGTGAGGGATTCCAGAGAGGATGGTGTGCAGGGGGAGAGGAAAGCAGGAAGAAGGTGAGGAGATAAAATATGTACGGTTTCAATATGATGGAACAAAGGCAGTCTGTCTGGACAGCCCATAGTGCTATCACACAGTAAATCTTCCCCTCTGGAAAATCGCTGTGAATTCAGATCTCAGCGGTTCATTCTTGTAAATGGCGACAGACAGTTGGTTTTCAAACTGCTGTAATAAATGCTCTGAACTACCAAAGAAAGCTGTGGCAACAGAAAGCTGGTTTTGAAATAGCTGTAATAAAAGCACAGTAGGCTCTCTTTCTCATATATATAAACACTCTTTGTTTTGGAATATCTATGTAATACAGTGTTATCCACAACCATAAGTACAAACTTTCTATAATCATGATTGTCAAGAAAATGTTTGATTAAAGCAAACCTTCCATGTGGAATCCCTATTATCTTTGTACCATGTGGGTGTGGGTCCCTATTAGAACTCTTTCTGAATACCTGGCTTTTTATTGAAACCCTTTGGTTACACAACAGAGAAGTTACATTAAAGATACTAAACTATGGAGCTATTCACACGATTGATCAAAACCAGGCTACTGGAGGTCAGCCCGGTTTTGATCAATCGTAGGAACCACTAGGCTCATGGGCAAGGCCGGTGGTTCCCTGGCGGCTAGCCTGCCTGGCACACTCGGGGTGCGGGGGGAGGGCAGGGGAGACCCCAGGAAGGCACTGTGCCTGGGGTTCAGAAGGTTGGGTCACTGCATAACAGCGCTCCCCTTCCCCCAATCCCTGGAGGTCCCGATGGAGCTGTGGCCAGGCAAGGGAGCACCCGAATGGACCAGCCACTCGTCTGGGCAGCTCAACCAATCATGTGAAGCGCTTCTATGTATGATGTATGTACAGTTGGTGTGAAGCACCTCTAATCATCTTATTTGTTTGTTATTTCTCTTTGTAAACCGCCCTGAGCCATTTTTGGAAGGGCAGTATAGAAATCGAATTAATAATAATAATAATAATAATTAATAATAATCACACCAATCATGTGAAGCACCTCTATGTATTAATATTGTAGAATATATAGAATTGGAAGATGTATGCACATTATATGTAGAAACATTATATACTTCCATGATGGAGCCAAGACTGTAGTCTTAAAAGGAGGAACCTCAGAGATCTGAACTCAGAGTGAGTATGTGGTTTAAGGTTTGACCAAATGCAGGCTTTTTACAAGTAGTTTTTCAAAGTAAGTTGACTGTGGCTCTCTTTCTTTTGGTGTTTAGTGCGAACAGTTAAAAACAAAGATCGGAATTTGAATATGATTAGCTGAACATTTATTGTTGGTTAAATGTTGAGAGTTCTCTTT